>NW_028225180.1:46526201-47126201 GCF_052327205.1 Somniosus microcephalus | reverse complement strand
GAGTCGGGTCACCACCCTAATATCAGAGTCGGGTCACCACCAGTAATTTTCGAGTCGGGTCGCCACCACGAATATTAGAGTCGGGTCACCGCCACAAATGTTAGAGTCGGGTCTCCACCACTAATTTTAGAGTCGGGTCACCACCACTAATGTCAGAGTCGGACCACCACCACTAATGTCAGAGACAGGTCACCACCACTCATGTCAGAGTCGGGTCACCACCACTAATTTTAGATTCGGTTCACCACCAATAATGTTAGAGTCGGGTCACCAGCACTAATGTTAGAGCCGGGTCACCACCACTAATGTTAGTGTCGGGTCACCACCACTAATATTAGAGAAGGGTCACCACCACTAATGTTTGAGTGGGGTCACCACCACTAATGTCAGAGTCAGATCACCTCCACTAATGTTAGAGTCGGGTCACCACCACTAATGTCAGAGTCGGGTCAACACCTCTAATGTCAGAGGCGGGTCACCACCACTAATGTTAGAGATGGGTCACCACCACTAATGTCAGATTCGAATCACCACCACTAATGTTAGAGTCGAGTCACCACCAGTAAAGTTAGAGTCCGGTCACCACCAGTAATGTTAGAGTCCGTTCACCTCCACTAATATTAGAGTCGGGTCACCACCACTAATGTTAGAGTCGGTTCACTACCACTAATGATAGATTCGGGTCACCAGCACAAATGTTAGAGTCGGGTCACCACCACTAATGTTAGAGTTGGGTCACCACCACTAATGTTAGAGTCGGGTCACCACCACTAATGTCAGAGTCGAGTCACCACCTCTAATGTTAGAATCGAGTCACCACCAGTAATGTTAGAGTCCGGTCACCACCACTAATGTCAGAGTCGGTTCACCAGCACAAATGTTAGAGTCGGGTCACCACCACTAATCTTAGAGATGGGTCACCACCACTAATGTTAGAGAAGGGTCACCACCACTAATGTTAGAGTCGGGTCAGCAGCACTAATGTTAGAGCCGGGTCACCACCACTAATGATGGAGTCGGGTCACCACCAATAATGTTAGAAAAGTGTCACCACCACTAATGTCAGAGTCGGGTCACCACCACTAATTGTGAGTCGGTTCACCATCACTAATGTCAGAGTCCGGCCACCACCACTAATGTTAGAGTCGGGTCACCACCAGTAATGTTAGAGTCGGGTCACCACCACTAATATTAGAGTCGGGTCACCACCACTACTGTTAAAGAAGGGTCACCACCACTAATGTTAGGGTCGGGTCACCAGCACTAATGTTAGAGTCGGGTGATCACCACTAATGTCAGAGTCGGTTCACCACCACTAATGTTAGAGTCGGGTCACCACCACTAATGTTAGAGTCGCGTCACCAGCACAAATGTCAGAGTTGCTTCACCACCACTAATGTTAGAGTCGGGTCATCACCACTAATGTTAGACTCGGGTCACCACCACTAATGTCAGAGTCGGGGCACCACCACTAATGTCAGAGTCAGGTCACCACCACTAATGTCAGAGTCGGGTCACCACCACTAATGTTAGATTTGGGTCACCACCACTAATGTCAGAGTCGGGTCACCACCAGTAATGTGAGATTCGGGTACCACCACTAATGTTAGAGTCCGGTCACGACCACTAATGTTAGAGTCGGGTCACCACCACTAATGTTATAGTCGGGTCACCACCACTAATGTTTGAGTCGGGTCACCACCACTAATGTTAGATTCGGGTCACCACCACTAATGTCAGAGTCGGATCACTACCACTAATGTTAGCGTCGGGTGCCCACCACTAAATTCAGCGTCGGGTCACCACCACTAATGTTAGAGTCGGGTCACCACCACTAAGGTTAGAGTCGGGTCACCAGCACTAATGTTAGAGTCGAGTCACCACTACTAATGTCAGAGTCGGCTCACCACCACTAATGTCAGAGTTGGGTCACCACCACTAATGTTAGAGAAGGGTCACCACCACTAAGGTTTTAGTCGGGTCACCACCACTAATGTCAGAGTCGGATCACCACCACTAATGTCAGAGTCGGTCACCACCACTAATGTTAGAGTTGGGTCACCACCACAAATGTCAGAGTCGGGTCACCACCACTAATGTTAGAGTCAGGTCACCACCACTAATGTTAGAGTCCCGTCAGTTCCACTAATGTTAGAGTCGGGTCACCAGCACAAATTTTAGAATCGGGTAACCACCACTAATGTTAGAGTTGGGTCAGCACCACTAATGTTAGAGTCGGGTCACCACCACTAATGTTGGAGTCGGGTCACCACCACTAATGTTGGAGTCGGTTCACCTCCACTAATATTAGAGTCGGGTCACCAATACAAATGTTAGAGTCGGGTCACCACCACTAATGTTAGAGTTGGGTCACCACCACTAATGTTAGAGTCGGGTCACCACCACTAATGTTAGAGAAGGGTCACCACCACTAATGTCAGAGTCGGGTCTCCACCACTAATGTTGAGTCGGTTCATCATCACTAATGTCAGAGTCCGGTCACCGCCACTAATGTTAGAGTTGGGTCACCACCAGTAATGTTAGAGTCGGGTCACCACCAGTAATGTTAGAGTCGGGTCACCACCACTAATGTCAGAGTCGGGACGCCACCATTAATGTCAGAGTCGGGTCTCCACCACTATAGCCAGAGTCGGGACACCACCACTAATGTGAGGGTCGGGACACCTCCACTAATGTTAGAGTCGGGTCACCGCCACTAATGTTTGAGTCGGGTCACCACCACTAATATCAGAGTCGGGTCACCACTACTAATGTCACAGTCGGGTCACCACCACTAATGTCAGAGTCGGGTCACCACCACTAATTTTATAATCAGGTCACCGCCACTAATGTTAGAGAAGGGTCACCACCACTAATATTAGAGCCGGATCACCACCACTAATGTTAGAGTTGCGTCACCACCACAAATGTTAGAATCGGGTCACCACCACTAATGTTAGAGTCGGGTCACCACCACTAATGTCAGAGTCGGACCATCACCACTAATGTCAGAGTCAGGTCACCACCACAAATGTTAGAGTCGGCACACCACCACTAATGTTCAATTCGGGTCACCACCACTAATGTTACAGTCTGGTCACCACCACTAATGTTATATTCGGGTCACCACCACTAATGTTAGAGTCGGGTCACCACCATTAATGTTAGATTCGGGTCACCACCACTGATGATAGAGTCGGGGCACCACCACTAATGTTAGAGTCGGATCACCATCACTAATGTCAGAGTCGTTCAACACCACTAATGTTAGGTTCGGGTCATCACCACTAATGTCAGAGTTGGGTCACCACCACTAATCTCAGATTCGGGTCACCACCACTAATGTTAGACTCCCTTCACCTCCACTAATGTTAGAGTCGGGTCACCAGCACAAATTTTAGAGTCGGGTCACCACCACTAATGTTAGAGTTGGGTCAGCACCACTAATGTTAGAGTCGGGTCACCTCCACTAATGTAAGAGTCGGGTCACCACCACTAATATCAGAGTCGGGTCACCACCAGTAATTTCAGAGTCGGGTGACCAATTCTAAATTTCGAGTCAGGTCACCACCACTAATGTTAGAGTGGGGTCACCTCCACTAATGTTAGTATCGGGTCACCAACACTAATGTTAGAGTCGGGTCACCACCACTAATGTCAGAGTCGGGTCACGACCACTAATGTTGAGTCGGGTCACCACCACTAATGTTCGAGAAGGGTCACCACCACTAATGTTAGAGTCGGGTCACCTCCACTAACGTCAGAGTCGGGTCACCACCACTAATGTCAGAGTTGGGTCACCACCACTAATGTTAGAGAAGGGTCACCACCACTAATGTTAGATTAGGTTCACCACCACTAATGTCAGAGTCGGATCACCACCATTAATGTCAGTGTCGGTCACCACCACTAATGTTAGAGTCGGGTTACCACCACTAATGTTAGCGTCGGGTTACCACCACTCATTTTAGAGTGGGGTCACCACCACTAATGTTAGAGTCGGGTCACCTCCACTAATGTTAGAGTCGGGTCACCAGCACAAATGTTAGAGTTGGGTCACCACCACTAATGTTAGTGTTGGGTCACCACCACTAATGTTAGAGTCGGGTCACCACCAATAATTTAGAGTCGGGTCACCACCATTAATGTTATATTCGGGTCTCCAGTACAAATGTTAGAGTTGGGTCACCTCCACTAATGTAAGAGTCGGTTCACCATCACTAATGTCAGAGTCGGGTCACCACCACTAATGTCAGAGACGGGTCACCACCACTAATGTTAGAGTTGGGTCACCACCACTAATGTCAGAGTCGGGTCACCACCACTAATGTCAGAGACGGGTCACCACCACTAATGTTAGAGTGGGGTCACCACCACTAATGTTAGTGGCGGGTCAACACCACTAATGTTAGAGTAGGGTCACCACCACTAATGTCAGAGTCGAGTCACCACCACTAACGTTAGAGTAGGGTCACCACCACTAATGTCAAAGTCGAGTCACCACCACTAATGTTAGAGTTGGGTCACCACCACTAATGTCAGAGTCGGGTCAACACCACTAATATCAGAGACGGGTCACCAACACTAATGTTAGAGTGGGGTCACCACCACTAATGTTAGAGGCGGGTCAACACCACTAATGTTAGAGTAGGGTCACCACCACTAATGTCACAGTCGAGTAACCACCACTAATGTTAGAGTTGCGTCACCACCACTAATGTCAGAGTCGGGTCACGACCACTAATGTCAGAGTCGGGTCACCACCAGTAATGTTAGAGTAGGGTCACTACCACTAATGTTAGAGTCGGGTCACCACCACTAATGTTAGAGTGGGGTCACCACCACTAATGTTAGTGGCGGGTCAACACCACTAATGTTAGAGTAGTGTCACCACCACTAATGTCAGAATCGAGTCACCACCACTAACGTTAGAGTAGGGTCACCACCACTAATGTCAAAGTCGAGTCACCACCACTAATGTTAGAGTTGGGTCACCACCACTAATGTCAGAGTCGGGTCAACACCACTAATGTCAGAGACGGGTCACCACCACTAATGTTAGAGTGGGGTCACCACCACTAATGTTAGAGGCGGGTCAACACCACTAATGTTAGAGTAGGGTCACCACCACTAATGTCAGAGTCGCTTCACCACCACTAATGTTAGAGTTGGGTCACCACCACTAATGTCAGAGTCGGGTCACGACCACTAATGTCAGAGTCGGGTCACCACCAGTAATGTTAGAGTAGGGTCACTACCACTAATGTTAGAGTCGGGTCACCACCACTAATGTTAGGGTCGGGTTACCGCTACTAATGGTAGAGTCGGGTCAACAGCACAAATGTCAGAGTCGGGTCACCACCACTAATGTTAGAGTCGGGTCACCACCACTAATGTTAGAGAAGGGTCACCACCACTAATGTTAGATTAGGTTCACCACCACTAATGTCAGAGTCGGATCACCACCATTAATGTCAGTGTCGGTCACCACCACTAATGTTAGAGTCGGGTTACCACCACTAATGTTAGCGTCGGGTTACCACCACTCATTTTAGAGTGGGGTCACCACCACTAATGTTAGAGTCGGGTCACCTCCACTAATGTTAGAGTCGGGTCACCAGCACAAATGTTAGAGTTGGGTCACCACCACTAATGTTAGTGTTGGGTCACCACCACTAATGTTAGAGTCGGGTCACCACCACTAATTTAGAGTCGGGTCACCACCATTGATGTTATATTCGGGTCTCCAGTACAAATGTTAGAGTTGGGTCACCTCCACTAATGTAAGAGTCGGTTCACCATCACTAATGTCAGAGTCGGGTCACCACCACTAATGTCAGAGACGGGTCACCACCACTAATGTTAGAGTTGCGTCACCACCACTAATGTCAGAGTCGGGTCACCACCACTAATGTCAGAGACGGGTCACCACCACTAATGTTAGAGTGGGGTCACCACCACTAATGTTAGTGGCGGGTCAACACCACTAATGTTAGAGTAGGGTCACCACCACTAATGTCAGAGTCGAGTCACCACCACTAACGTTAGAGTAGGGTCACCACCACTAATGTCAAAGTCGAGTCACCACCACTAATGTTAGAGTTGGGTCACCACCACTAATGTCAGAGTCGGGTCAACACCACTAATGTCAGAGACGGGTCACCAACACTAATGTTAGAGTGGGGTCAACACCACTAATGTTAGAGGCGGGTCAACACCACTAATGTTAGAGTAGGGTCACCACCACTAATGTCAGAGTCGAGTCACCACCACTAATGTTAGAGTTGCGTCACCACCACTAATGTCAGAGTCGGGTCACGACTACTAATGTCAGAGTCGGGTCACCACCAGTAATGTTAGAGTAGGGTCACTACCACTAATGTTAGAGTCGGGTCACCACCACTAATGTTAGAGTGGGGTCACCACCACTAATGTTAGTGGCGGGTCAACACCACTAATGTTAGAGTAGTGTCACCACCACTAATGTCAGAATCGAGTCACCACCACTAACGTTAGAGTAGGGTCACCACCACTAATGTCAAAGTCGAGTCACCACCACTAATGTTAGAGTTGGGTCACCACCACTAATGTCAGAGTCGGGTCAACACCACTAATGTCAGAGACGGGTCACCACCACTAATGTTAGAGTGGGGTCACCACCACTAATGTTAGAGGCGGGTCAACACCACTAATGTTAGAGTAGGGTCACCACCACTAATGTCAGAGTCGATTCACCACCACTAATGTTAGAGTTGGGTCACCACCACTAATGTCAGAGTCGGGTCACGACCACTAATGTCAGAGTCGGGTCACCACCAGTAATGTTAGAGTAGGGTCACTACCACTAATGTTAGAGTCGGGTCACCACCACTAATGTTAGAGTCGGGTTACCGCTACTAATGGTAGAGTCGGGTCAACAGCACAAATGTCAGAGTCGGGTCACCACCACTAATGTTAGAGTCGGGTCACCACCACTAATGTTAGAGTCGGGTCACCACCATTTATGTTGGAGTCGAGTCACCACCACTAATGTTAGAGAAGGGTCACCACCACTAATGTTAAATTCTGGTCACCACCATTAATGTTAGAGTCGGTTCACCACCACTAATGTTAGAGTCGGGTCACCACCACTAATGTCAGATTCAGGTCACCACCACTAATGTTAGAGTCGGGTCACCACCACTAATGTTAGACTCGGGTCACCACCACTAATGTCACAGTCGGGTCACCACCACTAATGTTAGAGTCGGGTCACCACAAATAATGTTAGAGACGGGTCACCACCACTATTCAGAGTCGGGTCACCACCACTAATGTCAGAGTCAGGTCACCACCACTAATGTTAGTGTCGGGTCACCACCACTAATGTCAGAGTCGGGTCACCACCACTAATGTTAGAGTCGGGTAACCACCACGAATGTCAGAGTCGAGTCACCACCATTAATGTCAGAGTCGGGTCACCACCACTAATGTCAGAGTCGGGTCACCGCCACTAATGTTAGAGAAGGTCACCACCACGAATGTTAGAGCCGGGTCACCACTACTAATGTCAGAGTCGGGTCACCTCCACTAATGTTAGAGCCGGGTCACCACCACTAATGTCAGAGTCGGGTCACCACCACTAATGTCAGAGTCGGTTCACCACCACTAATGTTACAGTCGGGTCACCACCACTAATGTTGGAGTCGGGTCACCACCACTAATGTCAGAGTCGGGGCACCACCACTAATGTCAGAGTCGGGTCACCACCACTAATGTTAGAGAAGGGTCAGCACCACTAATGTTAGAGTCGGGTCACCACCACTAATGTCAGAGTCCGGTCACCACCACTAATGTCAGAGTCGGGTCACCACCACTACTGTTAGAGAAGGATCACCACCACTAATGTGAGAGTCGGGACACCGCTACTAATGGTAGAGTCGGGTCAACAGCACAAATGTTAGAGTCGGGTCACCACCACTAATGTTAGAGTCGGGTCACCTCCACTAATGTTAGAGTCGGGTCACCAGTACAAATGTTAGAATCGGGTCAACACCACTAATGTTAGAGTCGGGTCACCTCCACTAATGTCAGAGTCGGGTCACCACCACTAATGTCAGAGTCGGGTCGCCACCACTAATGTCAGAGTCGGGTCACCACCACTAATGTCAGAGTCGGGACACCGCCACTAATGTTAGAGTCGGGTCACCACCACTAATGTTAGACTCGGTTCACCACCACTAAGGTTAGAGTCGGGTCACCACCACTAATGTCAGATTCGTGTCACCACCACTAATGTTAGAGTTGGGTCACCACCACTAATTTTAGAGTCGGGTCACCACCACTAATGTCAGAGTCGGATCACCACCACTAATGTTAGAGTCGGGTCACCACCACTAATGCCATAGTCGGGTCACCACCACTAATGTTAGAGTCGGGTCACCACCACTAATGTTAGAGTCGGATCACCACCACTAATGTGAGGGTTGGGTCACCACCACTAATGTTAGAGTCGGGTCACCACCACTAATTTTAGAGTCGGGTCACCTCCACTAATGTCAGAGTCGGGTCACCACCACTAATGTCAGAGTCGGGACACCGCCACTAATGTTAGAGTCGGGTCACCACCACTAATGTTAGACTCGGTTCACCACCACTCATGTCAGAGTTGGGTCACCACCACTAATGTTAGAGAAGGGTCACCACCACTAATGTTAGATTCGGGTCACCACCAGTAATGTCAGAGTCGGATCACCACCACTAATGTGAGGGTTGGGTCGACACCACTAATCTCAGAGACGGGTCACCACCACTAATGTCAGAGTCGGGACACTTGCACTAATGTTAGAGTCGGGTCACCTGTGCAAATGTTAGAGTCGGGTCACCACCACTAATGTTAGAGTTGGGTCACCACCACTAATGTTCGAGTCGGGTCACCATCAATAATGTTATCGAAGGGTCAGCACCACTAATGTTAGAGTCGGGTCACCTCCACTAATGTCAGAGTCGGGTCACCACCACGAATGTCAGAGTCGGGTCGCCACCACTAATCTCAGAGTCGGGTCACCGCCACTAATGTCAGAGTCGGGACACTTCCACTCATGTTAGAGTCGGGTCACCGCCACTAATGTTAGAGTCGGGTCACCACCACTAATTTTAGAGTCGGGTCACCTCCACTAATGTTAGAGTCGGGTCACGAGTACAAATGATAGAGTCGGGTCACCACCACTCTTGTTAGATTTGGGTCACCACCACTAATGTTGGAGTCGGGTCACCACCACTAATGTTAGAGAAGCGTCACCACCACTAATGTTAGATTCGGGTCACCACCACTAATGTCAGAGTCGGATCACCACCACTAATGTCAGAGTCGGTCACCACCACTAAGGTTAGAGTCGGGTCACCACCACTAATGTTAGAGTCGGGTCACCTCCACTAATGATAGATTCGGGTCACCAGCACAAATGTTAGAGTCGGGTCACCACCACTAATGTTAGATTTGCGTCACCACCACTAATGTTAGAGTCGGGTCACCACCACTAATTTTAGAGTCGGGTCACCACCACTAATGTTAGAGTCGGGTCAGCTCCACGAATATTAGAGTCGGGTCACCAGTACAAATGTTAGAGTCGGGTCACCACCACTAATGTCAGAGTCGGGACAACACCACTAATGTCAGAGTTGGGTCACCACCACTAATGTCAGAGTCGGGTCACCACCACTAATGTTAGAGTCGGGTCACCACCACTAATGTCAGAGTCGGGTCACCACCAGTAATGTTAGATTCGGGTACCACCACTAATGTTAGAGTCCGGTTACTACAACTAATGTTAGAGCCGAGTCACCACCACTAATGTTATAGTCGGGTCACCACCACTAATGTTAGAGTCGGGTCAACACCACTAATGCCATAGTCGGGTAACCACAACTAATGTTAGATTCGGGTCACCACCACTAATGTTAGAGTCGGGTCACCACTACTAATGTCAGAGTCGGGTCATCACCACTAATGTCAGAGTTGGGTCACCACCACTAATGTTAGAGAAGGGTCACCACCACTAATGTTAGATTCGGGTCACCACCACTCATGTCAGAGTCGGATCACCACCACTAATGTCAGAGTCGGTCACCACCACTAATGTTAGAGTCGGGTCACCACCACTAATGTCAGCGTCGGGTCACCACCGCTAATGTTAGAGTCCGGTCACCTCCACTAATGTTAGATTCGGTTCACCAGCACAAATGTTAGAGTCGGGTCAGCACCACTAATGTTAGAGTTGGGTCACCACCACTAATGTTAGAGTCGGGTCACCGCCACTAATTTTAGAGTCGGGTCACCACCACTAATGTTAGAGTTGGGTCACCTCCACTAATATTAGAGTCGGGTCACCTGTGCAAATGTTAGAGTCGGGTCACCACCACTAATGTTAGAGTTGGGTCACCACCACTAATGTTAGAGTCGGGTCACCACCAATAATGTTAGAGAAGGGTCAGCACCACTAATGTTAGAGACGGGTCACCTCCACTAATGTCAGAGTCGGGTCACCACCACGAATGTCAGAGTCGGGTCGCCACCACTAATCTCAGAGTCGGGTCATCACCACTAATGTCAGAGTCGGGACACTTCCACTAATGTTAGAGTCGGGTCACCGCCACTAATGTTAGAGTCGGGTCACAACCACTAATGTTAGAGTCGGGTCACCAGTACTAATGTTAGAGTCGGGTCACCACCACTCATGTTAGATTTGGGTCACCACCACTAATGTTAGAGTCGGGTCACCACCACTAATGTTAGAGAAGCGTCACCACCACTAATGTTAGATTCGGGTCACCACCACTCATGTCAGAGTCGGATCACCACCACTAATGTCAGAGTCGGTCACCACCACTAATGTTAGAGTCGGGTCACCACCACTAATGTTAGAGTCGGTTCACCTCAACTAATGATAGATTCGGGTCACCAGCACAAATGTTAGGGTCGGGTCACCACCACTAATGTTAGAGTCGGGTCACCACCACTAATTTTAGAGTCGGGTTACCCCCACTAATGTTAGAGTCGGGTCACCTCCACTAATATTAGAGTCGGGTCACCAGTACAAATGTTAGAGTCGGGTCACCACCACTAATGTTAGACTCGGGTCACCAGCACTAATGTCAGAGTCGGGACATCAACACTAATGTCAGAGTCGGGTCACCACCACTAATGTCAGAGTCGGCTCACCACCACTAATGTTAGATTCGGGTCACCACCACTAATGTCAGAGTCGGGTCACCACCAGTAATGTTAGATTCGGGTACCACCACTAATGTTAGAGTCCGGTGACTACCACTAATGTTGGAGCCGAGTCACCACCACTAATGTTATAGTCGGGTCACCACCACTAATGTTAGAGTCGGGTCAACACCACTAATGTTAGAGTCGGGTCACCACCACTAATGTTAGAGTCGGGTCACCACCACTAATGTTAGATTCGGGTCACCACCACTAATGTCAGAGTCGGATCACCACCTCTAATGTTTGCGTCGAGTCACCACCACTAATGTCAGCGTCGGGTCACCACCACTAATGTTAGAGTCGGGTCACCACCACTAATGTTAGAGTCGGGTCACCAGCACTAATGTTAGAGTCGGGTCACCACTACTAATGTGAGAGTCGGCTCACCACCACTAATGTCAGAGTGGGGTCACCACCACTATTGTTAGAGAAGGGTCACCACCACTAATGTTTTAGTCGGGTCACCAGCACTAATGTCAGATTCGGATCACCACCACTAATGTCAGAGTCGGTCACCACCACTAATGTTAGAGAAGGGTCACCACCACTAATGTTAGAGTCGGGTAACCTCCACTAATGTCAGAGTCGGGTCACCACCACTAATGTCAGAGTCGGGTCGCCACCACTGATGTCAGAGTCGGGTCACCACCACTAATGTCAGAGTCGGGACACCACCACTAATGTTAGAGTCGGGTCACCACCACTAATGTTAGAGTCGGGTCACCACCACTAATGTTAGAGTCGGGACACCACCACTAATGTCAGAGTCGGGTCACCACCACTAATGTTAGAGTTGGGTCACCACCACTAATTTTAGAGTCGGGTCACCACCACTAATGTCAGAGCCGGATCACCACCACTAATGTTAGAGTTGGGTCACCGCCACTAATGTCAGAGTCGGGTCAACACCACTAATGTTAGAATCGGGTCGCCACCACTAATGTTTGAGTCGGGTCACCACCACGAATGTTAGAGTCGGGTCACCACTACTAATGTCAGAGTCGGGGCACCACCACTAATGTCAGAGTTGGGTCACCACCACTAATGTTAGAGAAGGGTCACCACCACTAATGTTAGATTCGGGTCACCACCATTAATGTCAGAGTCGGATCACCACCACTAATGTCAGTTTCGGTCACCACCACTAATGTTAGAGTCGGGTCACCACCACTAATGACAGCGTCGGTTCACCACCACTAAAGTTAGAGTCGGGTCACCACCACTCATGTTAGTGTCGGGTCACCTCCACGAATGTTAGAGTCGGGTCACCAGCACAAATGTTAGAGTCGGGTCACCACCACTAATGTTAGAGTCGGATCACCTCCACTAATGTTAGAGTCGGGTCACCAGTACAAATGTTAGAGTCTGTTCACCACCACTAATTTTAGGGTCGGGTCACCTCCACTAATGTCAGAGACGGGTCACCACCACTAATGTCAGAGTCGGGTCGCCACCACTAATGTCAGAGTCGGGTCACCACCACTAATGTCAGAGTCGGGACACCACCACTAATGTTAGTGTCGGGTCACCACCACTAATGTTAGACTCGGTTCACCACCACTAATGTTAGAGTCGGGTCACACCACTAATGTCAGAGTCGTGTCACCACCACTAATGTTAGAGTTGGGTCATCAACACTAATTTTAGAGTCGGGTCACCACCACTAATGTCAGAGTCGAATCAGCACCACTAATGTTAGAGTCGGGTCACCACCACAAATGCCATAGTCGGGTCACCACCACTAATGATAGAGTCGTTTCACCACCACTAATGTTAGAGTCGGCTCACCACCACTAATGTTAGAGTCGGGTCACCACTACTAATGTCAGAGTCGGGTCACCACCACTAATGTCAGAGTCGGATCACCACCACTAATGTCAGAGTCGGTCACCCCCACTCATGTTAGATTCGGTCACCAGCACTAATGTTAGATTCGGGTGATCACCACTAATGTCAGAGTCGGTTCACCACCACTAATGTTAGAGTCGGGTCACCACCACTAATGTTAGAGTTGGGTCACCACCACTAATGTAAGAGTCGGGTCACCACCACTAATTTTAGAGTCGGGTCACCACCACTAATGTTAGAGTCGGGTCACCACCACTAATTTTAGAGTCGGGTCACCACCACTAATGTGAGAGTCGGGTCACCTCCACTAATATTAGAGTCAGGTCACCAGCACAAATATTAGTGTCGGCTCACCACCACTAATGTTAGACTTGGGACACCACCACTAATGTTAGAGTCGGGTCACCACCAATAATGTTAGAGAAGGGTCACCACCACTAATGTTAGAGTCGGTTCACCTCCACTAATGTCAGAGTCGGGTCACCACCACTAATGTCAGAGTCGGGTCGCCACCACTAATCTCAGAGACGGGTCACCACCACTAATGTCAGAGTCGGGACACTTGCACTAATGTTAGAGTCGGGTCACCGCCACTAATGTTAGAGTTGGGTCACCACCTCTAATGTTAGAGTCGGGTCACCACCACTAATTTTAAAGTCGGGTCACCACCACTAATGTTAGCGTTGGGTCACCTCCACTAATATTAGAGTCGGGTCACCTGTGCAAATGTTAGAGTCGGGTCACCACCACTAATGTTAGAGTTGGGTCACCACCACTAATGTTCGAGTCGGGTCACCATCAATAATGTTATCGAAGGGTCAGCACCACTAATGTTAGAGTCGGGTCACCTCCACTAATGTCAGAGTCGGGTCACCACCACGAATGTCAGAGTCGGGTCGCCACCACTAATCTCAGAGTCGGGTCACCGCCACTAATGTCAGAGTCGGGACACTTCCACTCATGTTAGAGTCGGGTCACCGCCACTAATGTTAGAGTCGGGTCACCACCACTAATATCAGAGTCGGGTCACCACCACTAATGTCAGAGTCGGGTCACCACCACTAATTTTAGAGTCGGGTCACCTCCACTAATGTTAGAGTCGGGTCACGAGTACAAATGATAGAGTCGGGTCACCACCACTCTTGTTAGATTTGGGTCACCACCACTAATGTTGGAGTCGGGTCACCACCACTAATGTTAGAGAAGCGTCACCACCACTAATGTTAGATTCGGGTCACCACCACTAATGTCAGAGTCGGATCACCACCACTAATGTCAGAGTCGGTCACCACCACTAAGGTTAGAGTCGGGTCACCACCACTAATGTTAGAGTCGGGTCACCTCCACTAATGATAGATTCGGGTCACCAGCACAAATGTTAGAGTCGGGTCACCACCACTAATGTTAGATTTGCGTCACCACCACTAATGTTAGAGTCGGGTCACCACCACTAATTTTAGAGTCGGGTCACCACCACTAATGTTAGAGTCGGGTCAGCTCCACGAATATTAGAGTCGGGTCACCAGTACAAATGTTAGAGTCGGGTCACCACCACTAATGTCAGAGTCGGGACAACACCACTAATGTCAGAGTTGGGTCACCACCACTAATGTCAGAGTCGGGTCACCACCACTAATGTTAGAGTCGGGTCACCACCACTAATGTCAGAGTCGGGTCACCACCAGTAATGTTAGATTCGGGTACCACCACTAATGTTAGAGTCCGGTTACTACCACTGATGTTAGAGCCGAGTCACCACCACTAATGTTATAGTCGGGTCACCACCACTAATGTTATAGTCGGGTCAACACCACTAATGCCATAGTCGGGTAACCACAACTAATGTTAGTTTCGGGTCACCACCACTAATGTTAGAGTCGGGTCACCACTACTAATGTCAGAGTCGGGTCACCACCACTAATGTCAGAGTTGGGTCACCACCACTAATGTTAGAGAAGGGTCACCAGCACTAATGTTAGATTCGGGTCACCACCACTCATGTCAGAGTCGGATCACCACCACTAATGTCAGAGTCGGTCACCACCACTAATGTTAGAGTCGGGTCACCACCACTAATGTCAGCGTCGGGTCACCACCGCTAATGTTAGAGTCCGGTCACCTCCACTAATGTTAGATTCGGTTCACCAGCACAAATGTTAGAGTCGGGTCAGCACCACTAATGTTAGAGTTGGGTCACCACCACTAATGTTAGAGTCGGGTCACCGCCACTAATTTTAGAGTCGGGTCACCACCACTAATGTTAGAGTTGGGTCACCTCCACTAATATTAGAGTCGGGTCACCTGTGCAAATGTTAGAGTCGGGTCACCACCAATAATGTTAGAGTTGGGTCACCACCACTAATGTTAGAGTCGGGTCACCACCAATAATGTTAGAGAAGGGTCAGCACCACTAATGTTAGAGACGGGTCACCTCCACTAATGTCAGAGTCGGGTCACCACCACGAATGTCAGAGTCGGGTCGCCACCACTAATCTCAGAGTCGTGTCATCACCACTAATGTCAGAGTCGGGACACTTCCACTAATGTTAGAGTCGGGTCACTGCCACTAATGTTAGAGTCGGGTCACAACCACTAATGTTAGAGTCGGGTCACCAGTACTAATGTTAGAGTCGGGTCACCACCACTCATGTTAGATTTGGGTCACCACCACTAATGTTAGAGTCGGGTCACCACCACTAATGTTAGAGAAGCGTCACCACCACTAATGTTAGATTCGGGTCACCACCACTCATGTCAGAGTCGGATCACCACCACTAATGTCAAAGTCGGTCACCACCACTAATGTTAGAGTCGGGTCACCACCACTAATGTTAGAGTCGGTTCACCTCCACTAATGATAGATTCGGGTCACCAGCACAAATGTTAGAGTCGGGTCACCACCACTAATGTTAGAGTCGGGTCACCACCACTAATTTTAGAGTCGGGTCACCCCCACTAATGTTAGAGTCGGGTCACCTCCACTAATATTAGAGTCGGGTCACCAGTACAAATGTTAGAGTCGGGTCACCACCACTAATGTTAGACTCGGGTCACCAGCACTAATGTCAGAGTCGGGACATCAACACTAATGTCAGAGTCGGGTCACCACCACTAATGTCAGAGTCGGGTCACCACCACTAATGTTAGATTCGGGTCACCACCACTAATGTCAGAGTCGGGTCACCACCAGTAATGTTAGATTCGGGTACCACCACTAATGTTAGAGTCCGGTGACTACCACTAATGTTGGAGCCGAGTCACCACCACTAATGTTATAGTCGGGTCACCACCACTAATGTTAGAGTCGGGTCAACACCACTAATGTTAGAGTCGGGTCACCACCACTAATGTTAGAGTCGGGTCACCACCACTAATGTTAGATTCGGGTCACCACCACTAATGTCAGAGTCGGATCACCACCTCTAATGTTTGCGTCGAGTCACCACCACTAATGTCAGCGTCGGGTCACCACCACTAATGTTAGAGTCGGGTCACCACCACTAATGTTAGAGTCGGGTCACCAGCACTAATGTTAGAGTCGGGTCACCACTACTAATGTGAGAGTCGGCTCACCACCACTAATGTCAGAGTGGGGTCACCACCACTAATGTTAGAGAAGGGTCACCACCACTAATGTTTTAGTCGGGTCACCAGCACTAATGTCAGAGTCGGATCACCACCACTAATGTCAGAGTCGGTCACCACCACTAATGTTAGAGAAGGGTCACCACCACTAATGTTAGAGTCGGGTAACCTCCACTAATGTCAGAGTCGGGTCACCACCACTAATGTCAGAGTCAGGGCGCCACCACTGATGTCAGAGTCGGGTCACCACCACTAATGTCAGAGTCGGGACACCACCACTAATGTTAGACTCGGGTCACCACCACTAATGTTAGAGTCGGGTCACCACCACTAATGTTAGAGTCGGGACACCACCACTAATGTCAGAGTCGGGTCACCACCACTAATGTTAGAGTTGGGTCACCACCACTAATTTTAGAGTCGGGTCACCACCACTAATGTCAGAGCCGGATCACCACCACTAATGTTAGAGTTGGGTCACCGCCACTAATGTCAGAGTCGGGTCAACACCACTAATGTTAGAATCGGGTCGCCACCACTAATGTTTGAGTCGGGTCACCACCACGAATGTTAGAGTCGGGTCACCACTACTAATGTCAGAGTCGGGTCACCACCACTAATGTCAGAGTTGGGTCACCACCACTAATGTTAGAGAAGGGTCACCACCACTAATGTTAGATTCGGGTCACCACCATTAATGTCAGAGTCGGATCACCACCACTAATGTCAGTTTCGGTCACCACCACTAATGTTAGAGTCGGGTCACCACCACTAATGACAGCGTCGGTTCACCACCACTAAAGTTAGAGTCGGGTCACCACCACTCATGTTAGTGTCGGGTCACCTCCACGAATGTTAGAGTCGGGTCACCAGCACAAATGTTAGAGTCGGGTCACCACCACTAATGTTAGAGTCGGATCACCTCCACTAATGTTAGAGTCGGGTCACCAGTACAAATGTTAGAGTCTGTTCACCACCACTAATGTTAGGGTCGGGTCACCTCCACTAATGTCAGAGTCGGGTCACCACCACTAATGTCAGAGTCCGGTCGCCACCACTAATGTCAGAGTCGGGTCACCACCACTAATGTCAGAGTCGGGACACCACCACTAATGTTAGTGTCGGGTCACCACCACTAATGTTAGACTCGGTTCACCACCACTAATGTTAGAGTCGGGTCACCACCACTAATGTCAGAGTCGTGTCACCACCACTAATGTTAGAGTTGAGTCATCAACACTAATTTTATAGTCGGGTCACCACCACTAATGTCATAGTCGAATCAGCACCACTAATGTTAGAGTCGGGTCACCACCACAAATGCCATAGTCGGGTCACCACCACTAATGATAGAGTCGTGTCACCACCACTAATGTTAGAGTCGGCTCACCACCACTAATGTTAGAGTCGGGTCACCACTACTAATGTCAGAGTCGGTCACCACCACTAATGTCAGAGTTGGGTCACCACCACTAATGTTAGAGAAGGGTCACCACCACTAATGTTAGATTCGGGTCACCACCACTAATGTCAGAGTCGGATCACCACCACTAATGTCAGAGTCGGTCACCACCACTCATGTTAGAGTCGGTCACCAGCACTAATGTTAGATTCGGGTGATCACCACTAATGTCAGAGTCGGTTCACCACCACTAATGTTAGAGTCGGGTCACCACCACTAATGTTAGAGTTGGGTCACCACCACTAATGTAAGAGTCGGGTCACCACCACTAATTTTAGAGTCGGGTCACCACCACTAATGTTAGAGTCGGATCACCTCCACTAATGTTAGAGTCGGGTCACCAGTACAAATGTTAGAGTCGGTTCACCACCACTAATGTTAGAGTCGGGTCACCTCCACTAATGTCAGAGTCGGGTCACCACCACTAATGTCAGAGTCGGGTCGCCACCACTAATGTCAGAGTCGGGTCACCACCACTAATGTCAGAGTCGGGACACCACCACTAATGTTATTGTCGGGTCACCACCACTAATGTTAGACTCGGTTCACCACCACTAATGTTAGAGTCGGGTCACCACCACTAATGTCAGAGTCGTGTCACCACCACTAATGTTAGAGTTGGGTCATCAACACTAATTTTAGAGTCGGGTCACCACCACTAATGTCAGAGTCGAATCAGCACCACTAATGTTAGAGTCGGGTCACCACCACTAATGCCATAGTCGGGTCACCACCACTAATGATAGAGTCGGGTCACCACCACTAATGTTAGAGTCGGCTCACCACCACTAATGTTAGAGTCGGATCACCACTACTAATGTCAGAGTCGGGTCACCACCACTAATGTCAGAGTCGGTCACCACCACTCATGTTAGAGTCGGTCACCACCACTCATGTTAGAGTCGGGTGATCACCACTAATGTCAGAGTCGGATCACCACCACTAATGTCAGAGTCGGTCACCACCACTCATGTTAGAGTCGGTCACCAGCACTAATGTTAGATTCGGGTGATCACCACTAATGTCAGAGTCGGTTCACCACCACTAATGTTAGAGTCGGGTCACCACCACGAATGTTAGAGTCGCGTCACCAGCACAAATGTCAGAGTCGGGTCACCACCACTAATGTTAGGCTTGGGTCACCACCACTAATGTCAGAGTCAGGTCACCACCACTTATGTCAAAGTCGGGTCAACACCACTAATGTCAGAGTCGGGTCACCACCAGTAATGTTAGATTCGGGTAACACCACTAATGTTAGAGTCCAGTCACTACCACTAATGTTAGAGTCGAGTCACCACCACTAATGTTATAGTCGGGTCACCACCACTAATGTCAGAGTCGGGTCAACACCACTAATGTTAGAGTCGGGTCACAACCACAAATGTTAGAGTCGGGTCACCACCACTAATGTCAGAGTCGGGACACCACCACTAATGTCAGAGTCAGGTCACCACCACTAATGTCAGAGTGGGTTCACCACCACTAATGTTAGAGTCGGGTCAGCACCACTAATGTTAGAGTCGGGTCACCACCACTAATGTCAGAGTCGGGACACCATCACTAATGTCAGAGTCAGGTCACCACCACTAATGTCAGAGTCGGGTCACCACCACTAATTTTAGATTCGGTTCGCCACCAATAATGTTAGAGTCGGGTCACCAGCACTAATGTTAGAGCCGGGTCACCACCACTAATGTTAGTGTCGGGTCACCACCACTAATATTAGAGAAGGGTCACCACCACTAATGTTTGAGTGTGGTCACCACCACTAATGTCAGAGTCAGATCACCTCCACTAATGTTAGAGTCGGGTCACCACCACTAATGTCAAAGTCGGGTCACCACCTCTAATGTCAGAGGCGGGTCACCACCACTAATGTTAGAGATGGGTCACCACCACTAATGTCAGAGTCGAATCACCACCACTAATGTTAGAGTCGAGTCACCACCAGTAAAGTTAGAGTCCGGTCACCACCAGTAATGTTAGAGTCCGTTCACCTCCACTAATATTAGAGTCGGGTCACCACCACTAATGTTAGAGTCGGTTCACTACCACTAATGATAGATTCGGGTCACCAGCACAAATGTTAGAGTCGGGTCACCACCACTAATGTTAGAGTTGGGTCACCACCACTAATGTTAGAGTCGGGTCACCACCACTAATGTCAGAGTCGAGTCACCACCACTAATGTTAGAATCGAGTCACCACCAGTAATGTTAGAGTCCGGTCACCACCACTAATGTCAGAGTCGGTTCACCAGCACAAATGTTAGAGTCGGGTCACCACCACTAATCTTAGAGATGGGTCACCACCACTAATGTTAGAGAAGGGTCACCACCACTAATGTTAGAGTCGGGTCACCAGCACTAATGTTAGAGCCGGGTCACCACCACTAATGATGGAGTCGGGTCACCACCAATAATGTTAGAAAAGTGTCACCACCACTAATGTCAGAGTCGGGTCACCACCACTAATTGTGAGTCGGTTCACCATCACTAATGTCAGAGTCCGGCCACCACCACTAATGTTAGAGTCGGGTCACCACCAGTAATGTTAGAGTCGGGTCACCACCACTAATATTAGAGTCGGGTCACCACCACTACTGTTAAAGAAGGGTCACCACCACTAATGTTAGGGTCGGGTCACCAGCACTAATGTTAGAGTCGGGTGATCACCACTAATGTCAGAGTCGGTTCACCACCACTAATGTTAGAGTCGGGTCACCACCACTAATGTTAGAGTCGCGTCACCAGCACAAATGTCAGAGTTGCTTCACCACCACTAATGTTAGAGTCGGGTCATCACCACTAATGTTAGACTCGGGTCACCACCACTAATGTCAGAGTCGGGGCACCACCACTAATGTCAGAGTCAGGTCACCACCACTAATGTCAGAGTCGGGTCACCACCACTAATGTTAGATTTGGGTCACCACCACTAATGTCAGAGTCGGGTCACCACCAGTAATGTGAGATTCGGGTACCACCACTAATGTTAGAGTCCGGTCACGACCACTAATGTTAGAGTCGGGTCATCACCACTAATGTTATAGTCGGGTCACCACCACTAATGTTTGAGTCGGGTCACCACCACTAATGTTAGATTCGGGTCACCACCACTAATGTCAGAGTCGGATCACTACCACTAATGTTAGCGTCGGGTGCCCACCACTAAATTCAGCGTCGGGTCACCACCACTAATGTTAGAGTCGGGTCACCACCACTAATGTTAGAGTCGGGTCACCAGCACTAATGTTAGAGTCGAGTCACCACTACTAATGTCAGAGTCGGCTCACCACCACTAATGTCAGAGTTGGGTCACCACCACTAATGTTAGAGAAGGGTCACCACCACTAAGGTTTTAGTCGGGTCACCACCACTAATGTCAGAGTCGGATCACCACCACTAATGTCAGAGTCGGTCACCACCACTAATGTTAGAGTTGGGTCATCACCACAAATGTCAGAGTCGGGTCACCACCACTAATGTTAGAGTCAGGTCACCACCACTAATGTTAGAGTCCCGTCAGTTCCACTAATGTTAGAGTCGGGTCACCAGCACAAATTTTAGAATCGGGTAACCACCACTAATGTTAGAGTTGGGTCAGCACCACTAATGTTAGAGTCGGGTCACCACCACTAATGTTGGAGTCGGGTCACCACCACTAATGTTGGAGTCGGTTCACCTCCACTAATATTAGAGTCGGGTCACCAATACAAATGTTAGAGTCGGGTCACCAGCACTAATGTTAGAGTTGGGTCACCACCACTAATGTTAGAGTCGGGTCACCACCACTAATGTTAGAGAAGGGTCACCACCACTAATGTCAGAGTCGGGTCTCCACCACTAATGTTGAGTCGGTTCATCATCACTAATGTCAGAGTCCGGTCACCACCACTAATGTTAGAGTTGGGTCACCACCACTAATGTTAGAGTCGGGTCACCACCAGTAATGTTAGAGTCGGGTCACCACCACTAATGTCAGAGTCGGGACGCCACCATTAATGTCAGAGTCGGGTCTCCACCACTATAGTCAGAGTCGGGACACCACCACTAATGTGAGGGTCGGGACGCCACCATTAATGTCAGAGTCGGGTCTCCACCACTATAGTCAGAGTCGGGACACCACCACTAATGTGAGGGTCGGGACACCTCCACTAATGTTAGAGTCGGGTCACCGCCACTAATGTTTGAGTCGGGTCACCACCACTAATATCAGAGTCGGGTCACCACTACTAATGTCACAGTTGCATCACCACCACAAATGTTAGAATCGGGTCACCACCACTAATGTTAGAGTCGGGTCACCACCACTAATGTCAGAGTCGGACCATCACCACTAATGTCAGAGTCAGGTCACCACCACAAATGTCAGAGTCGGGTCACCACCACTAATTTTAGAGTCGGGTCACCACAACTAATGTTAAAGTCGGGTCACCAGCACTAAGGTTAGAGCCGGGTCACCACCACTCATGTTAGAGTCGGGTCACCACCATTAATATTAGAGAAGGGTCACCTCCACTAATGTTAGAGTTGGGTCACCACCACTAATGTCAGTGTCAGGTCACCACCACTAATGTTAGAGTCGGGACACCACCAATAATGTCAGAGTCGGGTCACCACCTCTAATGTCAGAGTCGGTCACCACCACTGATGTTAGAGTCGGGTCACCACCACTAATGTCAGAGTCGAGTCACCACCACTAATGTTAGAGTCGGGTCACCACAAGTAATGTTAGAGTCGGGTCACCACCACTAATGTTAGAGCCGGGTCACCAGCACCAATGTTAGAGTCGTGTCAACACCACTAATGTTAGAGTCGGGTCAACACCACTAATGTTAGTGTCGGGTCACCACCACTAATGTTAGAGAAGGGTTACCACCACTAATGTTAGAAAAGGGTCACCACCACTAATGTTAGAGTGGGGTCACCACCACTCATGTCAGAGTCGGGTCACCACCACTAATGTTAGAGTCGGTTCATCATCACTAATGTCAGAGTCGGGACGCCACCATTAATGTCAGAGTCGGGTCACCACCACTAATGTCAGAGTCGGGACGCCACCATTAATGTCAGAGTCGGGTCTCCACCACTATAGTCAGAGTCGGGACACCACCACTAATGTGAGGGTCGGGACGCCACCATTAATGTCAGAGTCGGGTCTCCACCACTATAGTCAGAGTCGGGACACCACCACTAATGTGAGGGTCGGGACACCTCCACTAATGTTAGAGTCGGGTCACCGCCACTAATGTTTGAGTCGGGTCACCACCACTAATATCAGAGTCGGGTCACCACTACTAATGTCACAGTTGCATCACCACCACAAATGTTAGAATCGGGTCACCACCACTAATGTTAGAGTCGGGTCACCACCACTAATGTCAGAGTCGGACCATCACCACTAATGTCAGAGTCAGGTCACCACCACAAATGTCAGAGTCGGGTCACCACCACTAATTTTAGAGTCGGGTCACCACAACTAATGTTAAAGTCGGGTCACCAGCACTAAGGTTAGAGCCGGGTCACCACCACTCATGTTAGAGTCGGCTCACCACCACTAATATTAGAGAAGGGTCACCTCCACTAATGTTAGAGTTGGGTCACCACCACTAATGTCAGTGTCAGGTCACCACCACTAATGTTAGAGTCGGGACACCACCAATAATGTCAGAGTCGGGTCACCACCTCTAATGTCAGAGTCGGTCACCACCACTGATGTTAGAGTCGGGTCACCACCACTAATGTCAGAGTCGAGTCACCACCACTAATGTTAGAGTCGGGTCACCACAAGTAATGTTAGAGTCGGGTCACCACCACTAATGTTAGAGCCGGGTCACCAGCACCAATGTTAGAGTCGTGTCAACACCACTAATGTTAGAGTCGGGTCAACACCACTAATGTTAGTGTCGGGTCACCACCACTAATGTTAGAGAAGGGTTACCACCACTAATGTTAGAAAAGGGTCACCACCACTAATGTTAGAGTGGGGTCACCATCACTCCTGTCAGAGTCGGGTCACCACCACTAATGTTAGAGTCGGTTCATCATCACTAATGTCAGAGTCCGGTCACCACCACTAATGTTAGAGTCGGGTCACCACCACTAATGTCAGAGTCGAGTCACCACCACTAATGTTAGAGTCGGGTCACCACAAGTAATGTTAGAGTCGGGTCACCACCACTAATGTTAGAGTCGGTTCACCTCCACTTATATTAGAGCCGGGTCACCACCACTAATGTTAGAGTCGGTTCACTACCACTAATGTTAGAGCCGGGTCACCAGCACCAATGTTAGAGTCGTGTCAACACCACTAATGTTACAGGCGGGTCAACACCACTAATGTTAGTGTCGAGTCACCACCAGTAATGTCAGAGTCGGTTCACCAGCACAAATGTTATGGTCGGGTCACCACCACTAATCTTAGAGTCTGGTCACCACCACTAATGTCAGAGTCGGGTCTCCACCACTAATGTTAGAGTCGGTTCATCATCACTAATGTCAGAGTCCGATCACCACCACTAAGGGTAGATTCGGGTCACCACCAGTAATGTTAGAGTCGGGTCACCACCACTAATGTCAGAGTCGGGACGCCACCACTAATGGCAGAGTCGGGTCTCCACCACTATAGTCAGAGTCGGGACACCACCACTAATGTGGGAGTCGGGTCACCACCACTAATGTTACAGTCGTGTCACCACCACTAATGTTAAAGTCGGGTCCACACCACTAAAGTCGGAGTCGTGTCACCACCACTAATGTTAGAGTTGGGTCACCACCAGTAATGTTAGAGTCGGGTCACCACCACTAATGTCAGAGTTGGATCACCACCACTAATGTTAGAGTCGGGTCACCACCACTAATGATAGATTCGGGTCACCAGCACAAATGTTAGAGTCGGGTCACCACCACTAATGTTAGATTTGCGTCACCACCACTAATGTTAGAGTCGGGTCACCACCACTAATTTTAGAGTCGGGTCACCACCACTAATGTTAGAGTCGGGTCAGCTCCACGAATATTAGAGTCGGGTCACCAGTACAAATGTTAGAGTCGGGTCACCACCACTAATGTCAGAGTCGGGACAACACCACTAATGTCAGAGTTGGGTCACCACCACTAATGTCAGAGTCGGGTCACCACCACTAATGTTAGAGTCGGGTCACCACCACTAATGTCAGAGTCGGGTCACCACCAGTAATGTTAGATTCGGGTACCACCACTAATGTTAGAGTCCGGTTACTACCACTAATGTTAGAGCCGAGTCACCACCACTAATGTTATAGTCGGGTCACCACCACTAATGTTATAGTCGGGTCAACACCACTAATGCCATAGTCGGGTAACCACAACTAATGTTAGTTTCGGGTCACCACCACTAATGTTAGAGTCGGGTCACCACTACTAATGTCAGAGTCGGGTCACCACCACTAATGTCAGAGTTGGGTCACCACCACTAATGTTAGAGAAGGGTCACCAGCACTAATGTTAGATTCGGGTCACCACCACTCATGTCAGAGTCGGATCACCACCACTAATGTCAGAGTCGGTCACCACCACTAATGTTAGAGTCGGGTCACCACCACTAATGTCAGCGTCGGGTCACCACCGCTAATGTTAGAGTCCGGTCACCTCCACTAATGTTAGATTCGGTTCACCAGCACAAATGTTAGAGTCGGGTCAGCACCACTAATGTTAGAGTTGGGTCACCACCACTAATGTTAGAGTCGGGTCACCGCCACTAATTTTAGAGTCGGGTCACCACCACTAATGTTAGAGTTGGGTCACCACCACTAATGTTAGAGTCGGGTCACCACCAATAATGTTAGAGAAGGGTCAGCACCACTAATGTTAGAGACGGGTCACCTCCACTAATGTCAGAGTCGGGTCACCACCACGAATGTCAGAGTCGGGTCGCCACCACTAATCTCAGAGTCGGGTCATCACCACTAATGTCAGAGTCGGGACACTTCCACTAATGTTAGAGTCGGGTCACCGCCACTAATGTTAGAGTCGGGTCACAACCACTAATGTTAGAGTCGGGTCACCAGTACTAATGTTAGAGTCGGGTCACCACCACTCATGTTAGATTTGGGTCACCACCACTAATGTTAGAGTCGGGTCACCACCACTAATGTTAGAGAAGCGTCACCACCACTAATGTTAGATTCGGGTCACCACCACTCATGTCAGAGTCGGATCACCACCACTAATGTCAAAGTCGGTCACCACCACTAATGTTAGAGTCGGGTCACCACCACTAATGTTAGAGTCGGTTCACCTCCACTAATGATAGATTCGGGTCACCAGCACAAATGTTAGAGTCGGGTCACCACCACTAATGTTAGAGTCGGGTCACCACCACTAATTTGAGAGTCGGGTCACCCCCACTAATGTTAGAGTCGGGTCACCTCCACTAATATTAGAGTCGGGTCACCAGTACAAATGTTAGAGTCGGGTCACCACCACTAATGTTAGACTCGGGTCACCAGCACTAATGTCAGAGTCGGGACATCAACACTAATGTCAGAGTCGGGTCACCACCACTAATGTCAGAGTCGGGTCACCACCACTAATGTTAGATTCGGGTCACCACCACTAATGTCAGAGTCGGGTCACCACCAGTAATGTTAGATTCGGGTACCACCACTAATGTTAGAGTCCGGTGACTACCACTAATGTTGGAGCCGAGTCACCACCACTAATGTTATAGTCGGGTCACCACCACTAATGTTAGAGTCGGGTCAACACCACTAATGTTAGAGTCGGGTCACCACCACTAATGTTAGAGTCGGGTCACCACCACTAATGTTAGATTCGGGTCACCACCACTAATGTCAGAGTCGGATCACCACCTCTAATGTTTGCGTCGAGTCACCACCACTAATGTCAGCGTCGGGTCACCACCACTAATGTTAGAGTCGGGTCACCACCACTAATGTTAGAGTCGGGTCACCAGCACTAATGTTAGAGTCGGGTCACCACTACTAATGTGAGAGTCGGCTCACCACCACTAATGTCAGAGTGGGGTCACCACCACTAATGTTAGAGAAGGGTCACCACCACTAATGTTTTAGTCGGGTCACCAGCACTAATGTCAGAGTCGGATCACCACCACTAATGTCAGAGTCGGTCACCACCACTAATGTTAGAGAAGGGTCACCACCACTAATGTTAGAGTCGGGTAACCTCCACTAATGTCAGAGTCGGGTCACCACCACTAATGTCAGAGTCGGGGCGCCACCACTGATGTCAGAGTCGGGTCACCACCACTAATGTCAGAGTCGGGACACCACCACTAATGTTAGACTCGGGTCACCACCACTAATGTTAGAGTCGGGTCACCACCACTAATGTTAGAGTCGGGACACCACCACTAATGTCAGAGTCGGGTCACCACCACTAATGTTAGAGTTGGGTCACCACCACTAATTTTAGAGTCGGGTCACCACCACTAATGTCAGAGCCGGATCACCACCACTAATGTTAGAGTTGGGTCACCGCCACTAATGTCAGAGTCGGGTCAACACCACTAATGTTAGAATCGGGTCGCCACCACTAATGTTTGAGTCGGGTCACCACCACGAATGTTAGAGTCGGGTCACCACTACTAATGTCAGAGTCGGGTCACCACCACTAATGTCAGAGTTGGGTCACCACCACTAATGTTAGAGAAGGGTCACCACCACTAATGTTAGATTCGGGTCACCACCATTAATGTCAGAGTCGGATCACCACCACTAATGTCAGTTTCGGTCACCACCACTAATGTTAGAGTCGGGTCACCACCACTAATGACAGCGTCGGTTCACCACCACTAAAGTTAGAGTCGGGTCACCACCACTCATGTTAGTGTCGGGTCACCTCCACGAATGTTAGAGTCGGGTCACCAGCACAAATGTTAGAGTCGGGTCACCACCACTAATGTTAGAGTCGGATCACCTCCACTAATGTTAGAGTCGGGTCACCAGTACAAATGTTAGAGTCTGTTCACCACCACTAATGTTAGGGTCGGGTCACCTCCACTAATGTCAGAGTCGGGTCACCACCACTAATGTCAGAGTCGGGTCGCCACCACTAATGTCAGAGTCGGGTCACCACCACTAATGTCAGAGTCGGGACACCACCACTAATGTTAGTGTCGGGTCACCACCACTAATGTTAGACTCGGTTCACCACCACTAATGTTAGAGTCGGGTCACCACCACTAATGTCAGAGTCGTGTCACCACCACTAATGTTAGAGTTGAGTCATCAACACTAATTTTATAGTCGGGTCACCACCACTAATGTCATAGTCGAATCAGCACCACTAATGTTAGAGTCGGGTCACCACCACAAATGCCATAGTCGGGTCACCACCACTAATGATAGAGTCGTGTCACCACCACTAATGTTAGAGTCGGCTCACCACCACTAATGTTAGAGTCGGGTCACCACTACTAATGTCAGAGTCGGTCACCACCACTAATGTTAGATTCGGGTCACCACCACTAATGTCAGAGTCGGATCACTACCACTAATGTTAGCGTCGGGTGCCCACCACTAAATTCAGCGTCGGGTCACCACCACTAATGTTAGAGTCGGGTCACCACCACTAATGTTAGAGTCGGGTCACCAGCACTAATGTTAGAGTCGAGTCACCACTACTAATGTCAGAGTCGGCTCACCACCGCTAATGTCAGAGTTGGGTCACCACCACTAATGTTAGAGAAGGGTCACCACCACTAAGGTTTTAGTCGGGTCACCACCACTAATGTCAGAGTCGGATCACCACCACTAATGTCAGAGTCGGTCACCACCACTAATGTTAGAGTTGGGTCATCACCACAAATGTCAGAGTCGGGTCACCACCACTAATGTTAGAGTCAGGTCACCACCACTAATGTTAGAGTCCCGTCAGTTCCACTAATGTTAGAGTCGGGTCACCAGCACAAATTTTAGAATCGGGTAACCACCACTAATGTTAGAGTTGGGTCAGCACCACTAATGTTAGAGTCGGGTCACCACCACTAATGTTGGAGTCGGGTCACCACCACTAATGTTGGAGTCGGTTCACCTCCACTAATATTAGAGTCGGGTCACCAATACAAATGTTAGAGTCGGGTCACCAGCACTAATGTTAGAGTTGGGTCACCACCACTAATGTTAGAGTCGGGTCACCACCACTAATGTTAGAGAAGGGTCACCACCACTAATGTCAGAGTCGGGTCTCCACCACTAATGTTGAGTCGGTTCATCATCACTAATGTCAGAGTCCGGTCACCACCACTAATGTTAGAGTTGGGTCACCACCACTAATGTTAGAGTCGGGTCACCACCAGTAATGTTAGAGTCGGGTCACCACCACTAATGTCAGAGTCGGGACGCCACCATTAATGTCAGAGTCGGGTCTCCACCACTATAGTCAGAGTCGGGACACCACCACTAATGTGAGGGTCGGGACGCCACCATTAATGTCAGAGTCGGGTCTCCACCACTATAGTCAGAGTCCGGTCACCTCCACTAATGTTAGATTCGGTTCACCAGCACAAATGTTAGAGTCGGGTCAGCACCACTAATGTTAGAGTTGGGTCACCACCACTAATGTTAGAGTCGGGTCACCGCCACTAATTTTAGAGTCGGGTCACCACCACTAATGTTAGAGTTGGGTCACCACCACTAATGTTAGAGTCGGGTCACCACCAATAATGTTAGAGAAGGGTCAGCACCACTAATGTTAGAGACGGGTCACCTCCACTAATGTCAGAGTCGGGTCACCACCACGAATGTCAGAGTCGGGTCGCCACCACTAATCTCAGAGTCGGGTCATCACCACTAATGTCAGAGTCGGGACACTTCCACTAATGTTAGAGTCGGGTCACCGCCACTAATGTTAGAGTCGGGTCACAACCACTAATGTTAGAGTCGGGTCACCAGTACTAATGTTAGAGTCGGGTCACCACCACTCATGTTAGATTTGGGTCACCACCACTAATGTTAGAGTCGGGTCACCACCACTAATGTTAGAGAAGCGTCACCACCACTAATGTTAGATTCGGGTCACCACCACTCATGTCAGAGTCGGATCACCACCACTAATGTCAAAGTCGGTCACCACCACTAATGTTAGAGTCGGGTCACCACCACTAATGTTAGAGTCGGTTCACCTCCACTAATGATAGATTCGGGTCACCAGCACAAATGTTAGAGTCGGGTCACCACCACTAATGTTAGAGTCGGGTCACCACCACTAATTTGAGAGTCGGGTCACCCCCACTAATGTTAGAGTCGGGTCACCTCCACTAATATTAGAGTCGGGTCACCAGTACAAATGTTAGAGTCGGGTCACCACCACTAATGTTAGACTCGGGTCACCAGCACTAATGTCAGAGTCGGGACATCAACACTAATGTCAGAGTCGGGTCACCACCACTAATGTCAGAGTCGGGTCACCACCACTAATGTTAGATTCGGGTCACCACCACTAATGTCAGAGTCGGGTCACCACCAGTAATGTTAGATTCGGGTACCACCACTAATGTTAGAGTCCGGTGACTACCACTAATGTTGGAGCCGAGTCACCACCACTAATGTTATAGTCGGGTCACCACCACTAATGTTAGAGTCGGGTCAACACCACTAATGTTAGAGTCGGGTCACCACCACTAATGTTAGAGTCGGGTCACCACCACTAATGTTAGATTCGGGTCACCACCACTAATGTCAGAGTCGGATCACCACCTCTAATGTTTGCGTCGAGTCACCACCACTAATGTCAGCGTCGGGTCACCACCACTAATGTTAGAGTCGGGTCACCACCACTAATGTTAGAGTCGGGTCACCAGCACTAATGTTAGAGTCGGGTCACCACTACTAATGTGAGAGTCGGCTCACCACCACTAATGTCAGAGTGGGGTCACCACCACTAATGTTAGAGAAGGGTCACCACCACTAATGTTTTAGTCGGGTCACCAGCACTAATGTCAGAGTCGGATCACCACCACTAATGTCAGAGTCGGTCACCACCACTAATGTTAGAGAAGGGTCACCACCACTAATGTTAGAGTCGGGTAACCTCCACTAATGTCAGAGTCGGGTCACCACCACTAATGTCAGAGTCGGGGCGCCACCACTGATGTCAGAGTCGGGTCACCACCACTAATGTCAGAGTCGGGACACCACCACTAATGTTAGACTCGGGTCACCACCACTAATGTTAGAGTCGGGTCACCACCACTAATGTTAGAGTCGGGACACCACCACTAATGTCAGAGTCGGGTCACCACCACTAATGTTAGAGTTGGGTCACCACCACTAATTTTAGAGTCGGGTCACCACCACTAATGTCAGAGCCGGATCACCACCACTAATGTTAGAGTTGGGTCACCGCCACTAATGTCAGAGTCGGGTCAACACCACTAATGTTAGAATCGGGTCGCCACCACTAATGTTTGAGTCGGGTCACCACCACGAATGTTAGAGTCGGGTCACCACTACTAATGTCAGAGTCGGGTCACCACCACTAATGTCAGAGTTGGGTCACCACCACTAATGTTAGAGAAGGGTCACCACCACTAATGTTAGATTCGGGTCACCACCATTAATGTCAGAGTCGGATCACCACCACTAATGTCAGTTTCGGTCACCACCACTAATGTTAGAGTCGGGTCACCACCACTAATGACAGCGTCGGTTCACCACCACTAAAGTTAGAGTCGGGTCACCACCACTCATGTTAGTGTCGGGTCACCTCCACGAATGTTAGAGTCGGGTCACCAGCACAAATGTTAGAGTCGGGTCACCACCACTAATGTTAGAGTCGGATCACCTCCACTAATGTTAGAGTCGGGTCACCAGTACAAATGTTAGAGTCTGTTCACCACCACTAATGTTAGGGTCGGGTCACCTCCACTAATGTCAGAGTCGGGTCACCACCACTAATGTCAGAGTCGGGTCGCCACCACTAATGTCAGAGTCGGGTCACCACCACTAATGTCAGAGTCGGGACACCACCACTAATGTTAGTGTCGGGTCACCACCACTAATGTTAGACTCGGTTCACCACCACTAATGTTAGAGTCGGGTCACCACCACTAATGTCAGAGTCGTGTCACCACCACTAATGTTAGAGTTGAGTCATCAACACTAATTTTATAGTCGGGTCACCACCACTAATGTCATAGTCGAATCAGCACCACTAATGTTAGAGTCGGGTCACCACCACAAATGCCATAGTCGGGTCACCACCACTAATGATAGAGTCGTGTCACCACCACTAATGTTAGAGTCGGCTCACCACCACTAATGTTAGAGTCGGGTCACCACTACTAATGTCAGAGTCGGTCACCACCACTAATGTTAGATTCGGGTCACCACCACTAATGTCAGAGTCGGATCACTACCACTAATGTTAGCGTCGGGTGCCCACCACTAAATTCAGCGTCGGGTCACCACCACTAATGTTAGAGTCGGGTCACCACCACTAATGTTAGAGTCGGGTCACCAGCACTAATGTTAGAGTCGAGTCACCACTACTAATGTCAGAGTCGGCTCACCACCACTAATGTCAGAGTTGGGTCACCACCACTAATGTTAGAGAAGGGTCACCACCACTAAGGTTTTAGTCGGGTCACCACCACTAATGTCAGAGTCGGATCACCACCACTAATGTCAGAGTCGGTCACCACCACTAATGTTAGAGTTGGGTCATCACCACAAATGTCAGAGTCGGGTCACCACCACTAATGTTAGAGTCAGGTCACCACCACTAATGTTAGAGTCCCGTCAGTTCCACTAATGTTAGAGTCGGGTCACCAGCACAAATTTTAGAATCGGGTAACCACCACTAATGTTAGAGTTGGGTCAGCACCACTAATGTTAGAGTCGGGTCACCACCACTAATGTTGGAGTCGGGTCACCACCACTAATGTTGGAGTCGGTTCACCTCCACTAATATTAGAGTCGGGTCACCAATACAAATGTTAGAGTCGGGTCACCAGCACTAATGTTAGAGTTGGGTCACCACCACTAATGTTAGAGTCGGGTCACCACCACTAATGTTAGAGAAGGGTCACCACCACTAATGTCAGAGTCGGGTCTCCACCACTAATGTTGAGTCGGTTCATCATCACTAATGTCAGAGTCCGGTCACCACCACTAATGTTAGAGTTGGGTCACCACCACTAATGTTAGAGTCGGGTCACCACCAGTAATGTTAGAGTCGGGTCACCACCACTAATGTCAGAGTCGGGACGCCACCATTAATGTCAGAGTCGGGTCTCCACCACTATAGTCAGAGTCGGGACACCACCACTAATGTGAGGGTCGGGACGCCACCATTAATGTCAGAGTCGGGTCTCCACCACTATAGTCAGAGTCGGGACACCACCACTAATGTGAGGGTCGGGACACCTCCACTAATGTTAGAGTCGGGTCACCGCCACTAATGTTTGAGTCGGGTCACCACCACTAATATCAGAGTCGGGTCACCACTACTAATGTCACAGTTGCATCACCACCACAAATGTTAGAATCGGGTCACCACCACTAATGTTAGAGTCGGGTCACCACCACTAATGTCAGAGTCGGACCATCACCACTAATGTCAGAGTCAGGTCACCACCACAAATGTCAGAGTCGGGTCACCACCACTAATTTTAGAGTCGGGTCACCACAACTAATGTTAAAGTCGGGTCACCAGCACTAAGGTTAGAGCCGGGTCACCACCACTCATGTTAGAGTCGGGTCACCACCATTAATATTAGAGAAGGGTCACCTCCACTAATGTTAGAGTTGGGTCACCACCACTAATGTCAGTGTCAGGTCACCACCACTAATGTTAGAGTCGGGACACCACCAATAATGTCAGAGTCGGGTCACCACCTCTAATGTCAGAGTCGGTCACCACCACTGATGTTAGAGTCGGGTCACCACCACTAATGTCAGAGTCGAGTCACCACCACTAATGTTAGAGTCGGGTCACCACAAGTAATGTTAGAGTCGGGTCACCACCACTAATGTTAGAGCCGGGTCACCAGCACCAATGTTAGAGTCGTGTCAACACCACTAATGTTAGAGTCGGGTCAACACCACTAATGTTAGTGTCGGGTCACCACCACTAATGTTAGAGAAGGGTTACCACCACTAATGTTAGAAAAGGGTCACCACCACTAATGTTAGAGTGGGGTCACCACCACTCATGTCAGAGTCGGGTCACCACCACTAATGTTAGAGTCGGTTCATCATCACTAATGTCAGAGTCGGGACGCCACCATTAATGTCAGAGTCGGGTCACCACCACTAATGTCAGAGTCGGGACGCCACCATTAATGTCAGAGTCGGGTCTCCACCACTATAGTCAGAGTCGGGACACCACCACTAATGTGAGGGTCGGGACGCCACCATTAATGTCAGAGTCGGGTCTCCACCACTATAGTCAGAGTCGGGACACCACCACTAATGTGAGGGTCGGGACACCTCCACTAATGTTAGAGTCGGGTCACCGCCACTAATGTTTGAGTCGGGTCACCACCACTAATATCAGAGTCGGGTCACCACTACTAATGTCACAGTTGCATCACCACCACAAATGTTAGAATCGGGTCACCACCACTAATGTTAGAGTCGGGTCACCACCACTAATGTCAGAGTCGGACCATCACCACTAATGTCAGAGTCAGGTCACCACCACAAATGTCAGAGTCGGGTCACCACCACTAATTTTAGAGTCGGGTCACCACAACTAATGTTAAAGTCGGGTCACCAGCACTAAGGTTAGAGCCGGGTCACCAACACTCATGTTAGAGTCGGCTCACCACCACTAATATTAGAGAAGGGTCACCTCCACTAATGTTAGAGTTGGGTCACCACCACTAATGTCAGTGTCAGGTCACCACCACTAATGTTAGAGTCGGGACACCACCAATAATGTCAGAGTCGGGTCACCACCTCTAATGTCAGAGTCGGTCACCACCACTGATGTTAGAGTCGGGTCACCACCACTAATGTCAGAGTCGAGTCACCACCACTAATGTTAGAGTCGGGTCACCACAAGTAATGTTAGAGTCGGGTCACCACCACTAATGTTAGAGCCGGGTCACCAGCACCAATGTTAGAGTCGTGTCAACACCACTAATGTTAGAGTCGGGTCAACACCACTAATGTTAGTGTCGGGTCACCACCACTAATGTTAGAGAAGGGTTACCACCACTAATGTTAGAAAAGGGTCACCACCACTAATGTTAGAGTGGGGTCACCATCACTCCTGTCAGAGTCGGGTCACCACCACTAATGTTAGAGTCGGTTCATCATCACTAATGTCAGAGTCCGGTCACCACCACTAATGTTAGAGTCGGGTCACCACCACTAATGTCAGAGTCGAGTCACCACCACTAATGTTAGAGTCGGGTCACCACAAGTAATGTTAGAGTCGGGTCACCACCACTAATGTTAGAGTCGGTTCACCTCCACTTATATTAGAGCCGGGTCACCACCACTAATGTTAGAGTCGGTTCACTACCACTAATGTTAGAGCCGGGTCACCAGCACCAATGTTAGAGTCGTGTCAACACCACTAATGTTACAGTCGGGTCAACACCACTAATGTTAGTGTCGAGTCACCACCAGTAATGTCAGAGTCGGTTCACCAGCACAAATGTTATGGTCGGGTCACCACCACTAATCTTAGAGTCTGGTCACCACCACTAATGTCAGAGTCGGGTCTCCACCACTAATGTTAGAGTCGGTTCATCATCACTAATGTCAGAGTCCGATCACCACCACTAAGGGTAGATTCGGGTCACCACCAGTAATGTTAGAGTCGGGTCACCACCACTAATGTCAGAGTCGGGACGCCACCACTAATGGCAGAGTCGGGTCTCCACCACTATAGTCAGAGTCGGGACACCACCACTAATGTGGGAGTCGGGTCACCACCACTAATGTTACAGTCGTGTCACCACCACTAATGTTAAAGTCGGGTCCACACCACTAATGTCGGAGTCGTGTCACCACCACTAATGTTAGAGTTGGGTCACCACCAGTAATGTTAGAGTCGGGTCACCACCACTAATGTCAGAGTTGGATCACCACCACTAATGTTAGAGTCGGGTCACCACCACTAATGATAGATTCGGGTCACCAGCACAAATGTTAGAGTCGGGTCACCACCACTAATGTTAGATTTGCGTCACCACCACTAATGTTAGAGTCGGGTCACCACCACTAATTTTAGAGTCGGGTCACCACCACTAATGTTAGAGTCGGGTCAGCTCCACGAATATTAGAGTCGGGTCACCAGTACAAATGTTAGAGTCGGGTCACCACCACTAATGTCAGAGTCGGGACAACACCACTAATGTCAGAGTTGGGTCACCACCACTAATGTCAGAGTCGGGTCACCACCACTAATGTTAGAGTCGGGTCACCACCACTAATGTCAGAGTCGGGTCACCACCAGTAATGTTAGATTCGGGTACCACCACTAATGTTAGAGTCCGGTTACTACCACTAATGTTAGAGCCGAGTCACCACCACTAATGTTATAGTCGGGTCACCACCACTAATGTTATAGTCGGGTCACCTCCACTAATGTTAGATTCGGTTCACCAGCACAAATGTTAGAGTCGGGTCAGCACCACTAATGTTAGAGTTGGGTCACCACCACTAATGTTAGAGTCGGGTCACCGCCACTAATTTTAGAGTCGGGTCACCACCACTAATGTTAGAGTTGGGTCACCTCCACTAATATTAGAGTCGGGTCACCTGTGCAAATGTTAGAGTCGGGTCACCACCACTAATGTTAGAGTTGGGTCACCACCACTAATGTTAGAGTCGGGTCACCACCAATAATGTTAGAGAAGGGTCAGCACCACTAATGTTAGAGACGGGTCACCTCCACTAATGTCAGAGTCGGGTCACCACCACGAATGTCAGAGTCGGGTCGCCACCACTAATCTCAGAGTCGGGTCATCACCACTAATGTCAGAGTCGGGACACTTCCACTAATGTTAGAGTCGGGTCACCGCCACTAATGTTAGAGTCGGGTCACAACCACTAATGTTAGAGTCGGGTCACCAGTACTAATGTTAGAGTCGGGTCACCACCACTCATGTTAGATTTGGGTCACCACCACTAATGTTAGAGTCGGGTCACCACCACTAATGTTAGAGAAGCGTCACCACCACTAATGTTAGATTCGGGTCACCACCACTCATGTCAGAGTCGGATCACCACCACTAATGTCAAAGTCGGTCACCACCACTAATGTTAGAGTCGGGTCACCACCACTAATGTTAGAGTCGGTTCACCTCCACTAATGATAGATTCGGGTCACCAGCACAAATGTTAGAGTCGGGTCACCACCACTAATGTTAGAGTCGGGTCACCACCACTAATTTTAGAGTCGGGTCACCCCCACTAATGTTAGAGTCGGGTCACCTCCACTAATATTAGAGTCGGGTCACCAGTACAAATGTTAGAGTCGGGTCACCACCACTAATGTTAGACTCGGGTCACCAGCACTAATGTCAGAGTCGGGACATCAACACTAATGTCAGAGTCGGGTCACCACCACTAATGTCAGAGTCGGGTCACCACCACTAATGTTAGATTCGGGTCAGCACCACTAATGTCAGAGTCGGGTCACCACCAGTAATGTTAGATTCGGGTACCACCACTAATGTTAGAGTCCGGTGACTACCACTAATGTTGGAGCCGAGTCACCACCACTAATGTTATAGTCGGGTCACCACCACTAATGTTAGAGTCGGGTCAACACCACTAATGTTAGAGTCGGGTCACCACCACTAATGTTAGAGTCGGGTCACCACCACTAATGTTAGATTCGGGTCACCACCACTAATGTCAGAGTCGGATCACCACCTCTAATGTTTGCGTCGAGTCACCACCACTAATGTCAGCGTCGGGTCACCACCACTAATGTTAGAGTCGGGTCACCACCACTAATGTTAGAGTCGGGTCACCAGCACTAATGTTAGAGTCGGGTCACCACTACTAATGTGAGAGTCGGCTCACCACCACTAATGTCAGAGTGGGGTCACCACCACTAATGTTAGAGAAGGGTCACCACCACTAATGTTTTAGTCGGGTCACCAGCACTAATGTCAGAGTCGGATCACCACCACTAATGTCAGAGTCGGTCACCACCACTAATGTTAGAGAAGGGTCACCACCACTAATGTTAGAGTCGGGTAACCTCCACTAATGTCAGAGTCGGGTCACCACCACTAATGTCAGAGTCGGGGCGCCACCACTGATGTCAGAGTCGGGTCACCACCACTAATGTCAGAGTCGGGACACCACCACTAATGTTAGACTCGGGTCACCACCACTAATGTTAGAGTCGGGTCACCACCACTAATGTTAGAGTCGGGACACCACCACTAATGTCAGAGTCGGGTCACCACCACTAATGTTAGAGTTGGGTCACCACCACTAATTTTAGAGTCGGGTCACCACCACTAATGTCAGAGCCGGATCACCACCACTAATTTTAGAGTTGGGTCACCGCCACTAATGTCAGAGTCGGGTCAACACCACTAATGTTAGAATCGGGTCGCCACCACTAATGTTTGAGTCGGGTCACCACCACGAATGTTAGAGTCGGGTCACCACTACTAATGTCAGAGTCGGGTCACCACCACTAATGTCAGAGTTGGGTCACCACCACTAATGTTAGAGAAGGGTCACCACCACTAATGTTAGATTCGGGTCACCACCATTAATGTCAGAGTCGGATCACCACCACTAATGTCAGTTTCGGTCACCACCACTAATGTTAGAGTCGGGTCACCACCACTAATGACAGCGTCGGTTCACCACCACTAAAGTTAGAGTCGGGTCACCACCACTCATGTTAGTGTCGGGTCACCTCCACGAATGTTAGAGTCGGGTCACCAGCACAAATGTTAGAGTCGGGTCACCACCACTAATGTTAGAGTCGGATCACCTCCACTAATGTTAGAGTCGGGTCACCAGTACAAATGTTAGAGTCTGTTCACCACCACTAATGTTAGGGTCGGGTCACCTCCACTAATGTCAGAGTCGGGTCACCACCACTAATGTCAGAGTCGGGTCGCCACCACTAATGTCAGAGTCGGGTCACCACCACTAATGTCAGAGTCGGGACACCACCACTAATGTTAGTGTCGGGTCACCACCACTAATGTTAGACTCGGTTCACCACCACTAATGTTAGAGTCGGGTCACCACCACTAATGTCAGAGTCGTGTCACCACCACTAATGTTAGAGTTGAGTCATCAACACTAATTTTATAGTCGGGTCACCACCACTAATGTCATAGTCGAATCAGCACCACTAATGTTAGAGTCGGGTCACCACCACAAATGCCATAGTCGGGTCACCACCACTAATGATAGAGTCGTGTCACCACCACTAATGTTAGAGTCGGCTCACCACCACTAATGTTAGAGTCGGGTCACCACTACTAATGTCAGAGTCGGTCACCACCACTAATGTCAGAGTTGGGTCACCACCACTAATGTTAGAGAAGGGTCACCACCACTAATGTTAGATTCGGGTCACCACCACTAATGTCAGAGTCGGATCACCACCACTAATGTCAGAGTCGGTCACCACCACTCATGTTAGAGTCGGTCACCAGCACTAATGTTAGATTCGGGTGATCACCACTAATGTCAGAGTCGGTTCACCACCACTAATGTTAGAGTCGGGTCACCACCACTAATGTTAGAGTTGGGTCACCACCACTAATGTAAGAGTCGGGTCACCACCACTAATTTTAGAGTCGGGTCACCACCACTAATGTTAGAGTCGGATCACCTCCACTAATGTTAGAGTCGGGTCACCAGTACAAATGTTAGAGTCGGTTCACCACCACTAATGTTAGAGTCGGGTCACCTCCACTAATGTCAGAGTCGGGTCACCACCACTAATGTCAGAGTCGGGTCGCCACCACTAATGTCAGAGTCGGGTCACCACCACTAATGTCAGAGTCGGGACACCACCACTAATGTTATTGTCGGGTCACCACCACTAATGTTAGACTCGGTTCACCACCACTAATGTTAGAGTCGGGTCACCACCACTAATGTCAGAGTCGTGTCACCACCACTAATGTTAGAGTTGGGTCATCAACACTAATTTTAGAGTCGGGTCACCACCACTAATGTCAGAGTCGAATCAGCACCACTAATGTTAGAGTCGGGTCACCACCACTAATTCCATAGTCGGGTCACCACCACTAATGATAGAGTCGGGTCACCACCACTAATGTTAGAGTCGGCTCACCACCACTAATGTTAGAGTCGGATCACCACTACTAATGTCAGAGTCGGGTCACCACCACTAATGTCAGAGTCGGTCACCACCACTCATGTTAGAGTCGGTCACCACCACTCATGTTAGAGTCGGGTGATCACCACTAATGTCAGAGTCGGATCACCACCACTAATGTTAGAGTCGGGTCACCACCACGAATGTTAGAGTCGCGTCACCAGCACAAATGTCAGAGTCGGGTCACCACCACTAATGTTAGGCTTGGGTCACCACCACTAATGTCAGAGTCAGGTCACCACCACTTATGTCAAAGTCGGGTCAACACCACTAATGTCAGAGTCGGGTCACCACCAGTAATGTTAGATTCGGGTAACACCACTAATGTTAGAGTCCAGTCACTACCACTAATGTTAGAGTCGAGTCACCACCACTAATGTTATAGCCGGGTCACCACCACTAATGTCAGAGTCGGGTCAACACCACTAATGTTAGAGTCGGGTCACAACCACAAATGTTAGAGTCGGGTCACCACCACTAATGTCAGAGTCGGGACACCACCACTAATGTCAGAGTCGGTCACCACCACTCATGTTAGAGTCGGTCACCACCACTCATGTTAGAGTCGGGTGATCACCACTAATGTCAGAGTCGGACACCACCACTAATGTCAGAGTTGGGTCACCACCACTAATGTTAGAGAAGGGTCACCACCACTAATGTTAGATTCGGGTCACCACCACTAATGTCAGAGTCGGATCACCACCACTAATGTCAGAGTCGGTCACCACCACTCATGTTAGAGTCGGTCACCAGCACTAATGTTAGATTCGGGTGATCACCACTAATGTCAGAGTCGGTTCACCACCACTAATGTTAGAGTCGGGTCACCACCACTAATGTTAGAGTTGGGTCACCACCACTAATGTAAGAGTCGGGTCACCACCACTAATTTTAGAGTCGGGTCACCACCACTAATGTTAGAGTCGGATCACCTCCACTAATGTTAGAGTCGGGTCACCAGTACAAATGTTAGAGTCGGTTCACCACCACTAATGTTAGAGTCGGGTCACCTCCACTAATGTCAGAGTCGGGTCACCACCACTAATGTCAGAGTCGGGTCGCCACCACTAATGTCAGAGTCGGGTCACCACCACTAATGTCAGAGTCGGGACACCACCACTAATGTTATTGTCGGGTCACCACCACTAATGTTAGACTGGGTTCACCACCACTAATGTTAGAGTCGGGTCACCACCACTAATGTCAGAGTCGTGTCACCACCACTAATGTTAGAGTTGGGTCATCAACACTAATTTTAGAGTCGGGTCACCACCACTAATGTCAGAGTCGAATCAGCACCACTAATGTTAGAGTCGGGTCACCACCACTAATGCCATAGTCGGGTCACCACCACTAATGATAGAGTCGGGTCACCACCACTAATGTTAGAGTCGGCTCACCACCACTAATGTTAGAGTCGGATCACCACTACTAATGTCAGAGTCGGGTCACCACCACTAATGTCAGAGTCGGTCACCACCACTCATGTTAGAGTCGGTCACCACCACTCATGTTAGAGTCGGGTGATCACCACTAATGTCAGAGTCGGATCACCACCACTAATGTTAGAGTCGGGTCACCACCACGAATGTTAGAGTCGCGTCACCAGCACAAATGTCAGAGTCGGGTCACCACCACTAATGTTAGGCTTGGGTCACCACCACTAATGTCAGAGTCAGGTCACCACCACTTATGTCAAAGTCGGGTCAACACCACTAATGTCAGAGTCGGGTCACCACCAGTAATGTTAGATTCGGGTAACACCACTAATGTTAGAGTCCAGTCACTACCACTAATGTTAGAGTCGAGTCACCACCACTAATGTTAGAGAAGGGTCACCACCACTAATGTTTTAGTCGGGTCACCAGCACTAATGTCAGAGTCGGATCACCACCACTAATGTCAGAGTCGGTCACCACCACTAATGTTAGAGAAGGGTCACCACCACTAATGTTAGAGTCGGGTAACCTCCACTAATGTCAGAGTCGGGTCACCACCACTAATGTCAGAGTCGGGGCGCCACCACTGATGTCAGAGTCGGGTCACCACCACTAATGTCAGAGTCGGGACACCACCACTAATGTTAGACTCGGGTCACCACCACTAATGTTAGAGTCGGGTCACCACCACTAATGTTAGAGTCGGGACACCACCACTAATGTCAGAGTCGGGTCACCACCACTAATGTTAGAGTTGGGTCACCACCACTAATTTTAGAGTCGGGTCACCACCACTAATGTCAGAGCCGGATCACCACCACTAATGTTAGAGTTGGGTCACCGCCACTAATGTCAGAGTCGGGTCAACACCACTAATGTTAGAATCGGGTCGCCACCACTAATGTTTGAGTCGGGTCACCACCACGAATGTTAGAGTCGGGTCACCACTACTAATGTCAGAGTCGGGTCACCACCACTAATGTCAGAGTTGGGTCACCACCACTAATGTTAGAGAAGGGTCACCACCACTAATGTTAGATTCGGGTCACCACCATTAATGTCAGAGTCGGATCACCACCACTAATGTCAGTTTCGGTCACCACCACTAATGTTAGAGTCGGGTCACCACCACTAATGACAGCGTCGGTTCACCACCACTAAAGTTAGAGTCGGGTCACCACCACTCATGTTAGTGTCGGGTCACCTCCACGAATGTTAGAGTCGGGTCACCAGCACAAATGTTAGAGTCGGGTCACCACCACTAATGTTAGAGTCGGATCACCTCCACTAATGTTAGAGTCGGGTCACCAATACAAATGTTAGAGTCTGTTCACCACCACTAATGTTAGGGTCGGGTCACCTCCACTAATGTCAGAGTCGGGTCACCACCACTAATGTCAGAGTCGGGTCGCCACCACTAATGTCAGAGTCGGGTCACCACCACTAATGTCAGAGTCGGGACACCACCACTAATGTTAGTGTCGGGTCACCACCACTAATGTTAGACTCGGTTCACCACCACTAATGTTAGAGTCGGGTCACCACCACTAATGTCAGAGTCGTGTCACCACCACTAATGTTAGAGTTGAGTCGTCAACACTAATTTTATAGTCGGGTCACCACCACTAATGTCATAGTCGAATCAGCACCACTAATGTTAGAGTCGGGTCACCACCACAAATGCCATAGTCGGGTCACCACCACTAATGATAGAGTCGTGTCACCACCACTAATGTTAGAGTCGGCTCACCACCACTAATGTTAGAGTCGGGTCACCACTACTAATGTCAGAGTCGGTCACCACCACTAATGTCAGAGTTGGGTCACCACCACTAATGTTAGAGAAGGGTCACCACCACTAATGTTAGATTCGGGTCACCACCACTAATGTCAGAGTCGGATCACCACCACTAATGTCAGAGTCGGTCACCACCACTCATGTTAGAGTCGGTCACCAGCACTAATGTTAGATTCGGGTGATCACCACTAATGTCAGAGTCGGTTCACCACCACTAATGTTAGAGTCGGGTCACCACCACTAATGTTAGAGTTGGGTCACCACCACTAATGTAAGAGTCGGGTCACCACCACTAATTTTAGAGTCGGGTCACCACCACTAATGTTAGAGTCGGATCACCTCCACTAATGTTAGAGTCGGGTCACCAGTACAAATGTTAGAGTCGGTTCACCACCACTAATGTTAGAGTCGGGTCACCTCCACTAATGTCAGAGTCGGGTCACCACCACTAATGTCAGAGTCGGGTCGCCACCACTAATGTCAGAGTCGGGTCACCACCACTAATGTCAGAGTCGGGACACCACCACTAATGTTATTGTCGGGTCACCACCACTAATGTTAGACTCGGTTCACCACCACTAATGTTAGAGTCGGGTCACCACCACTAATGTCAGAGTCGTGTCACCACCACTAATGTTAGAGTTGGGTCATCAACACTAATTTTAGAGTCGGGTCACCACCACTAATGTCAGAGTCGAATCAGCACCACTAATGTTAGAGTCGGGTCACCACCACTAATGCCATAGTCGGGTCACCACCACTAATGATAGAGTCGGGTCACCACCACTAATGTTAGAGTCGGCTCACCACCACTAATGTTAGAGTCGGATCACCACTACTAATGTCAGAGTCGGGTCACCACCACTAATGTCAGAGTCGGTCACCACCACTCATGTTAGAGTCGGTCACCACCACTCATGTTAGAGTCGGGTGATCACCACTAATGTCAGAGTCGGATCACCACCACTAATGTCAGAGTCGGTCACCACCGCTCATGTTAGAGTCGGTCACCAGCACTAATGTTAGATTCGGGTGATCACCACTAATGTCAGAGTCGGTTCACCACCACTAATGTTAGAGTCGGGTCACCACCACGAATGTTAGAGTCGCGTCACCAGCACAAATGTCAGAGTCGGGTCACCACCACTAATGTTAGGCTTGGGTCACCACCACTAATGTCAGAGTCAGGTCACCACCACTTATGTCAAAGTCGGGTCAACACCACTAATGTCAGAGTCGGGTCACCACCAGTAATGTTAGATTCGGGTAACACCACTAATGTTAGAGTCCAGTCACTACCACTAATGTTAGAGTCGAGTCACCACCACTAATGTTATAGTCGGGTCACCACCACTAATGTCAGAGTCGGGTCAACACCACTAATGTTAGAGTCGGGTCACAACCACAAATGTTAGAGTCGGGTCACCACCACTAATGTCAGAGTCGGGACACCACCACTAATGTCAGAGTCAGGTCACCACCACTAATGTCAGAGTGGGTTCACCACCACTAATGTTAGAGTCGGGTCAGCACCACTAATGTTAGAGTCGGGTCACCACCACTAATGTCAGAGTCGGGACACCATCACTAATGTCAGAGTCAGGTCACCACCACTAATGTCAGAGTCGGGTCACCACCACTAATTTTAGATTCGGTTCGCCACCAATAATGTTAGAGTCGGGTCACCAGCACTAATGTTAGAGCCGGGTCACCACCACTAATGTTAGTGTCGGGTCACCACCACTAATATTAGAGAAGGGTCACCACCACTAATGTTTGAGTGTGGTCACCACCACTAATGTCAGAGTCAGATCACCTCCACTAATGTTAGAGTCGGGTCACCACCACTAATGTCAGAGTCGGGTCACCACCTCTAATGTCAGAGGCGGGTCACCACCACTAATGTTAGAGATGGGTCACCACCACTACTGTCAGAGTCGAATCACCACCACTAATGTTAGAGTCGAGTCACCACCAGTAAAGTTAGAGTCCGGTCACCACCAGTAATGTTAGAGTCCGTTCACCTCCACTAATATTAGAGTCGGGTCACCACCACTAATGTTAGAGTCGGTTCACTACCACTAATGATAGATTCGGGTCACCAGCACAAATGTTAGAGTCGGGTCACCACCACTAATGTTAGAGTTGGGTCACCACCACTAATGTTAGAGTCGGGTCACCACCACTAATGTCAGAGTCGAGTCACCACCACTAATGTTAGAATCGAATCACCACCAGTAATGTTAGAGTCCGGTCACCACCACTAATGTCAGAGTCGGTTCACCAGCACAAATGTTAGAGTCGGGTCACCACCACTAATCTTAGAGATGGGTCACCACCACTAATGTTAGAGAAGGGTCACCACCACTAATGTTAGAGTCGGGTCACCAGCACTAATGTTAGAGCCGGGTCACCACCACTAATGATGGAGTCGGGTCACCACCAATAATGTTAGAAAAGTGTCACCACCACTAATGTCAGAGTCGGGTCACCACCACTAATTGTGAGTCGGTTCACCATCACTAATGTCAGAGTCCGGCCACCACCACTAATGTTAGAGTCGGGTCACCACCAGTAATGTTAGAGTCGGGTCACCACCACTAATATTATAGTCGGGTCACCACCACTACTGTTAAAGAAGGGTCACCACCACTAATGTTAGGGTCGGGTCACCAGCACTAATGTTAGAGTCGGGTGATCACCACTAATGTCAGAGTCGGTTCACCACCACTAATGTTAGAGTCGGGTCACCACCACTAATGTTAGAGTCGCGTCACCAGCACAAATGTCAGAGTTGCTTCACCACCACTAATGTTAGAGTCGGGTCATCACCACTAATGTAAGACTCGGGTCACCACCACTAATGTCAGAGTCGGGGCACCACCACTAATGTCAGAGTCAGGTCACCACCACTAATGTCAGAGTCGGGTCACCACCACTAATGTTAGATTTGGGTCACCACCACTAATGTCAGAGTCGGGTCACCACCAGTAATGTGAGATTCGGGTACCACCACTAATGTTAGAGTCCGGTCACGACCACTAATGTTAGAGTCGGGTCATCACCACTAATGTTATAGTCGGGTCACCACCACTAATGTTTGAGTCGGGTCACCACCACTAATGTTAGATTCGGGTCACCACCACTAATGTCAGAGTCGGATCACTACCACTAATGTTAGCGTCGGGTGCCCACCACTAAATTCAGCGTCGGGTCACCACCACTAATGTTAGAGTCGGGTCACCACCACTAATGTTAGAGTCGGGTCACCAGCACTAATGTTAGAGTCGAGTCACCACTACTAATGTCAGAGTCGGCTCACCACCACTAATGTCAGAGTTGGGTCACCACCACTAATGTTAGAGAAGGGTCACCACCACTAAGGTTTTAGTCGGGTCACCACCACTAATGTCAGAGTCGGATCACCACCACTAATGTCAGAGTCGGTCACCACCACTAATGTTAGAGTTGGGTCATCACCACAAATGTCAGAGTCGGGTCACCACCACTAATGTTAGAGTCAGGTCACCACCACTAATTTTAGAGTCCCGTCAGTTCCACTAATGTTAGAGTCGGGTCACCAGCACAAATTTTAGAATCGGGTAACCACCACTAATGTTAGAGTTGGGTCAGCACCACTAATGTTAGAGTCGGGTCACCACCACTAATGTTGGAGTCGGGTCACCACCACTAATGTTGGAGTCGGTTCACCTCCACTAATATTAGAGTCGGGTCACCAATACAAATGTTAGAGTCGGGTCACCAGCACTAATGTTAGAGTTGGGTCACCACCACTAATGTTAGAGTCGGGTCACCACCACTAATGTTAGAGAAGGGTCACCACCACTAATGTCAGAGTCGGGTCTCCACCACTAATGTTGAGTCGGTTCATCATCACTAATGTCAGAGTCCGGTCACCACCACTAATGTTAGAGTTGGGTCACCACCACTAATGTTAGAGTCGGGTCACCACCAGTAATGTTAGAGTCGGGTCACCACCACTAATGTCAGAGTCGGGACGCCACCATTAATGTCAGAGTCGGGTCTCCACCACTATAGTCAGAGTCGGGACACCACCACTAATGTGAGGGTCGGGACGCCACCATTAATGTCAGAGTCGGGTCTCCACCACTATAGTCAGAGTCGGGACACCACCACTAATGTGAGGGTCGGGACACCTCCACTAATGTTAGAGTCGGGTCACCGCCACTAATGTTTGAGTCGGGTCACCACCACTAATATCAGAGTCGGGTCACCACTACTAATGTAACAGTTGCATCACCACCACAAATGTTAGAATCGGGTCACCACCACTAATGTTAGAGTCGGGTCACCACCACTAATGTCAGAGTCGGACCATCACCACTAATGTCAGAGTCAGGTCACCACCACAAATGTCAGAGTCGGGTCACCACCACTAATTTTAGAGTCGGGTCACCACAACTAATGTTAAAGTCGGGTCACCAGCACTAAGGTTAGAGCCGGGTCACCACCACTCATGTTAGAGTCGGGTCACCACCATTAATATTAGAGAAGGGTCACCTCCACTAATGTTAGAGTTGGGTCACCACCACTAATGTCAGTGTCAGGTCACCACCACTAATGTTAGAGTCGGGACACCACCAATAATGTCAGAGTCGGGTCACCACCTCTAATGTCAGAGTCGGTCACCACCACTGATGTTAGAGTCGGGTCACCACCACTAATGTCAGAGTCGAGTCACCACCACTAATGTTAGAGTCGGGTCACCACAAGTAATGTTAGAGTCGGGTCACCACCACTAATGTTAGAGCCGGGTCACCAGCACCAATGTTAGAGTCGTGTCAACACCACTAATGTTAGAGTCGGGTCAACACCACTAATGTTAGTGTCGGGTCACCACCACTAATGTTAGAGAAGGGTTACCACCACTAATGTTAGAAAAGGGTCACCACCACTAATGTTAGAGTGGGGTCACCACCACTCATGTCAGAGTCGGGTCGCCACCACTAATGTTAGAGTCGGTTCATCATCACTAATGTCAGAGTCGGGACGCCACCATTAATGTCAGAGTCGGGTCACCACCACTAATGTCAGAGTTGGGACGCCACCATTAATGTCAGAGTCGGGTCTCCACCACTATAGTCAGAGTCGGGACACCACCACTAATGTGAGGGTCGGGACGCCACCATTAATGTCAGAGTCGGGTCTCCACCACTATAGTCAGAGTCGGGACACCACCACTAATGTGAGGGTCGGGACACCTCCACTAATGTTAGAGTCGGGTCACCGCCACTAATGTTTGAGTCGGGTCACCACCACTAATATCAGAGTCGGGTCACCACTACTAATGTCACAGTTGCATCACCACCACAAATGTTAGAATCGGGTCACCACCACTAATGTTAGAGTCGGGTCACCACCACTAATGTCAGAGTCGGACCATCACCACTAATGTCAGAGTCCGGTCACCACCACAAATGTCAGAGTCGGGTCACCACCACTAATTTTAGAGTCGGGTCACCACAACTAATGTTAAAGTCGGGTCACCAGCACTAAGGTTAGAGCCGGGTCACCACCACTCATGTTAGAGTCGGCTCACCACCACTAATATTAGAGAAGGGTCACCTCCACTAATGTTAGAGTTGGGTCACCACCACTAATGTCAGTGTCAGGTCACCACCACTAATGTTAGAGTCGGGACACCACCAATAATGTCAGAGTCGGGTCACCACCTCTAATGTCAGAGTCGGTCACCACCACTGATGTTAGAGTCGGGTCACCACCACTAATGTCAGAGTCGAGTCACCACCACTAATGTTAGAGTCGGGTCACCACAAGTAATGTTAGAGTCGGGTCACCACCACTAATGTTAGAGCCGGGTCACCAGCTCCAATGTTAGAGTCGTGTCAACACCACTAATGTTAGAGTCGGGTCAACACCACTAATGTTAGTGTCGGGTCACCACCACCAATGTTAGAGAAGGGTTACCACCACTAATGTTAGAAAAGGGTCACCACCACTAATGTTAGAGTGGGGTCACCATCACTCATGTCAGAGTCGGGTCACCACCACTAATGTTAGAGTCGGTTCATCATCACTAATGTCAGAGTCCGGTCACCACCACTAATGTTAGAGTCGGGTCACCACCACTAATGTCAGAGTCGAGTCACCACCACTAATGTTAGAGTCGGGTCACCACAAGTAATGTTAGAGTCGGGTCACCACCACTAATGTTAGAGTCGGTTCACCTCCACTTATATTAGAGCCGGGTCACCACCACTAATGTTAGAGTCGGTTCACTACCACTAATGTTAGAGCCGGGTCACCAGCACCAATGTTAGAGTCGTGTCAACACCACTAATGTTACAGTCGGGTCAACACCACTAATGTTAGTGTCGAGTCACCACCAGTAATGTCAGAGTCGGTTCACCAGCACAAATGTTATGGTCGGGTCACCACCACTAATCTTAGAGTCTGGTCACCACCACTAATGTCAGAGTCGGGTCTCCACCACTAATGTTAGAGTCGGTTCATCATCACTAATGTCAGAGTCCGATCACCACCACTAAGGGTAGATTCGGGTCACCACCAGTAATGTTAGAGTCGGGTCACCACCACTAATGTCAGAGTCGGGACGCCACCACTAATGGCAGAGTCGGGTCTCCACCACTATAGTCAGAGTCGGGACACCACCACTAATGTGGGAGTCGGGTCACCACCACTAATGTTACAGTCGTGTCACCACCACTAATGTTAAAGTCGGGTCCACACCACTAATGTCGGAGTCGTGTCACCACCACTAATGTTAGAGTTGGGTCACCACCAGTAATGTTAGAGTCGGGTCACCACCACTAATGTCAGAGTTGGATCACCACCACTAATGATAGAGTCGGGTCACCACCACGAATGCCAGAGTCGGGTCACCACCACTAATGTTAGAGTCGGGTCACCACCACTAATGTTAGAGTCGGGTCACCAACACTAATGTTAGAGTCGGGTCACCACTACTAATGTCAGAGTCGGATCACCACCACTAATGTCAGAGTTGGGTCACCACCACTAATGATAGAGAAGGGTCACCGCCACTAATGTTAGATTCGGGTGACCACCACTAATGTCAGAGTCAGATCACCACCACTTATGTCAGAGTCGGGTCACCTCCACTAATGTTAGATTCGGGTCACCAGCACAAATGTTAGAGTCGGGTCACCACCACTAATGTTAGAGTTGGGTCACCACCACTAATGTTAGAGTCGGGTCACCACCACTAATTTTAGAATCGGGTCACCACCACTAATGTTAGAGTCGGGTCACCACCACTAATGTTAGAGTTGGGTCACCTCCACTAATATTAGAGTGGGGTCACCAGTACAAATGTTAGAGTCGGGTCACCACCACTAATGTTAGAGTTGGGTCACCACCACTAATGTTCGAGTCAGGTCACCACCACTAATGTTAGAGAAGGGTCAAAACCACTAATGTTAGAGTCTGGTCACCAGCACTAATGTTGGAGTCTGGTCATCACCACTGATGTCAGAGTCGGTTCACCACCACTAATATTAGAGTCGGGTCACCACCACTAATGTTAGAGTCGCGTCACCAGCACAAATGTTAGAATCTGGTCACCACCACTAATGTTATAGTCTGGTCACCACCACTAATGTCAGCGTCGGTTCACCACCACTAATGTTAGAGTCGGGTCACCACCACTAATGTTAGATTCGGGTCACCACCACTAATGTCAGAGTCGGGACACCACCACTAATGTCAGAGTGAGGTCACCACCACTAATGTCAGAGTCGGGTCATCACAACTAATGTTAGAGTCGGGTCACCACCACGAATTCCAGAGTCGGGTCACCACCAGTAATGTTAGAGTCGGGTATCACTACTAATGTTAGAGTCGGGTCACCACCACTAATGTTAGAGTCGGGTCACCACCAGTAATGATAGAGTCGGGTCACCACCACTAATGTCATCGTCGGACCACCACCACTAATGTCAGAGTCAGGTCAACACCACTACTGTCAGTGTCGGGTCACCACCACTAATTTTAGAGTCGGTCACCACCACTAATGTTAGAGTCGGGTCACCAGCACTAATGTTAGAGCCGGGTCACCACCACTAATGTTAGAGTCGGGTCACCACCACTAATGTTAGAGAAGGGTCACCACCACTAATGTTAGAGTGGGGTTACCACCACTAATGTTAGAGAAGGGTCACCACCACTAATGTCAGAATCGGTTCACCATCACAAATGTTAGAGTCGGGTCAGCACCACTAATCTTAGAGTCGGGCCACCACCACTAATGTTAGAGAAGGGTCACCACCAGTAATGTTAGAGTCGGGTCACCAGCACTAATGTTAGTGCCGGATCACCACCACTTATGTTCGAGTCGGGTCACCACCACTAATGTTAGAAAAGGGTCACCACCACTAATGTTAGAGTGGGGTCACCACCACTAATGTCAGAGTCGGGTCACCACCACTAATGTTATAGTCGGTTCATCATCACTAATGTCAGAGTCCGGTCACCACCACTAAGGTTAGAGTCGGGTCACCACCAGTAATGTTAGAGTCGGGTCACCACCACTCATGTTAGAGTCGGGTCACCTCCACTATTGTCAGAGTCGGGCCACCACCTCTAATATCAGAGTCGGGTCTCCACCAAAAATGTCAGAGTCGGGACACCACCACTAATGTTAGAGTCGGGTCACCACCACTAATGTTACAGTCGGGTCACCACCACTATTGTTAGAGTCGGGTCACCACCACTAACGTCAGAGTCGTGTCACCACCACTAATGTTAGAGTTGGGTCACCACCACTAATGTTCGAGTCGGGACACCACCACTAATGTTAGAGTCGGGTCACCACCACTCATGTTAGAGTCGGGTCACCACAACTAACGTCAGAGTCGGGTCACCACCACTAATGTCAGAGTTGGGTCACCACCACTAATGTTAGAGAAGGGTCACCACCACTAATGTTAGATTCGGGTCACCACCACTAATGTCAGAGTTGAATCACCACCACTTATGTCAGAGTCGGTCACCACCACTAATGTTAGAGTCGGGTCACCACCACTAATGTCAGCGTCGGGTCACCACCACTAATGTTAGAGTCGGGTCGCCACAACTAATGTTAGAGTCGGGTCACCTCCACTAATGTTAGAGTTGGGTCACCACCACTAATGTTCGAATCGTGTCACCGCCACTAATGTTACAGTCGGGTCACCACCACTAATGTTAGAGTCGGGTCACCTCCACTAATGTTAGAGTTGGGTCACCACCACTAATGTTCGAGTCGGGTCACCACCACTAATGTTAGAGAAGGGTCACCACCACTAATGTTAGAGTCGGGTCACCTCCACTAATGTCAGAGTCGGGTCACCACCACTAATGTCAGAGTCGTGTCGCCACCACTAATGTCAGAGTCGGGTCACCACCACTAATGTCAGAGTCGGGACACCTCCACTAATGTTAGAGCCGGGTCACCGCCACTAATGTTAGTGTCGGGTCACCACCACTAATATCAGAGTCGGGCCACCACCACTAATGTCAGATTCGGGTCACCACCTCTAATTTTAGAGTCTGGTCACCACCACTAATGTTAGAGTTGCGTCACCATCACAAATGTTAGAATCAGGTCACCACCAGTAATGTTAGAGTCGGGTCATCACAACTAATGTTAGAGTCGGGTCACCACCACTAATGTCAGAGTCGGGTCACTACCACTAATTTTAGAGTCGGGTCACCACCACTAATGTCAGAGTCGGGCCACCACCACTAATGTTAGAGTCGGGTCACCACCACTAATGTTAGAGTCGGGTCACCACCACAAATGTTGGAGTCGGGTCACCACCACTAATGTCAGAGTCGGGTCACCACCTCTAATGTAAGAGTCGGGTCACCACCACTATTGTTTGAGTCGGGTCACCACCACTAATGTTAGAGTCGGGTCACCACCCCTTATGTTAGTTTCGGGACACCACCACTAATGTTAGAGTCGGGTCACCATCACTAATGTTACAGTGGGGTCACCACCACTAATGTTAGAGTCGGGTCACCACCACTAATGTTAGAGTCGGGTCAGCACCACTAATGTTAGTGTCGGGTCACCACCACGAATGTCAGAGTCGGGTCACCACCAGCAATGTTAGTTTCGGGTCACCACCACTAATGCTAGTTTCGGGTCACCACCACTAATGTTAGAGTCGGGTCACCACCACTAATGTCAGAGTCAAGTCACCACCACCAATGTTAGAGAAGGGTCACCACCACTAATGTTCAATTCGGGTCACCACCACTAATGTTAGAGTCTGGTCACCACCACTAATGTTATAGTCGGGTCACCACCACTAATGGTAGAGTCGGGTCACCACCATTAATGTTAGATTCGGGTCACCACCACTAATGTTAGAGTCGGGGCACCACCACTAATGTTAGAGTCGGGTCACCACCACTAATGTCAGTGTCGGGGCACCACCACTAATGTTAGAGTCGGGTCACCACCACTAATTTTAGAGTCGGGTCACCACCATTAATGTTAGCGTCGGGTCACCACCACCAATGTTAGTGTCGGGTCATCACCACTAATGTTAGAGTCGGGTCTCCACCACTAATGTCAGAGTCGGGTCACCACCATTAATGTCAGAGTCGGGTCACCTCCACTAATGTTAGAATCGGGTCACCACCACGAATGTTACAGTCGGGTCACCACCACTAATGGTAGAGTCGGTTCACCACCACTAATGTTAGAGTCGGGTCACCACCACTAATCAAAGTCGGGTCACCACCACTAAGGCTAGAGTCGGGTCACCACCATTAATGTTAGAGTCGGGTCACCACCACAAATGTTAGAGTCGGGTCACCACCACTAATGTTAGAGTCGGGTCACCACCACTAATGTCAGAGTCGGGTCACCACCACTAATGTCAGAGTCGGGTCACCACCACTAATGTTAGAGTCGGGTCACCGCCACTAATGTTAGAGTCGGGTCACCACCACTAATATCTTGGTCGGGTCACCACCACTAATGTCAGAGTCGGGTCACCTCCACTTATGATAAATTCGGTTCACCACCACTAATGTTAGAGTCGAGTCACCACCACTCATGTTGGAGTCGTGTCACCACCACTAATGTTAGAGTCGGGTCACCACCACTAATGTCAGAGTCAGGTCACCACCACTCATGTTAGAGTCGGGTCACCACCACTAATGTTAGAGTCGGATCACCATCACTAATGTCAGAGTCGAGTCACCACCACTAATGTTAGAGAAGTGTCTGCACCACTAATGTTAGAGTCTGGTCACCACCACTAATGTTAGAGTCGGGTCACCACCACTAATGTTAGAGTCGGGTCAGCACCACGAATCAGATTCGGGTCACCACCACTAATGTCAGAGTCAGGTCACCACCACTAATGTTGGAGTCGGGTCACCACCACTAATGTTAGAGTTGGGTCTCCAGCACTAATGTTAGAGTCGGGTCACCACCACTAATGTCAGAGTCGGGTCACCACCACTAATGTTAGTGTCGGGTCACCACCACTAATGTTAGATTCGGTTCATCACCACTAATGTTAGAGTCGGCACACCACCACTAATGTTCAATTCGGGTCACCACCACTAATGTTACAGTCTGGTCACCACCACTAATGTTATATTCGGGTCACCACCACTAATGTTAGAGTCGGGTCACCACCATTAATGTTAGATTCGGGTCACCACCACTGATGATAGAGTCGGGGCACCACCACTAATGTTAGAGTCGGATCACCATCACTAATGTCAGAGTCGTTCAACACCACTAATGTTAGGTTCGGGTCATCACCACTAATGTCAGAGTTGGGTCACCACCACTAATCTCAGATTCGGGTCACCACCACTAATGTTAGACTCCCTTCACCTCCACTAATGTTAGAGTCGGGTCACCAGCACAAATTTTAGAGTCGGGTCACCACCACTAATGTTAGAGTTGGGTCAGCACCACTAATGTTAGAGTCGGGTCACCTCCACTAATGTAAGAGTCGGGTCACCACCACTAATATCAGAGTCGGGTCACCACCAGTAATTTCAGAGTCGGGTGACCAATTCTAAATTTCGAGTCAGGTCACCACCACTAATGTTAGAGTGGGGTCACCTCCACTAATGTTAGTATCGGGTCACCAACACTAATGTTAGAGTCGGGTCACCACCACTAATGTCAGAGTCGGGTCACGACCACTAATGTTGAGTCGGGTCACCACCACTAATGTTAGAGAAGGGTCACCACCACTAATGTTAGAGTCGGGTCACCTCCACTAACGTCAGAGTCGGGTCACCACCACTAATGTCAGAGTTGGGTCACCACCACTAATGTTAGAGAAGGGTCACCACCACTAATGTTAGATTAGGTTCACCACCACTAATGTCAGAGTCGGATCACCACCATTAATGTCAGTGTCGGTCACCACCACTAATGTTAGAGTCGCGTTACCACCACTAATGTTAGCGTCGGGTTACCACCACTCATTTTAGAGTGGGGTCACCACCACTAATGTTAGAGTCGGGTCACCTCCACTAATGTTAGAGTCGGGTCACCAGCACAAATGTTAGAGTTGGGTCACCACCACTAATGTTAGTGTTGGGTCACCACCACTAATGTTAGAGTCGGGTCACCACCACTAATTTAGAGTCGGGTCACCACCATTAATGTTATATTCGGGTCTCCAGTCCAAATGTTAGAGTTGGGTCACCTCCACTAATGTAAGAGTCGGTTCACCATCACTAATGTCAGAGTCGGGTCACCACCACTAATGTCAGAGACGGGTCACCACCACTAATGTTAGAGTTGGGTCACCACCACTAATGTCAGAGTCGGGTCACCACCACTAATGTCAGAGACGGGTCACCACCACTAATGTTAGAGTGGTGTCACCACCACTAATGTTAGTGGCGGGTCAACACCACTAATGTTAGAGTAGGGTCACCACCACTAATGTCAGAGTCGAGTCACCACCACTAACGTTAGAGTAGGGTCACCACCACTAATGTCAAAGTCGAGTCACCACCACTAATGTTAGAGTTGGGTCACCACCACTAATGTCAGAGTCGGGTCAACACCACTAATGTCAGAGACGGGTCACCAACACTAATGTTAGAGTGGGGTCACCACCACTAATGTTAGAGGCGTGTCAACACCACTAATGTTAGAGTAGGGTCACCACCACTAATGTCAGAGTCGAGTCACCACCACTAATGTTAGAGTTGCGTCACCACCACTAATGTCAGAGTCGGGTCACGACCACTAATGTCAGAGTCGGGTCACCACCAGTAATGTTAGAGTAGGGTCACTACCACTAATGTTAGAGTCGGGTCACCACCACTAATGTTAGAGTGGGGTCACCACCACTAATGTTAGTGGCGGGTCAACACCACTAATGTTAGAGTAGTGTCACCACCACTAATGTCAGAATCGAGTCACCACCACTAACGTTAGAGTAGGGTCACCACCACTAATGTCAAAGTCGAGTCACGACCACTAATGTTAGAGTTGGGTCACCACCACTAATGTCAGAGTCGGGTCAACACCACTAATGTCAGAGACGGGTCACCACCACTAATGTTAGAGTGGGGTCACCACCACTAATGTTAGAGGCGGGTCAACACCACTAATGTTAGAGTAGGGTCACCACCACTAATGTCAGAGTCGCTTCACCACCACTAATGTTAGAGTTGGGTCACCACCACTAATGTCAGAGTCGGGTCACGACCACTAATGTCAGAGTCGGGTCACCACCAGTAATGTTAGAGTAGGGTCACTACCACTAATGTTAGGGTCGGGTTACCGCTACTAATGGTAGAGTCGGGTCAACAGCACAAATGTCAGATTCGGGTCACCACCACTAATGTTAGAGTCGGGTCACCACCACTAATGTTAGAGAAGGGTCACCACCACTAATGTTAGATTAGGTTCACCACCACTAATGTCAGAGTCGGATCACCACAATTAATGTCAGTGTCGGTCACCACCACTAATGTTAGAGTCGGGTTACCACCACTAATGTTAGCGTCGGGTTACCACCACTCATTTTAGAGTGGGGTCACCACCACTAATGTTAGAGTCGGGTCACCTCCACTAATGTTAGAGTCGGGTCACCAGCACAAATGTTAGAGTTGGGTCACCACCACTAATGTTAGTGTTGGGTCACCACCACTAATGTTAGAGTCGGGTCACCACCACTAATTTAGAGTCGGGTCACCACCATTAATGTTATATTCGGGTCTCCAGTACAAATGATAGAGTTGGGTCACCTCCACTAATGTAAGAGTCGGTTCACCATCACTAATGTCAGAGTCGGGTCACCACCACTAATGTCAGAGACGGGTCACCACCACTAATGTTAGAGTTGGGTCACCACCACTAATGTCAGAGTCGGGTCACCACCACTAATGTCAGAGACGGGTCACCACCACTAATGTTAGAGTGGGGTCACCACCACTAATGTTAGTGGCGGGTCAACACCACTAATGTTAGAGTAGGGTCACCACCACTAATGTCAGAGTCGAGTCACCACCACTAACGTTAGAGTAGGGTCACCACCACTAATGTCAAAGTCGAGTCACCACCACTAATGTTAGAGTTGGGTCACCACCACTAATGTCAGAGTCGGGTCAACACCACTAATGTCAGAGACGGGTCACCAACACTAATGTTAGAGTGGGGTCACCACCACTAATGTTAGAGGCGTGTCAACACCACTAATGTTAGAGTAGGGTCACCCCCACTAATGTCAGAGTCGAGTCACCACCACTAATGTTAGAGTTGCGTCACTACCACTAATGTTAGAGTCGGGTCACCACCACTAATGTTAGAGTGGGGTCACCACCACTAATGTTAGTGGCGGGTCAACACCACTAATGTTAGAGTAGTGTCACGACCACTAATGTCAGAATCGAGTCACCACCACTAACGTTAGAGTAGGGTCACCACCACTAATGTCAAAGTCGAGTCACCACCACTAATGTTAGAGTTGGGTCACCACCACTAATGTTAGAGTTGGGTCACCACCACTAATGTCAGAGTCGGGTCAACACCACTAATGTCAGAGACGGGTCACCACCACTAATGTTAGAGTGGGGTCACCACCACTAATGTCAGAGTCGGGTCACCACCACTAATGTCAGAGACGGGTCACCACCACTAATGTTAGAGTGGGGTCACCACCACTAATGTTAGTGGCGGGTCAGCACCACTAATGTTAGAGTAGGGTCACCACCACTAATGTCAGAGTCGAGTCACCACCACTAACGTTAGAGTAGGGTCACCACCACTAATGTCAAAGTCGAGTCACCACCACTAATGTTAGAGTTGGGTCACCACCACTAATGTCAGAGTTGGGTCAACACCACTAATGTCAGAGACGGGTCACCAACACTAATGTTAGAGTGGGGTCACCACCACTAATGTTAGAGGCGTGTCAACACCACTAATGTTAGAGTAGGGTCACCACCACTAATGTCAGAGTCGAGTCACCACCACTAATGTTAGAGTTGCGTCACCACCACTAATGTCAGAGTCGGGTCACGACCACTAATGTCAGAGTCGGGTCACCACCAGTAATGTTAGAGTAGGGTCACTACCACTAATGTTAGAGTCGGGTCACCACCACTAATGTTAGAGTGGGGTCACCACCACTAATGTTAGTGGCGGGTCAACACCACTAATGTTAGAGTAGTGTCACCACCACTAATGTCAGAATCGAGTCACCACCACTAACGTTAGAGTAGGGTCACCACCACTAATGTCAAAGTCGAGTCACCACCACTAATGTTAGAGTTGGGTCACCACCACTAATGTCAGAGTCGGGTCAACACCACTAATGTCAGAGACGGGTCACCACCACTAATGTTAGAGTGGGGTCACCACCACTAATGTTAGAGGCGGGTCAACACCACTAATGTTAGAGTAGGGTCACCACCACTAATGTCAGAGTCGCTTCACCACCACTAATGTTAGAGTTGGGTCACCACCACTAATGTCAGAGTCGGGTCACGACCACTAATGTCAGAGTCGGGTCACCACCAGTAATGTTAGAGTAGGGTCACTACCACTAATGTTAGAGTCGGGTCACCACCACTAATGTTAGGGTCGGGTTACCGCTACTAATGGTAGAGTCGGGTCAACAGCACAAATGTCAGAGTCGGGTCACCACCACTAATGTTAGAGTCGGGTCACCACCACTAATGTTAGAGAAGGGTCACCACCACTAATGTTAGATTAGGTTCACCACCACTAATGTCAGAGTCGGATCACCACCATTAATGTCAGTGTCGGTCACCACCACTAATGTTAGAGTCGGGTTACCACCACTAATGTTAGCGTCTGGTTACCACCACTCATTTTAGAGTTAGGTCACCACCACTAATGTTAGAGTCGGGTCACCTCCACTAATGTTAGAGTCGGGTCACCAGCACAAATGTTAGAGTTGGGTCACCACCACTAATGTTAGTGTTGGGTCACCACCACTAATGTTAGAGTCGGGTCACCACCACTAATTTAGAGTCGGGTCACCACCATTGATGTTATATTCGGGTCTCCAGTACAAATGTTAGAGTTGGGTCACCTCCACTAATGTAAGAGTCGGTTCACCATCACTAATGTCAGAGTCGGGTCACCACCACTAATGTCAGAGACGGGTCACCACCACTAATGTTAGAGTTGGGTCACCACCACTAATGTCAGAGTCGGGTCACCACCACTAATGTCAGAGACGGGTCACCACCACTAATGTTAGAGTGGGGTCACCACCACTAATGTTAGTGGCGGGTCAACACCACTAATGTTAGAGTAGGGTCACCACCACTAATGTCAGAGTCGAGTCACCACCACTAACGTTAGAGTAGGGTCACCACCACTAATGTTAAAGTCGAGTCACCACCACTAATGTTAGAGTTGGGTCACCACCACTAATGTCAGAGTCGGGTCAACACCACTAATGTCAGAGACGGGTCACCAACACTAATGTTAGAGTGGGGTCAACACCACTAATGTTAGAGGCGGGTCAACACCACTAATGTTAGAGTAGGGTCACCACCACTAATGTCAGAGTCGAGTCACCACCACTAATGTTAGAGTTGCGTCACCACCACTAATGTCAGAGTCGGGTCACGACTACTAATGTCAGAGTCGGGTCACCACCAGTTATGTTAGAGTAGGGTCACTACCACTAATGTTAGAGTCGGGTCACCACCACTAATGTTAGAGTGGGGTCACCACCACTAATGTTAGTGGCGGGTCAACACCACTAATGTTAGAGTAGTGTCACCACCACTAATGTCAGAATCGAGTCACCACCAGTAACGTTAGAGTAGGGTCACCACCACTAATGTCAAAGTCGAGTCACCACCAGTAATGTTAGAGTTGGGTCACCACCACTAATGTCAGAGTCGGGTCAACACCACTAATGTCAGAGACGGGTCACCACCACTAATGTTAGAGTGGGGTCACCACCACTAATGTTAGAGGCGGGTCAACACCACTAATGTTAGAGTAGGGTCACCACCACTAATGTCAGAGTCGATTCACCACCACTAATGTTAGAGTTGGGTCACCACCACTAATGTCAGAGTCGGGTCACGACCACTAATGTCAGAGTCGGGTCACCACCAGTAATGTTAGAGTAGGGTCACTACCACTAATGTTAGAGTCGGGTCACCACCACTAATGTTAGAGTCGGGTTACCGCTACTAATGGTAGAGTCGGGTCAACAGCACAAATGTCAGAGTCGGGTCACCACCACTAATGTTAGAGTCGGGTCACCACCACTAATGTTAGAGTCGGGTCACCACCATTTATGTTGGAGTCGAGTCACCACCACTAATGTTAGAGAAGGGTCACCACCACTAATGTTAAATTCTGGTCACCACCATTAATGTTAGAGTCGGTTCACCACCACTAATGTTAGAGTCGGGTCACCACCACTAATGTCAGATTCAGGTCACCACCAATAATGTTAGAGTCGGGTCACCACCACTAATGTTAGACTCGGGTCACCACCACTAATGTCACAGTCGGGTCACCACCACTAATGTTAGAGTCGGGTCACCACAAATAATGTTAGAGACGGGTCACCACCACTATTCAGAGTCGGGTCACCACCACTAATGTCAGAGTCAGGTCACCACCACTAATGTTAGTGTCGGGTCACCACCACTAATGTCAGAGTCGGGTCACCACCACTAATGTTAGAGTCGGGTAACCACCACGAATGTCAGAGTCGAGTCACCACCACTAATGTCAGAGTCGGGTCACCACCACTAATGTCAGAGTCGGGTCACCGCCACTAATGTTAGAGAAGGTCACCACCACGAATGTTAGAGCCGGGTCACCACCACTAATGTCAGAGTCGGGTCACCTCCACTAATGTTAGAGCCGGGTCACCACCACTAATGTCAGAGTCGGGTCACCACCACTAATGTCAGAGTCGGTTCACCACCACTAATGTTACAGTCGGGTCACCACCACTAATGTTGGAGTCGGGTCACCACCACTAATGTCAGAGTCGGGTCACCACCACTAATGTCAGATTCGGGTCACCACCACTAATGTTAGAGAAGGGTCAGCACCACTAATGTTAGAGTCGGGTCACCACCACTAATGTCAGAGTCGGGTCACCACCACTAATGTCAGAGTCGGGTCACCACCACTACTGTTAGAGAAGGATCACCACCACTAATGTGAGAGTCGGGACACCGCTACTAATGGTAGAGTCGGGTCAACAGCACAAATGTTAGAGTCGGCTCACCACCACTAATGTTAGAGTCGGTTCACCACCACTAATGTAAGAGTCGGGTGACCACCACTAATGTTAGAGTCGGGTCACCACCACTAATGTCAGAGTCGGGTCACCTCCACTAATGTTAGAGTCGGGTCACCACCACTAATGTTAGAGTCGGGTCACTACCACTAATTTTAGAGTCGGCTCACCACCACTAATGTCAGAGTCGGGTCACCACCACCAATGTTAGAGTCGGGTCACCACCACTAATGTGAGAGTCGGGTCACCACCACTAATGTTGGAGTCGGGTCACCACCACTAATGTCAGAGTCGGGTCACCACCACTTATGTCAGAGTCGGGTCACCACCACTAATGTTAGAGAAGAGTCACCACTACTAATGTTAGAGTCGGGTCACCACCACTAATGTCAGAGTCGGGTCACCACCAGTAATGTTAGTTTCGGGTCACCACCACTAATGCTAGTTTCGGGTCACCACCACTAATGTTAGAGTCGGGTCACCACCACTAATGTCAGAGTCAAGTCACCACCACTAATGTTAGAGAAGGGTCACCACCACTAATGTTCAATTCGGGTCACCACCACTAATGTCAGAGTCTGGTCACCACCACTAATGTTATAGCCGGGTCACCACCACTAATGTTAGAGTCGGGTCACCACCATTAATGTTAGATTCGGGTCACCACTACTAATGTTAGAGTCGGGGCACCACCACTAATGTTAGAGTCGGGTCACCACCACTAATGTCAGAGTCGGGTCACCACCACTAATGTTAGAGTCGGGTCACCACCACTAATGTTCGAGTCGGGTCACCACCATTAATGTTCGAATCGGGTCACCACCACTAATGTTAGAGTCGGGTCATCACCACCAATGTTAGAGTCGGGTCTCCACCACTAATGTCAGAGTCGGGTCACCACCATTAATGTCACAGTCGGGTCACCTCCACTAATGTTAGAATCGGGTCACCACCACGAATGTTACAGTCGGGTCACCACCACTAATGGTAGAGTCGGTTCACCACCACTAATGTTAGAGTCGGGTCACCACCACTAATCAAAGTCGGGTCACCACCACTAATGTCAGAGTCAGGTCACCACCACTAATGTTAGAGTCGGGTCACCACCTCTAATGTCAGATTCGGGTCACCACCACTAATGTTAGTGTCGGGTCACCACCACTAATGTCAGTGTCAATTCACCACCACTAATGTTAGAGAAGGGTCACCACCACTAATGTTCAATTCGGGTCACCACCACTAATGTTAGAGTCTGGTCACCACCACTAATGTTAGAGTCGGGTCACCACCACTAATGCTAGAGTCGGGTCACCACCATTAATGTTAGAGTCGGGTCACAGCCACAAATGTTAGAGTCGGGTCACCACTACTAATGTTAGAGTCGGGTCACCACCACTAATGTCAGAGTCGGGTCACCACCACTAATGTCAGAGTCGGGTCACCACCACTAATGTTAGAGTCGGGTCACCGCCACTAATGTTAGAGTCGGGTCACCACCACTAATATCTTGGTCGGGTCACCACCACTAATGTCAGAGTCGGATCACCTCCACTTATGATAGATTCGGTTCACCACCACTAATGTTAGAGTCGAGTCACCACCACTAATGTTGGAGTCGTGTCACCACCACTAATGTTAGAGTCGGGTCACCACCACTAATGTCAGAGTCAGGTCACCACCACTAATGTTAGAGTCGGGTCACCACCACTAAAGTTAGAGTCGGATCACCACCACTAATGTCAGAGTCGAGTCACCACCACTAATGTTAGAGAAGTGTCTCCACCACTAATGTTAGAGTCTGGTCACCACCACTAATGTTAGAGTCGGGTCACCACCACTAATGTTAGAGTCGGGTCAGCACCACTAATCAGATTCGGGTCACCACCACTAATGTCAGAGTCAGGTCACCATCACTAATGTTAGAGTCGGGTCACCACCACTAATGTTAGAGTTGGGTCTCCAGCACTAATGTTAGAGTCGGGTCACCACCACTAATGTCAGAGTCGGGTCACCACCACTAATGTTCGTGTCGGGTCACCACCACTAATGTTAGATTCGGTTCACCACCACTAATGTTAGAGTCGGGTCACCACCACTAATGTTCAATTCGGGTCACCACCACTAATGTTACAGTCTGGTCACCACCACTAATGTTATAGTCGGGTCACCACCACTAATGTTAGATTCGGGTCACCACCATTAATGTTAGATTCGGGTCACCACCACTAATGTTAGAGTCGGGGCACCACCACTAATGTTAGAGTCGGATCACCACCACTAATGTCAGAGTCGGTCAACACCACTAATGTTAGGTTCGGGTCATCACCACTAATGTCAGAGTTGGGTCACCACCACTAATCTCAGATTCGGGTCACCACCACTAATGTTAGACTCCCTTCACCTCCACTAATGTTAGAGTCGGGTCACCAGCACAAATTTTAGAGTCGGGTCACCACCACTAATGTTAGAGTTGGGTCAGCACCACTAATGTTATAGTCGGGTCACCTCCACTAATGTAAGAGTCGGGTCACCACCACTAATATCAGAGTCGGGTCACCACCAGTAATTTCAGAGTCGGGTGACCAATTCTACTTTTCGAGTCAGGTCACCACCACTAATGTTATCGTGGGGTCACCTCCACTAATGTTAGTATCGGGTCACCAACACTAATGTTAGAGTCGGGTCACCACCACGAATGTCAGAGTCGGGTCACGACCACTAATGTTGAGTCGGGTCACCACCACTAATGTTAGAGCAGGGTCACCACCACTAATGTTAGAGTCGGGTCACCTCCACTAACGTCAGAGTCGGGTCACCACCACTAATGTCAGAGTTGGGTCACCACCACTAATGTTAGAGAAGGGTCACCACCACTAATGTTAGATTAGGTTCACCACCACTAATGTCAGAGTCGGATCACCACCATTAATGTCAGTGTCGGTCACTACCACGAATGTTAGAGTCTGGTTAACACCACTAATGTTAACGTCGGGTCACCACCACTCATGTTAGAGTGGGGTCACCACCACTAATGTTAGAGTCGGGTCACCTCCACTAATGTTAGAGTCGGGTCACCAGCACAAATGTTAGAGTTGGGTCACCACCACTAATGGTAGTGTTGGGTCACCACCACTAATGTTAGAGTCGGGTCACCACCACTAATTTAGAGTCGGGTCACCACCATTAATGTTATATTCGGGTCACCAGTACAAATGTTAGAGTCGGGTCACCACCACTAATGTTAGAGTTGGGTCACCACCAATTATGTTAGTGTCGGGTCACCACCACTAATGTTAGAGAAGGGTCACCACCACTAATGCTAGTGTCGGGTCACCTCCACTAATGTCAGATTCGGGTCAGCACCACTAATGTCAGAGTCGGGTCACCTCCACTAATGTAAGAGTCGGTTCACCATCACTAATGTCAGAGTCGGGTCACCACCACTAATGTCAGAGACGGGTCACCACCACTAATGTTAGAGTTGGGTCACCACCACTAATGTCAGAGTCGGGTCACCACCATTAATGTCAGAGACGGGTCACCACCACTAATGTTAGAGTGGGGTCACCACCACTAATGTTAGTGGCGGGTCAACACCACTAATGTTAGAGTAGGGTCACCACCACTAATGTCAGAGTCGAGTCACCACCACTAATGTTAGAGTTGGGTCACCACCACTAATGTCAGAGTCGGGTCACGACCACTAATGTCAGAGTCGGGTCATCACCAGTAATGTTAGAGTAGGGTCACTACCACTAATGTTAGAGTCGGGTCACCACCACTAATGTTAGAGTGGGGTCACCACCACTAATGTTAGTGGCGGGTCAACACCACTAATGTTAGAGTAGGGTCACCACCACTAATGTCAGAGTCGAGTCACCACCACTAACGTTAGAGTAGGGTCACCACCACTCATGTCAAAGTCGAGTCACCACCACTAATGTTAGAGTTGGGTCACCACCACTAATGTCAGAGTCGGGTCAACACCACTAATGTCAGAGACGGGTCACCACCACTAATGTTAGAGTGGGGTCACCACCACTAATGTTAGAGGCGGGTCAACACCACTAATGTTAGAGGAGGGTCACCACCACTAATGTCAGAGTCGAGTCACCACCACTAATGTTAGAGTTGGGTCACCACCACTAATGTCAGAGTCGGGTCACGACCACTAATGTCAGAGTCGGGTCACCACCAGTAATGTTAGAGTAGGGTCAGTACCACTAATGTTAGAGTCGGGTCACCACCACTAATGTTAGAGTCGGGTTACCGCTACTAATGGTAGAGTCGGGTCAACAGCACAAATGTCAGAGTCGGGTCACCACCACTAATGTTAGAGTCGGGTCACCACCACTAAAGTTAGATTCGGGTCACCACCACTAATGTTGGAGTCGGGTCACCAACACTAATTTTAGAGTCGGGTCACCACCACTAATGTCAGACTCGGGTCACCACCACTATTGTTTGAGTCGGGTCACCACCACTAATGTTAGAGTCGGGTCACCACCACTTATGTTAGAGTCGGGTCACCACCATTTATGTTGGAGTCGAGTCACCACCACTAATATGAGAGAAGGGTCACCACCACTAATGTTAAATTCTGGTCACCACCATTAATGTTAGAGTCGCGTCACCACCACTAATGTTAGAGTCGGGTCACCACCACTAATGTCAGATTCAGGTCACCACCACTAATGTTAGAGTCGGGTCACCACCACTAATGTTAGACTCGGGTCACCACCACTAATGTCACAGTCGGGTCACCACCACTAATGTTAGAGTCGGGTCACCACAAATAATGTTAGAGACGGGTCACCACCACTATTCAGAGTCGGGTCACCACCACTAATGTCAGAGTCAGGTCACCACCACTAATGTTAGAGTCGGGTCACCACCACTAATGTCAGAGTCGGGTCACCACCACTAATGTTAGAGTCGGGTAACCACCACGAATGTCAGAGTCGCGTCACCAACACTAATGTCAGAGTCGGGTCACCACCACTAATGTCAGAGTCGGGTCACCGCCACTAATGTTAGAGAAGGTCACCACCAAGAATGTTAGAGCCGGGTCACCACCACTAATGTCAGAGCCGGGTCACCACCACTAATGTTAGAGCCGGGTCACCACCACTAATGTCAGAGTCGGGTCACCACCACTAATGTCAGAGTCGGTTCACCACCACTAATGTTACAGTCGGGTCACCACCACTAATGTTGGAGTCGGGTCACCACCACTAATGTCAGAGTCGGGTCACCACCACTAATGTCAGAGTCGGGTCACCACCACTAATGTTAGAGTCGGGACACCTCCACTAATGTCAGAGTCGGGACACCTCCACTAATGTTAGAGTCGGGACACCTCCACTAATGTTAGAGTCGGGTCACCACCACTAATGCTAGTGTCGGGTCACCTCCACTAATGTTAGATTCGGGTCACCACCACTAATGTTAGAGTCGCGGCACCACCACTAATGTTAGAGTCGGGTCACCACCACTAATGTCAGAGTCGGGTCACCACCACTAATGTTAGAGTCGGGTCACCTCCACTAATGTTAGAGTCCGGTCACAACCACTAATGTTAGAGTCGAGTCAGCACCACTAATGTTAGAGTCGAGTCACCACCACTACTGTTAGAGTCGTGTCACCACCACTAATGTTAGAGTCGGGTCACCACCACTAATGTCAGAGTCAGGTCACCACCACTAATGTTAGAGTCGGGTCACCACCACTACTGTTAGAGTCGGGTCACCACCACTAATGTCAGAGTCGAGTCACCACCACTAATGTTAGAGAAGGATCTCCACCACTAATGTTAGAGTAGGGTCACCACCACTAATGTTATAGTCGGTTCACCACCTCTAATGTCAGTGTCGGGTCACCACCACTAATGTTAGAGTCGGGTCACCACCACTAATGTCAGATTCGGGTCACCACCGCTAATGTTAGTGTCGGGTCACCACCACTAATGTCAGGGTCGGGTCACCACCACTAATGTCAGAGTCGGGTCACCACCACTAATGTTAGAGTCTGATCACCACCACTAATGTTAGAGTCGGGTCTACACCACTAATGTTAGAGTCGGGTCACCACCATTAATGTTAGAGTCGGGTCACCACCACTAATGTTAGAGTCGGGTCACCACCACTAATGTTAGAGTCGGGTCACCACCACTAATGTCAGAGTCGGGTCACCACCACGAATGTCAGATTCGGGTCACCACCACTAATGTTAGAGTCGGGTCACCGCCACTAATGTTAGAGTCGGGTCACCACCACGAAAATCAGAGTCGGGTCACCACCACTAATGTCAGAGTCGGGTCACCTCCACTTATGATAGATTCGGTTCACCACCACTAATGTTAGAGCCGAGTCACCACCACTAATGTTAGAGTCGTGTCACCACCACTAATGTTGGAGTCGGGTCACCACCACTAATGTCAGAGTCAGGTCACCACCACTAATGTTAGAGTCGGGTCACCACCACTAATGTTAGAGTCGGGTCACCACCACTAATGTCAGAGTCGGGTCACCAACACTAATGATAGAGAAGGGTCTCCACCACTAATGTTAGAGTCGGGTCACCACCACTAATGTTAGAGTCGGGTCACCACCACTAATGTTAGAGTCGGGTCACCACCACTAATGTCAGAGTCGGGTCACCAACACTAATGATAGAGAAGGGTCTCCACCACTAATGTTAGAGTCGGGTCACCACCACTAATGTCAGAGTCGGGTCACCACCACTAATGTTAGAGTCGGGTCACCACCACTAATGTTAGAGTCGGGTCACCGCTACTAATGGTAGAGTCGGGTCAACAGCACAAATGTTGGAGGCGTGTCACTACCACTAATGTTAGAGTCGGGTCACCACCACTAATGTTAGAGTCGGGTCACCACCACTAATGTTAGAGTCGGGTCACTACCACTAATTTTAGAGTCGGGTCACCACCACTAATGTCAGAGTCGGGCCACCACCACAAATGTTAGAGTCGGGTCACCGCCACTAATGTTAGAGTCGAGTCACCACCACAAATGTTGGAGTCGGGTCACCACCACTAATGTCAGAGTCGGTCACTACCTCTCATGTAAGAGTCGGGTCACCACCACTATTGTTTGAGTCGGGTCACCACCACTAATGTTAGAGTCGGGCCACCACCACTAATGTTAGAGTCGGGTCACCACCACTTATGTTAGAGTCGGGACACCACCACTAATGTTAGATTCGGGTCACCATCACTAATGTTACAGTGGGGTCACCACCACTAATGTTAGAGTCGGGTCACCACCACTAATGTTAGAATCGGGTCACCACCACTAATGTCAGAGTCAATTCACCACCACTAATGTTAGAGAAGGGTCACCACCACTAATGTTCAATTCGGGTCACCACCACTAATGTTAGAGTCTGGTCACCACCACTAATGTTAGAGTCGGGTCACCACCACTAATGTTAGAATCGGGTCCCCACCATTAATGTTAGAGTCGGGTCAACACCACTAATGTTAGAGTCGGGTCACCACCACTAATGTGAGAGTCGGGTCACCACCACTAATGTCAGAGTCGGGTCACCACCACTAATGTCAGAGTCGGGTCACCACCACTAATGTTAGAGTCGGGTCACCGCCACTAATGTTAGAGTCGGGTCACCACCACTAATCAGAGTCGGGTCACCACCACTAATGTCAGAGTCTCATCACCACCACTAATGTTAGAGTCGGGTCACCACCACTAATGTTAGAGTTGGGTCTCCAGCACTAATGTTAGAGTCTGGTCACCACCACTAATGTCAGAGTCGGGTCACCACCACTAATGTTAGTGTCGGGTCACCACCACTAATGTTAGATTCGGGTCACCACCACTAATGTTAGAGTCGTGTCACCACCACTAATGTCAGAGTCAAGTCACCACCACTAATGTTAGAGAAGGGTCATCACCATTAATGTTCAATTCGGGTCACCACCACTAATGTTAGAGACTGGTCACCACCACTAATGTTAGTGTCGGATCACCACCACTAATGTTAGAGTCGGGTCACCACCATTAATGTTAGATTCGGGTCACCACCACTAATGTTAGAGTCGGGGCACCTCCACTAATGTTAGAGTCGGGTCACCACCACTAATGTCAGAGTCGGGTCACTACCACTAATGTTAGAGTCGGGTCACCACCACTAATGTTAGAGTCGGGTCACCACCATTAATGTTAGAGTCGGGTCTCCACCACTAATGTTAGAGTCGGGTCACCACCACTAATGTCAGAGTCGGGTCACCTCCACTAATGTTAGAATCGGGTCACCACCACTAATGTTACAGTCGGGTCACCACCACTAATGATAGAGTCGGGTCACCACCACTAATGTTAGAGTCGGGTCACCACCACTCATCAGAGTCGGCTCACCACCACTAATGTCAGAGTCAGGTCACCACCACTAATGTTAGAGTCGGGTCACCACCTCTAATGTTAGAGTTGGGTCTCCAGCACTAATGTTAGAGTCGGGTCACCACCACTAATGTCAGATTCGGGTCACCACCACTAATGTTAGTGTCGGGTCACCACCACGAATGTTAGATTCGGGTCACCACCACTAATGTTAGAGCCGGGTCACCACCACTAATGTCAGAGTCAATTCACCACCACTAATGTTAGAGAAGGGTCACCACCAGTAATGTTCAATTCGGGTCACCACCACTAATGTCAGAGTCGGGTCACCACCACTAATGTTAGTGACGGGTCACCACCACTAATGTTAGAGTCGGGTCACCGCTACTAATGGTAGAGTCGGGTCAACAGCACAAATGTTAGAGGCGGGTCACCACCACTAATGTTAGAGTCGGGTCACCACCACTAATGTTAGAGTCGGGTCACCACCACTAATGTTCGAGTCGGGTCACCACCACTAATGTTAGAGTCGGGTCACCACCACAATTGTTGGAGTCGGGTCACCACCACTAATGTCAGAGTCGGGTCACCACCTCTAATGTAAGAGTCGGGTCACCACCACTATTGTTCGAGTCGGGTCACCACCACTAATGTTGGAGTCGGGCCACCACCACTAATGTGAGAGTCGGGTCACCACCACTTATGTAAGAGTCGGGACACCACCACTAATGTTGGAGTCGGGTCACCATCACTAATGCTACAGTGGGGACACCACCACTAATGTTAGAGTCGGGTCACCACCACTAATGTTAGAGTCGGGTCAGCACCACTAATCAGAGTCGGGTCACCACCACTAATGTCAGAGTCAGGTCACCACCACTAATGTTAGAATCGGGTCACTACCACTAATGTTAGAGTTTGGTCTCCAGCACTAATGTTAGAGTCGGGTCACCACCACTAATGTCAGATCGGGTCACCACCACTAATGTTAGTTTCGGGTCACCACCACTAATGTTAGATTCGGGTCACCACCACTAATGTTAGAGTCGGGTCACCACCACTAATGTCAGAGTCAAGTCACCACCACTAATGTTAGAGAAGGGTCACCACCACTAATGTTCAATTCGGGTCACCACCACTAATGTTAGAATCTGGTCACCACCACTAATGTTAGTGTCGGGTCACCACCACTAATGTTAGAGTCGGGTCATCACCATTAATGTCAGATTCGGGTCACCACACTAATGTTAGAGTCGGGGCACCACCACTAATGTTAGAGTCGGGTCACCACCACTAATGTCAGAGTCGGGTCACCACCACTAATGTTAGAGTCGGCTCACCTCCACTAATGTTAGAGTCCGGTCACCACCACTAATGTTAGAGTCGAGTCAGCACCACTAATGTTAGAGTCGAGTCACCACCACTACTGTTAGAGTCGTGTCACCAGCACTAATGTTAGAGTCGGGTCACCACCACTAATGTCAGAGTCAGGTCACCACCACTAATGTTAGAGTCGGGTCACCACCACTAATGTTAGAGTCGGGTCACCACCACTAATGTCAGAGTCGGGTCACCACCACTAATGTTAGAGAAGGATCTCCACCACTAATGTTAGAGTCGGGTCACCGCCACTAATGTTAGAGTTGGGTCACCACCACAAATGTTGGAGTCGGGTCACCACCACTAATGTCAGAGTCGGGTCACTACCTCTCATGTAAGAGTCGGGTCACCACCACTATTGTTTGAGTCGGGTCACCACCACTAATGTTAGAGTCGGGCCACCACCACTAATGTTAGAGTCGGGTCACCACCACTTATGTTAGAGTCGGGTCACCACCACTAATGTCAGAGTCAAGTCACCACCACTAATGTTAGAGAAGGGTCACCACCACTAATGTTCAATTCGGGTCACCACCACTAATGTTAGAATCTGGTCACCACCACTAATGTTAGTGTCGGGTCACCACCACTAATGTTAGAGTCGGGTCACCCCCATTAATGTCAGATTCGGGTCACCACACTAATGTTAGAGTCGGGGCACCACCACTAATGTTAGAGTCGGGTCACCACCAGTAATGTCAGAGTCGGGTCACCACCACTAATGTTAGAGTCGGCTCACCTCCACTAATGTTAGAGTCCGGTCACCACCACTAATGTTAGAGTCGAGTCAGCACCACTAATGTTAGAGTCGAGTCACCACCACTACTGTTAGAGTCGTGTCACCAGCACTAATGTTAGAGTCGGGTCACCACCACTAATGTCAGAGTCAGGTCACCACCACTAATGTTAGAGTCGGGTCACCACCACTAATGTTAGAGTCGGGTCACCACCACTAATGTCAGAGTCGGGTCACCACCACTAATGTTAGAGAAGGATCTCCACCACTAATGTTAGAGTCGGGTCACCGCCACTAATGTTAGAGTTGGGTCACCACCACAAATGTTGCAGTCGGGTCACCACCACTAATGTCAGAGTCGGGTCACTACCTCTCATGTAAGAGTCGGGTCACCACCACTATTGTTTGAGTCGGGTCACCACCACTAATGTTAGAATCGGGTCACCACCACTAATGTTAGAGTCAATTCACCACCACTAATCTTAGAGAAGGGTCACCACCACTAATGTTCAATTCGGGTCACCACCACTAATGTTAGAGTCTGGTCACCACCACTAATGTTAGAGTCGGGTCACCACCACTAATGTTAGAATCGGGTCCCCACCATTAATGTTAGAGTCGGGTCAACACCACTAATGTTAGAGTCGGGTCACCACCACTAATGTGAGAGTCGGGTCACCACCACTAATGTCAGAGTCGGGTCACCACCACTAATGTCAGAGTCGGGTCACCACCACTAATGTTAGAGTCGGGTCACCGCCACTAATGTTAGAGTCGGGTCACCACCATTAATCAGAGTCGGGTCACCACCAATAATGTCAGAGTCAGGTCACCACCACTAATGTTAGAGTCGGGTCACCACCACTAATGTTAGAGTTGGGTCTCCAGCACTAATGTTAGTGTCTGGTCACCACCACTAATGTCAGAGTCGGGTCACCACCACTAATGTTAGTGTCGGGTCACCACCACTAATGTTAGATTCGGGTCACCACCACTAATGTTAGAGTCGTGTCACCACCACTAATGTCAGAGTCAAGTCACCACCACTAATGTTAGAGAAGGGTCATCACCATTAATGTTCAATTCGGGTCACCACCACTAATGTTAGAGACTGGTCACCACCACTAATGTTAGTGTCGGATCACCACCACTAATGTTAGAGTCGGGTCACCACCATTAATGTTAGATTCGGGTCACCACCACTAATGTTAGAGTCGGGGCACCTCCACTAATGTTAGAGTCGGGTCACCACCACTAATGTCAGAGTAGGGTCACCACCACTAATGTTAGAGTCGGGTCACCACCACTAATGTTAGAGTCGGGTCACCACCATTAATGTTAGAGTCGGGTCTCCACCACTAATGTTAGAGTCGGGTCACCACCACTAATGTTAGAGTCGGGCCTCCACCACTAATGTCAGAGTCGGGTCACCACCACTAATGTCAGAGTCGGGTCACCTCCTCTAATGTTAGAATCGGGTCACCACCACTAATGTTACAGTCGGGTCACCACCACTAATGATAGAGTCGGGTCACCACCACTAATGTTAGAGTCGGGTCACCACCACTCATCAGAGTCGGCTCACCACCACTAATGTCAGAGTCAGGTCACCACCACTAATGTTAGAGTCGGGTCACCACCTCTAATGTTAGAGTTGGGTCTCCAGCACTAATGTTAGAGTCGGGTCACCACCACTAATGTCAGATTCGGGTCACCACCACTAATGTTAGTGTCGGGTCACCACCACGAATGTTAGATTCGGGTCACCACCACTAATGTTAGAGCCGGGTCACCACCACTAATTTCAGAGTCAATTCACCACCACTAATGTTAGAGAAGGGTCACCACCACTAATGTTCAATTCGGGTCACCACCACTAATGTCAGAGTCGGGTCACCACCACTAATGTTAGTGTCGGGTCACCACCACTAATGTTTAAGTCGGTTCACCGCTACTAATGGTAGAGTCGGGTCAACAGCACAAATGTTAGAGGCGGGTCACCACCACTAATGTTAGAGTCGGGTCACCACCACTAATGTTAGAGTCGGGTCACCACCACTAATGTTAGAGTCGGGTCACCACCACTAATGTTAGAGTCGGGTCACCACCACAATTGTTGGAGTCGGGTCACCACCACTAATGTCAGAGTCGGGTCACCACCTCTAATGTAAGAGTCGGGTCACCACCACTATTGTTCGAGTCGGGTCACCACCACTAATGTTGGAGTCGGGCCACCACCACTAATGTGAGAGTCGGGTCACCACCACTTATGTAAGTGTCGGGACACCACCACTAATGTTGGAGTCGGGTCACCATCACTAATGCTACAGTGGGGACACCACCACTAATGTTAGAGTCGGGTCACCACCACTAATGTTAGAGTCGGGTCAGCACCACTAATCAGAGTCGGGTCACCACCACTAATGTTAGAGTCGGGTCACCACCACTAATGTTAGAGTCGGGTCACCACCACTAATGTCAGAGTCGGGTCACCACCACTAATGTTAGAGAAGGATCTCCACCACTAATGTTAGAGTCGGGTCACCGCCACTAATGTTAGAGTTGGGTCACCACCACAAATGTTGCAGTCGGGTCACCACCACTAATGTCAGAGTCGGGTCACTACCTCTCATGTAAGAGTCGGGTCACCACCACTATTGTTTGAGTCGGGTCACCACCACTAATGTTAGAGTCGGGCCACCACCACTAATGTTAGAGTCGGGTCACCACCACTTATGTTAGAGTCGGGACACCACCACTAATGTTAGAGTCGGGTCACCATCACTAATGTTACAGTGGGGTCACCACCACTAATGTTAGAGTCGGGTCACCACCTTTAATGTTAGAATCGGGTCACCACCACTAATGTCAGAGTCAATTCACCACCACTAATCTTAGAGAAGGGTCACCACCACTAATGTTCAATTCGGGTCACCACCACTAATGTTAGAGTCTGGTCACCACCACTAATGTTAGAGTCGGGTCACCACCACTAATGTTAGAATCGGGTCCCCACCATTAATGTTAGAGTCGGGTCAACACCACTAATGTTAGAGTCGGGTCACCACCACTAATGTGAGAGTCGGGTCACCACCACTAATGTCAGAGTCGGGTCACCACCACTAATGTCAGAGTCGGGTCACCACCACTAATGTTAGAGTCGGGTCACCGCCACTAATGTTAGAGTCGGGTCACCACCATTAATCAGAGTCGGGTCACCACCAATAATGTCAGAGTCAGGTCACCACCACTAATGTTAGAGTCGGGTCACCACCACTAATGTTAGAGTTGGGTCTCCAGCACTAATGTTAGAGTCTGGTCACCACCACTAATGTCAGAGTCGGGTCACCACCACTAATGTTAGTGTCGGGTCACCACCACTAATGTTAGATTCGGGTCACCACCACTAATGTTAGAGTCGTGTCACCACCACTAATGTCAGAGTCAAGTCACCACCACTAATGTTAGAGAAGGGTCATCACCATTAATGTTCAATTCGGGTCACCACCACTAATGTTAGAGACTGGTCACCACCACTAATGTTAGTGTCGGATCACCACCACTAATGTTAGAGTCGGGTCACCACCATTAATGTTAGATTCGGGTCACCACCACTAATGTTAGAGTCGGGGCACCTCCACTAATGTTAGAGTCGGGTCACCACCACTAATGTCAGAGTAGGGTCACCACCACTAATGTTAGAGTCGGGTCACCACCACTAATGTTAGAGTCGGGTCACCACCATTAATGTTAGAGTCGGGTCTCCACCACTAATGTTAGAGTCGGGTCACCACCACTAATGTTAGAGTCGGGCCTCCACCACTAATGTCAGAGTCGGGTCACCACCACTAATGTCAGAGTCGGGTCACCTCCTCTAATGTTAGAATCGGGTCACCACCACTAATGTTACAGTCGGGTCACCACCACTAATGATAGAGTCGGGTCACCACCACTAATGTTAGAGTCGGGTCACCACCACTCATCAGAGTCGGCTCACCACCACTAATGTCAGAGTCAGGTCACCACCACTAATGTTAGAGTCGGGTCACCACCTCTAATGTTAGAGTTGGGTCTCCAGCACTAATGTTAGAGTCGGGTCACCACCACTAATGTCAGATTCGGGTCACCACCACTAATGTTAGTGTCGGGTCACCACCACGAATGTTAGATTCGGGTCACCACCACTAATGTTAGAGCCGGGTCACCACCACTAATTTCAGAGTCAATTCACCACCACTAATGTTAGAGAAGGGTCACCACCACTAATGTTCAATTCGGGTCACCACCACTAATGTCAGAGTCGGGTCACCACCACTAATGTTAGTGTCGGGTCACCACCACTAATGTTTAAGTCGGTTCACCGCTACTAATGGTAGAGTCGGGTCAACAGCACAAATGTTAGAGGCGGGTCACCACCACTAATGTTAGAGTCGGGTCACCACCACTAATGTTAGAGTCGGGTCACCACCACTAATGTTAGAGTCGGGTCACCACCACTAATGTTAGAGTCGGGTCACCACCACAATTGTTGGAGTCGGGTCACCACCACTAATGTCAGAGTCGGGTCACCACCTCTAATGTAAGAGTCGGGTCACCACCACTATTGTTCGAGTCGGGTCACCACCACTAATGTTGGAGTCGGGCCACCACCACTAATGTGAGAGTCGGGTCAGCACCACTTATGTAAGTGTCGGGACACCACCACTAATGTTGGAGTCGGGTAACCATCACTAATGCTACAGTGGGGACACCACCACTAATGTTAGAGTCGGGTCACCACCACTAATGTTAGAGTCGGGTCAGCACCACTAATCAGAGTCGGGTCACCACCACTAATGTCAGAGTCAGGTCACCACCACTAATGTTAGAATCGGGTCACTACCACTAATGTTAGAGTTTGGTCTCCAGCACTAATGTTAGAGTCGGGTCACCGCCACTAATGTCAGAGTCGGGTCACCACCACTAATGTTAGTTTCGGGTCACCACCACTAATGTTAGATTCGGGTCACCACCACTAATGTTAGAGTCGGGTCACCACCACTAATGTCAGAGTCAAGTCACCACCACTAATGTTAGAGAAGGGTCACCACCACTAATGTTCAATTCGGGTCACCACCACTAATGTTAGAATCTGGTCACCACCACTAATGTTAGTGTCGGGTCACCACCACTAATGTTAGAGTCGGGTCACCACCATTAATGTCAGATTCGGGTCACCACACTAATGTTAGAGTCGGGGCACCACCACTAATGTTAGAGTCGGGTCACCACCACTAATGTCAGAGTCGGGTCACCACCACTAATGTTAGAGTCGGCTCACCTCCACTAATGTTAGAGTCCGGTCACCACCACTAATGTTAGAGTCGAGTCAGCACCACTAATGTTAGAGTCGAGTCACCACCACTACTGTTAGAGTCGTGTCACCAGCACTAATGTTAGAGTCGGGTCACCACCACTAATGTCAGAGTCAGGTCACCACCACTAATGATAGAGTCGGGTCACCACCACTAATGTTAGAGTCGGGTCAACACCACTAATGTCAGAGTCGGGTCACCACCACTAATGTTAGAGAAGGATCTCCACCACTAATGTTAGAGTCGGGTCACCACCGCTAATGTTATAGTCGGTTCACCACCACTAATGTCAGTGTCGTGTCACCACCACTAATGTAAGACTCGGGTCACCACCACTAATGTCAGATTCGGGTCACCACCACTAATGTTAGTGTCGGGGCACCACCACTAATGTCATGGTCGGGTCACCACCACTAATGTCAGAGTCGGGTCACCACCACTAATGTTAGAGTCTGGTCACCACCACTAATGTTAGAGTCGGGTCACCACCACTAATGTTAGAGTCGGGTCACCACCATTAATGTTAGAGTTGGGTCACCACCACTAATGTTAGAGTCGGGTCACCACCACTAATGTTAGAGTCGGGTCACCACCACTAATGTCAGAGTCGGGTCACCACCACGAATGTCAGAGTCGGGTCACCACCACTAATGTTAGAGTCGGGTCACCGGCACTAATGTTAGAGTCGGGTCACCACCACGAAAATCAGAGTCGGGTCACCACCACTAATGTCAGAGTCGGGTCACCTCCACTTATGATAGATTCGGTTCACCACCACTAATGTTAGAGTCGAGTCACCACCACTAATGTCAGAGTCAGGTCACCACCACTAATGTTAGAGTCGGGTCACCATCACTAATGTTAGAGTCGGGTCACCACCACTAATGTCAGAGTCGTGTCACCACCACTAATGTTAGAGAAGGGTCTCCACCACTAATGTTAGAGTCGGATCACCACCACTCATGTTAGAGTCGGGTCACCACCACTAATGTCAGAGTCGGGTCACCACCACTAATGTTAGAGTCGGGTCACCACCACTAATGTCAGAGTCGGGTCACCACCACTAATGTTAGAGTCGGGTAACCAACACTAATGTTAGAGTCGGGTCACCGCTACTAATGGTAGAGTCGGGTCAACAGCACAAATTTTAGAGGCGTGTCACCACCACTAATGTTAGAGTCGGGTCACCACCACTAATGTTAGAGTCGGGTGACCACCACTAATGTTAGAGTCGGGTCACTACCACTAATTTTAGAGTCGGGTCACCACCACTAATGTCAGAGTCGGGCCACCACCACTAATGTTAGAGTCGGGTCACCACCACTAATGTTAGAGTCGGGTCACCACCACAAATGTTGGAGTCGGGTCACCACCACTAATGTTAGAGTCGGGTCACCATCACTAATGTTACAGTGGGGTCACCACCACTAATGTTGGAGTCGGGTCACCACCACTAATGTTAGAGTCGGGTCAGCACCACTAATCAGAGTCGGGTCACCACCATTAATGTCAGTCAGGTCACCACCACAATTTTAGAGTCGGGTCACCACCACTCATGTTAGAGTTGGGTCTCCAGCACTAATGTTAGAGTCGGGTCACCACCACTAATGTCAGAGTCGGGTCACCACCACTAATGTTAGTTTCGGGTCACCACCACTAATGCTAGTTTCGGGTCACCACCACTAATGTTAGAGTCGGGTCACCACCACTAATGTCAGAGTTAAGTCACCACCACTAATGTTAGAGAAGGGTCACCACCACTAATGTTCAATTCGGGTCACCACCACTAATGTTAGAGTCTGGTCACCACTACTAATGTTATAGTCGTGTCACCACCACTAATGGTAGAGTCGGGTCACCACCATTAATGTTAGATTCGGGTCACCACCACTAATGTTAGAGTCGGGGCTCCACCACTAATGTTCGAGTCGGGTCACCACCACTAATGTCAGAGTCGGGTCACCACCACTAATGTTAGAGTCGGGTCACCACCACTAATGTTAGAGTCGGGTAACCACCATTAATGTTAGAATCGGGTCACCACCACTAATGTTAGAGTCGGGTCATCACCACTAATGTTAGAGTCGTGTCTCCACCATTAATGTCAGAGTCGGGTCACCACCATTAATGTCAGAGTCGGGTCACCTCCACTAATGTTAGAATCGGGTCACCACCACGAATGTTACAGTCGGGTCACCACCACTAATGGAAGAGTCGGTTCACCACCACTAATGTTAGAGTCGGGTCACCACCACTAATCAAAGTCGGGTCACCACCACTAATGTCAGAGTCAGGTCACCACCACTAATGTTAGAGTCGGGTCACCACCTCTAATGTTAGAGTTGGGTCTCCAGCACTAATGTTAGAGTCGGGTCACCACCACTAATGTCAGAGTCGGGTCACCACCACTAATGTTAGTGTCGGGTCACCACCACTAATGTTAGATTCGGGTCACCACCACTAATGTTAGAGTCGGGTCACCACCACGAATGTCAGAGTTAATTCACCACCACTAATGTTAGAGAAGGGTCACCACCACTAATGTTCAATTCGGGTCACCACCACTAATGTTAGAGTCTGGGCACCACCACTAATGTTAGAGTCGGGTCACCACCACTAATGCTAGAGTCGGGTCACCACCATTAATGTTAGAGTCGGGTCACCACCACTAATGTTAGAGTCGGGTCACCACCACTAATGTCAGTGTCAGGTCACCACCACTAATGTTAGAATCGGGTCACTACCACTAATGTTAGAGTTTGGTCTCCAGCACTAATGTTAGAGTCGGGTCACCGCCACTAATGTCAGAGTCGGGTCACCACCACTAATGTTAGTTTCGGGTCACCACCACTAATGTTAGATTCGGGTCACCACCACTAATGTTAGAGTCGGGTCACCACCACTAATGTCAGTGTCAAGTCACCACCACTAATGTTAGAGAAGGGTCACCACCACTAATGTTCAATTCGGGTCACCACCACTAATGTTAGAATCTGGTCACCACCACTAATGTTAGTGTCGGGTCACCACCACTAATGTTAGAGTCGGGTCACCACCATTAATGTCAGATTCGGGTCACCACACTAATGTTAGAGTCGGGGCACCACCACTAATGTTAGAGTCGGGTCACCACCACTAATGTCAGAGTCGGGTCACCACCACTAATGTTAGATTCGGCTCACCTCCACTAATGTTAGAGTCCGGTCACCACCACTAATGTTAGAGTCGAGTCAGCACCACTAATGTTAGAGTCGAGTCACCACCACTACTGTTAGAGTCGTGTCACCAGCACTAATGTTAGAGTCGTGTCACTACCACTAATGTCAGAGTCAGGTCACCACCACTAATGTTAGAGTCGGGTCACCACCACTAATGTTAGAGTCGGGTCACCACCACTAATGTCAGAGTCGGGTCACCACCACTAATGTTAGAGAAGGATCTCCACCACTAATGTTAGAGTCGGGTCACCACCGCTAATGTTATAGTCGGTTCACCACCACTAATGTCAGTGTCGTCTCACCACCACTAATGTAAGACTCGGGTCACCACCACTAATGTCAGATTCGGGTCACCACCACTAATGTTAGTGTCGGGGCACCACCACTAATGTCATGGTCGGGTCACCACCACTAATGTCAGAGTCGGGTCACCACCACTAATGTTAGAGTCTGGTCACCACCACAAATGTTAGAGTCGGGTCACCACCACTAATGTTAGAGTCGGGTCACCACCATTAATGTTAGAGTCGGGTCACCACCACTAATGTTAGAGTCGGGTCACCACCATTAATGTTAGAGTCGGGTCACCACCACTAATGTCAGAGTCGGGTCACCACCACGAATGTCAGAGTCGGGTCACCACCACTAATGTTAGAGTCGGGTCACCGCCACTAATGTTAGAGTCGGGTCACCACCACGAAAATCAGAGTCGGGTCACCACCACTAATGTCAGAGTCGGGTCACCTCCACTTATGATAGATTCGGTTCACCACCACTAATGTTAGAGTCGAGTCACCACCACTAATGTCAGAGTCAGGTCACCACCACTAATGTTAGAGTCGGGTCACCACCACTAATGTTAGAGTCGGGTCACCACCACTAATGTCAGAGTCGTGTCACCACCACTAATGTTAGAGAAGGGTCTCCACCACTAATGTTCGAGTCGGGTCACCACCACTCATGTTAGAGTCGGGTCACCACCACTAATGTCAGAGTCGGGTCACCACCACTAATGTTAGAGTCGGGTCACCACCACTAATGTCAGAGTCGGGTTACCACCACTAATGTTAGAGTCGGGTCACCACCACTAATGTTAGAGTCGGGTCACCGCTACTAATGGTAGAGTCGGGTCAACAGCACAAATGTTAGAGGCGTGTCACCACCACTAATGTTAGAGTCGGGTCACCACCACTAATGTTAGAGTCGGGTGACCACCACTAATGTTAGAGTCGGGTCACTACCACTAATTTTAGAGTCGGGTCACCACCACTAATGTCAGAGTCGGGCCACCACCACTAATGTTAGAGTCGGGTCACCACCACTAATGTTAGAGTCGGGTCACCACCACAAATGTTGGAGTCGGGTCACCACCACTAATGTCAGAGTCGGGTCACCACCTCTAATGTAAGAGTCGGGTCACCACCACTATTGTTTGAGTCGGGTCACCACCACTAATGTTAGAGTCGGGCCACCACCACTAATGTTAGAGTCGGGTCACCACCACTTATGTTAGAGTCGGGACACCACCACTAATGTTAGAGTCGGGTCACCATCACTAATGTTACAGTGGGGTCACCACCACTAATGTTGGAGTCGGGTCACCACCACTAATGTTAGAGTCGGGTCAGCAGCACTAATCAGAGTCGGGTCACCACCACTAATGTCAGTCAGGTCACCACCACAATTTTAGAGTCGGGTCACCACCACTCATGTTAGAGTTGGGTCTCCAGCACTAATGTTAGAGTCGGGTCACCACCACTAATGTCAGAGTCGGGTCACCACCACTAATGTTAGTTTCGGGTCACCACCACAAGTGCTAGTTTCGGGTCACCACCACTAATGTTAGAGTCGGGTCACCACCACTAATGTCAGAGTTAAGTCACCACCACTAATGTTAGAGAAGGGTCACCACCACTAATGTTCAATTCGGGTCACCACCACTAATGTTAGAGTCTGGTCACCACTACTAATGTTATAGTCGTGTCACCACCACTAATGGTAGAGTCGGGTCACCACCATTAATGGTAGATTCGGGTCACCACCACTAATGTTAGAGTCGGGTCACCACCACTAATCAAAGTCGGGTCACCACCACTAATGTCAGAGTCAGGTCACCACCACTAATGTTAGAGTCGGGTCACCACCTCTAATGTTAGAGTTGGGTCTCCAGCACTAATGTTAGAGTCGGGTCACCACCACTAATGTCAGAGTCGGGTCACCACCACTAATGTTAGTGTCGGGTCACCACAACTAATGTTAGATTCGGGTCACCACCACTAATGTTAGAGTCGGGTCACCACCACGAATGTCAGAGTCAATTCACCACCACTAATGTTAGAGAAGGGTCACCACCACTAATGTTCAATTCGGGTCACCACCACTAATGTTAGAGTCTGGTCACCACCACTAATGTTAGAGTCGGGTCACCACCACTAATGCTAGAGTCGGGTCACCACCATTAATGTTAGAGTCGGGTCACCACCACTAATGTTAGAGTCGGGTCACCACCACTAATGCTAGACTCGGGTCACCACCACTAATGTCAGAGTCGGGTCACCACCACTAATGTCAGAGTCGGGTCACCATCACTAATGTTAGAGTCGGGTCACCGCCACTAATGTTAGAGTCGGGTCACCACCACTAATATCTTGGTCGGGTCACCACCACTAATGTCAGAGTCGGGTCACCTCCACTTATGATAGATTCGGTTCACCACCACTAATGTTAGAGTCGAGTCACCACCACGAATGTTGGAGTCGTGTCACCACCACTAATGTTAGAGTCGGGTCACCACCACTAATGTCAGAGTCAGGTCACCACCACTAATGTTAGAGTCGGGTCACCACCACTAATGTTAGTGTCGGGTCACCACCACTAACGTCAGAGTCGAGTCACCACCACTAATGTTAGAGAAGTGTCTCCACCACTAATGTTAGAGTCTGGTCACCACCACTAATGTTAGAGTCGGGTCACCACCACTAATGTTAGAGTTGGGTCAGCACCACTAATCAGAGTCGGGTCACTACCACTAATGTCAGAGTCAGGTCACCACCACTAATGTTAGAGTCGGGTCACCACCACTAATGTTAGAGTTGGGTCTCCAGCACTAATGTTCGAGTCGGGTCACCACCACTAATGTCAGAGTCGGGTCACCACCACTAATGTTAGTGTCGGGTCACCACCACTAATGTTAGATTCGGTTCACCACCACTAATGTTAGAGTCGGGTCACCACCACTAATGTTCAATTCGGGTCACCACCACTAATGTTACAGTCTGGTCACCACCACTAATGTTATATTCGGGTCACCACCATTAATGTTAGAGTCGGGTCACCACCATTAATGTTAGAATCGGGTCACCACCACTAATGTTAGAGTCGGGGCACCACCACTAATGTTGGAGTCGGGTCACCACCACTAATGTGAGAGTCGGGTCACCACCACTAATGTTAGAGTTGGGTCACCGCCACTAATGTTAGAGTCGGGTCACCACCATTAATGTTAGAGTCGGGTCACCACCACTAATGTCAGAGTCGGGTCACCTCCACTAATGTTAGAATCGGGTCACCACCACTAATGTTATAGTCGGGTCACCAACACTTATGATAGAATCGGGTCACCACCACTAATGTTAGAGTCGGGACCCACCACTAATCAGAGTCGGGTCACCATCACTAATGTCAGAGTCAGGTCACCACCACTAATGTTAGAGTCGGGTCACCACCTCTAATGTTAGAGTTGGGTCTCCAGCACTAATGTTAGAGTCGGGTCACCACCACTAATGTCAGAGTCGGGTCACCACCACTAATGTCAGAGTCGGGTCACCACCACTAATGTTAGTGTCGGGTCACCACCACTAATGTTAGATTCGGGTCACCACCACTAATGTTAGAGTCGGGTCACCACCACGAATGTCAGAGTCAATTCACCACCACTAATGTTAGAGAAGGGTCACCACCACTAATGTTCAATTCGGGTCACCACCACTAATGTTAGAGTCTGGTCACCACCACTAATGTTAGAGTCGGGTCACCACCACTAATGCTAGAGTCGGGTCACCACCATTAATATTAGAGTCGGGTCACCACCACTAATGTTAGAGTCGGGTCACCACCACTAATGTCAGAGTCAGGTCACCACCACTAATGTTAGAGTCGGGTCACCACCACTAATGTTAGAGTTGGGTCTCCAGCACTAATGTTCGAGTCGGGTCACCACCACTAATGTCAGAGTCGGGTCACCACCACTAATGTTAGTGTCGGGTCACCACCACTAATGTTAGATTCGGTTCACCACCACTAATGTTAGAGTCGGGTCACCACCACTAATGTTCAATTCGGGTCACCACCACTAATGTTACAGTCTGGTCACCACCACTAATGTTATAGTCGGGTCACCACCATTAATGTTAGAGTCGGGTCACCACCATTAATGTTAGATTCGGGTCACCACCACTAATGTTAGAGTCGGGGCCCCACCACTAATGTTAGAGTCGGGTCACCACCACTAATGTGAGAGTCGGGTCACCACCACTAATGTTAGAGTTGGGTCACCGCCACTAATGTTAGAGTCGGGTCACCACCATTAATGTTAGAGTCGGGTCACCACCACTAATGTCAGAGTCGGGTCACCTCCACTAATGTTAGAATCGGGTCACCACCACTAATGTTACAGTCGGGTCACCAACACTTATGATAGAATCGGGTCACCACCACTAATGTTAGAGTCGGGACCCACCAGTAATCAGAGTCGGGTCACCACCACTAATGTCAGAGTCAGGTCACCAACACTAATGTTAGAGTCGGGTCACCACCTCTAATGTTAGAGTTGGGTCTCCAGCACTAATGTTAGAGTCGGGTCACCACCACTAATGTCAGAGTCGGGTCACCACCACTAATGTTAGTGTCGGGTCACCACCACTAATGTTAGATTCGGGTCACCACCACTAATGTAAGAGTCGGGTCACCACCACTAATGTCAGAGTCAATTCACCACCACTAATGTTAGAGAAGGGGCACCACCACTAATGTTCAATTCGTGTCACCACCACTAATGTTAGAGTCTGGTCACCACCACGAATGTTAGAGTCGGGTCACCACCACTAATGTTAGAGTCGGGTCACCACCACTAATGTTAGAGTCGGGTCACCACCACTAATGTCAGAGTCGGGTCACCACCACTAATGTCAGAGTCGGGTCACCACCACTAATGTTAGAGTCGGGTCACCGCCACTAATGTTAGAGTCGGGTCACCACCACTAATATCTTGGTCGGGTCACCACCACTAATGTCAGAGTCGGGTCACCTCCACTTATGATAGATTCGGTTCACCACCACGAATGTTAGAGTCGAGTCACCACCACGAATGTTGGAGTCGTGTCACCACCACTAATGTTAGAGTCGGGTCACCACCACTAATGTCAGAGTCAGGTCACCACCACTAATGTTAGAGTCGGGTCACCACCACTAATGTTAGTGTCGGGTCACCACCACTAACGTCAGAGTCGAGTCACCACCACTAATGTTAGAGAAGTGTCTCCACCACTAATGTTAGAGTCTGGTCACCACCACTAATGTTAGAGTCGGGTCACCACCACTAATGTTAGAGTCGGGTCAGCACCACTAATCAGAGTCGGGTCACTACCACTAATGTCAGAGTCAGGTCACCACCACTAATGTTAGAGTCGGGTCACCACCACTAATGTTAGAGTTGGGTCTCCAGCACTAATGTTCGAGTCGGGTCACCACCACTAATGTCAGAGTCGGGTCACCACCACTAATGTTAGTGTCGGGTCACCACCACTAATGTTAGATTCGGTTCACCACCACTAATGTTAGAGTCGGGTCACCACCACTAATGTTCAATTCGGGTCACCACCGCTAATGTTACAGTCTGGTCACCACCACTAATGTTATAGTCGGGTCACCACCATTAATGTTAGAGTCGGGTCACCACCATTAATGTTAGATTCGGGTCACCACCACTAATGTTAGAGTCGGGGCACCACCACTAATGTTAGAGTCGGGTCACCACCACTAATGTGAGAGTCGGGTCACCACCACTAATGTTAGAGTTGGGTCACCGCCACTAATGTTAGAGTCGGGTCACCACCATTAATGTTAGAGTCGGGTCACCACCACTAATGTCAGAGTCGGGTCACCTCCACTAATGTTAGAATCGGGTCACCACCACTAATGTTACAGTTGGGTCACCAACACTTATGATAGAGTCGGGTCACCACCACTAATGTTAGAGTCGGGACCCACCACTAATCAGAGTCGGGTCACCACCACTAATGTCAGAGTCAGGTCACCACCACTAATGTTAGAGTCGGGTCACCACCTCTAATGTTAGAGTTGGGTCTCCAGCACTAATGTTAGAATCGGGTCACCACCACTAATGTCAGAGTCGGGTCACCACCACTAATGTTAGTGTCGGGTCACCACCACTAATGTTAGATTCGGGTCACCACCACTAATGTTAGAGTCGGGTCACCACCACTAATGTCAGAGTCAATTCACCACCACTAATGTTAGAGAAGGGGCACCACCACTAATGTTCAATTCGTGTCACCACCACTAATGTTAGAGTCTGGTCACCACCACGAATGTTAGAGTCGGGTCACCACCACTAATGTTAGAGTCGGGTCCCCACCACTAATGTTAGAGTCGGTTCACCACCACTAATGTGAGAGTCGGGTCACCACCACTAATGTCAGAGTCGGGTCACCACCACTAATGTCAGAGTCGGGTCACCACCACTAATGTCAGAGTCAGGTCACCACCACTAATGTTAGAGTCGGGTCACCACCACTAATGTCAGAGTCGGGTCACCACCACTAATGTCAGAGTCGAGTCACCACCACTAATGTTAGAGAAGGATCTCCACCACTAATGTTAGAGTCGGGTCACCACCGCTAATGTTATAGTCGGTTCACCACCACTAATGTCAGTGTCGTGTCACCACCACTAATGTAAGACTCGGGTCACCACCACTAATGTCAGATTCGGGTCTCCACCACTAATGTTAGTGGCGGGGCACCACCACTAATGTCATGGTCGGGTCACCACCACTAATGTCAGAGTCGGGTCACCACCACTAATGTTAGAGTCTGGTCACCACCACTAATGTTAGAGAAGGGTCACCACCACTAATGTTAGAGTCGGGTCACCACCATTAATGTTAGAGTCGGGTCACCACCACTAATGTCAGAGTCGGGTCACCACCACTAATGTTAGACTCGGGTCACCACCACTAATGTCAGAGTCGGGTCACCACCACGAATGTCAGAGTCGGGTCACCACCACTAATGTTAGAGTCGGGTCACCACCACGAAAATCAGAGTCGGTTCACCACCACTAATGTCAGAGTCGGGTCACCTCCACTTATGATAGATTCGGTTCACCACCACTAATGTTAGAGTCGAGTCACCACCACTAATGTCAGAGTCAGGTCACCACCACTAATGTTAGAGTCGGGTCACCACCACTAATGTTAGAGTCGGGTCACCACCACTAATGTCAGAGTCGAGTCACCACCACTAATGTTAGAGAAGGGTATCCACCACTAATGTTAGAGTCGGGTCACCACCACTAATGTTAGAGTCGGGTCACCACCACTAATGTCAGAGTCGGGTCACCACCACTAATGTTAGAGTCGGGTCACCACCACTAATGTCAGAGTCGGGTCACCACCACTAATGTTAGAGTCGGGTCACCACCACTAATGTTAGAGTCGGGTCACCGCTACTAATGGTAGAGTCGGGTCAACAGCACAAATGTTAGAGGCGTGTCACCACAACTAATGTTAGAGTCGGGTCACCACCACTAATGTTAGAGTCGGGTGACCACCACTAATGTTAGAGTCGGGTCACTACCACTAATTTTAGAGTCGGGTCCCCACCACTAATGTCAGAGTCGGGCCACCACCACTAATGTTAGAGTCGGGTCACCACCACTAATGTTAGAGTCGGGTCACCACCACAAATGTTGGAGTCGGGTCACCACCACTAATGTCAGAGTCGGGTCACCACCTCTAATGTAAGAGTCGGGTCACCACCACTATTGTTTGAGTCGGTTCACCACCACTAATGTTAGAGTTGGGCCACCACCACTAATGTTAGAGTCTGGTCACCACCACTTATGTTAGAGTCGGGACACCACCACTAATGTTAGAGTCGGGTTAACCTAACTAATGTTACAGTGGGGTCACCACCACTAATGTTAGAGTCGGGTCAGCACCACTAATCAGAGTCGGGTCACCACCACTAATGTCAGTCAGGTCACCACCACTAATGTTAGAGTCGGGTCACCACCACTAATGTTAGAGTTGGGTCTCCAGCACTAATGTTAGAGTCGGGTCACCACCACTAATGTCAGAGTCGGGTCACCACCACTAATGTTAGTTTCGGGTCACCACCACTAATGCTAGTTTCGGGTCACCACCACTAATGTTAGAGTCGGGTCACCACCACTAATGTCAGAGTCAAGTCACCACCACTAATGTTAAAGAAGGGTCACCACCACTAATGTTCAATTCGGGTCACCACCACTAATGTTAGAGTCTGGTCACCACTACTAATGTTATAGTCGGGTCACCACCACTAATGGTAGAGTCGGGTCACCACCATTAATGTTAGATTCGGGTCACCACCACTAATGTTAGAGTCGGGGCACCACCACTAATGTTAGAGTCGGGTCACCACCACTAATGTCAGAGTCGGGTCACCACCACTAATGTTAGAGTCGGGTCACCACCACTAATGTTAGAGTCGGGTAACCACCATTAATGTTAGAATCGGGTCACCACCACTAATGTTAGAGTCGGGTCATCACCACTAATGTTAGAGTCGTGTCTCCACCACTAATGTCAGAGTCGGGTCACCACCATTAATGTCAGAGTCGGGTCACCTCCACTAATGTTAGAATCGGGTCACCACCACGAATGTTACAGGCGGGTCACCACCACTAATGTCAGAGTCGGGTCACCACCTCTAATGTAAGAGTCGGGTCACCACCACTATTGTTTGAGTCGGTTCACCACCACTAATGTTAGAGTTGGGCCACCACCACTAATGTTAGAGTCGGGTCACCACCACTTATGTTAGAGTCGGGACACCACCACTAATGTTAGAGTCGTGTTAACCTAACTAATGTTACAGTGGGGTCACCACCACTAATGTTAGAGTCGGGTCACCACCACTAATCAAAGTCGGGTCACCACCACTAATGTCAGAGTCAGGTCACCACCACTAATGTTAGAGTCGGGTCACCACCTCTAATGTTAGAGTTGGGTCTCCAGCACTAATGTTAGAGTCGGGTCACCACCACTAATGTCAGAGTCGGGTCACCACCACTAATGTTAGTGTCGGGTCACCACCACTAATGTTAGATTCGGGTCACCACCACTAATGTTAGAGTCGGGTCACCACCACTAATGTCAGAGTCAATTCACCACCACTAATGTTAGAGAAGGGTCACCACCACTAATGTTCAATTCGGGTCACCACCACTAATGTTAGAGTCTGGTCACCACCACTGATGTTAGAGTCGGGTCACCACCACTAATGCTAGAGTCGGGTCACCACCATTAATGTTAGAGTCGGGTCACCACCACTAATGTTAGAGTCGGGTCACCACCACTAATGTTAGAGTCGGGTCACCACCACTAATGTCAGAGTCGGGTCACCACCACTAATGTCAGAGTGGGGTCACCACCACTAATGTTAGAGTCGGGTCACCGCCACTAATGTTAGAGTCGGGTCACCACCACTAATATCTTGGTCGGGTCACCACCACTAATGTCAGAGTCGGGTCACCTCCACTTATGATAGATTCGGTTCACCACCACTAATGTTAGAGTCGAGTCACCACCACTAATGTTGGAGTCGTGTCACCACCACTAATGTTAGAGTCGGGTCACCACCACTAATGTCAGAGTCAGGTCACCACCACTAATGTTAGAGTCGGGTCACCACCACTAATGTTAGAGTCGGGTCACCACCACTAACGTCAGAGTCGAGTCACCACCACTAATGTTAGAGAAGTGTCTCCACCACTAATGTTAGAGTCTGGTCACCACCACTAATGTTAGAGTCGGGTCACCACCACTAATGTGAGAGTCGGGTCAGCACCACTAATCAGAGTCGGGTCACTACCACTAATGTCAGAGTCAGGTCACCACCACTAATGTTAGAGTCGGGTCACCACCACTAATGTTAGAGTTGGGTCTCCAGCACTAATGTTAGAGTCGGGTCACCACCACTAATGTCAGAGTCGGGTCACCACCACTAATGTTAGTGTCGGGTCACCACCACTAATGTTAGATTCGGTTCACCACCACTAATGTTAGAGTCGGGTCACCACCACTAATGTTCAATTCGGGTCACCACCACTAATGTTACAGTCTGGTCACCACCACTAATGTTGTAGTCGGGTCACCACCATTAATGTTAGAGTCGGGTCACCACCATTAATGTTAGATTCGGGTCACCACCACTAATGTTAGAGTCGGGGCACCACCACTAATGTTAGAGTCGGGTCACCACCACTAATGTGAGAGTCGGGTCACCACCACTAATGTTAGAGTCGGGTCACCGCCACTAATGTTAGAGTCGGGTCACCACCATTAATGTTAGAGTCGGGTCACCACCACTAATGTCAGAGTCGGGTCACCTCCACTAATGTTAGAATCGGGTCACCACCACTAATGTTACAGTCGGGTCACCACCACTTATGATAGAGTCGGGTCACCACCACTAATGTTAGAGTCGGGACCCACCACTAATCAGAGTCGGGTCACCACCACTAATGTCAGAGTCAGGTCACCACCACTAATGTTAGAATCGGGTCACCACCTCTAATGTTAGAGTTGGGTCTCCAGCACTAATGTTAGAGTCGGGTCACCACCACTAACGTCAGAGTCGGGTCACCACCACTAATGTTAGTGTCGGGTCACCAACACTAATGTTAGATTCGGGTCACCACCACTAATGTTAGAGTCGGGCCTCCACCACTAATGTCAGAGTCGGGTCACCACCACTAATGTCAGAGTCGGGTCACCTCCACTAATGTTAGAATCGGGTCACCACCACTAATGTTACAGTCGGGTCACCACCACTAATGATAGAGTCGGGTCACCACCACTAATGTTGGAGTCGGGCCACCACCACTAATGTGAGAGTCGGGTCACCACCACTTATGTAAGAGTCGGGACACCACCACTAATGTTGGAGTCGGGTCACCATCACTAATGCTACAGTGGGGACACCACCACTAATGTTAGAGTCGGGTCACCACCACTAATGTTAGAGTCGGGTCAGCACCACTAATCAGAGTCGGGTCACCATCACTAATGTAATAGTCAGGTCACCACCACTAATGTTAGAATCGGGTCACTACCACTAATGTTAGAGTTTGGTCTCCAGCACTAATGTTAGAGTCGGGACACCACCACTAATGTCAGAGTCGGGTCACCACCACTAATGTTAGTTTCGGGTCACCACCACTAATGTTAGATTCGGGTCACCACCACTAATGTTAGAGTCGGGTCACCACCACTAATGTCAGAGTCAAGTCACCACCACTAATGTTAGAGAAGGGTCACCACCACTAATGTTCAATTCGGGTCACCACCACTAATGTTAGAATCTGGTCACCACCACTAATGTTAGTGTCGGGTCACCACCACTAATGTTAGAGTCGGGTCACCACCATTAATGTCAGATTCGGGTCACCCCACTAATGTTAGAGTCGGGGCACCACCACTAATGTTAGAGTCGGGTCACCACCACTAATGTCAGAGTCGGGTCACCACCACTAATGTTAGAGTCGGCTCACCTCCACTAATGTAAGAGTCCGGTCACCACCACTAATGTTAGAGTCGAGTCAGCACCACTAATGTTAGAGTCGAGTCACCACCACTACTGTTAGAGTCGTGTCACCAGCACTAATGTTAGAGTCGGGTCACCACCACTAATGTCAGAGTCAGGTCACCACCACTAATGTTAGAGTCGGGTCACCACCACTAATGTTAGAGTCGGGTCACCACCACTAATGTCAGAGTCGGGTCACCACCACTAATGTTAGAGAAGGATCTCCACCACTAATGTTAGAGTCGGGTCACCACCGCTAATGTTATAGTCGGTTCACCACCACTAATGTCAGTGTCGTGTCACCACCACTAATGTAAGACTCGGGTCACCACCACTAATGTCAGATTCGGGTCACCACCACTAATGTTAGTGTCGGGGCACCACCACTAATGTCATGGTCGGGTCACCACCACTAATGTCAGAGTCGGGTCACCACCACTAATGTTAGAGTCTGGTCACCACCACTAATGTTAGAGTCGGGTCACCACCACTAATGTTAGAGTCGGGTCACCACCATTAATGTTAGAGTCGAGTCACCACCACTAATGTTAGAGTCGGGTCACCACCACTAATGTTAGAGTCGGGTCACCACCACTAATGTCAGAGTCGGGTCACCACCACGAATGTCAGAGTCGGGTCACCACCACTAATGTTAGAGTCGGGTCACTGCCACTAATGTTAGAGTCGGGTCACCACCACGAAAATCAGAGTCGGGTCACCACCACTAATGTCAGAGTTGGGTCACCTCCACTTATGATAGATTCGGTTCACCACCACTAATGTTAGAGTCGAGTCACCACCACTAATGTCAGAGCCAGGTCACCACCACTAATGTTAGAGTCGGGTCACCACCACTAATGTTAGAGTCGGGTCACCACCCCTAATGTCAGAGTCGTGTCACCACCACTAATGTTAGAGAAGGGTCTCCACCACTAATGTTAGAGTCGGGTCACCACCACTCATGTTAGAGTCGGGTCACCACCACTAATGTCAGAGTCGGGTCACCACCACTAATGTTAGAGTCGGGTCACCACCACTAATGTCAGAGTCGGGTCACCACCACTAATGTTAGAGTCGGGTCACCACCACTAATGTTAGAGTCGGGTCACCGCTACTAATGGTAGAGTCGGGTCAACAGCACAAATGTTAGAGGCGTGTCACCACCACTAATGTTAGAGTCGTGTCACCACCACTAATGTTAGAGTCGGGTGACCACCACTAATGTTAGAGTCGGGTCACTACCACTAATTTTAGAGTCGGGTCACCACCACTAATGTCAGAGTCGGGCCACCACCACTAATGTTAGAGTCGGGTCACCACCACTAATGTTAGAGTCGGGTCACCACCACAAATGTTGGAGTCGGGTCACCACCACTAATGTCAGAGTCGGGTCACCACCTCTAATGTAAGAGTCGGGTCACCACCACTATTGTTTGAGTCGGGTCACCACCACTAATGTTAGAGTCGGGCCACCACCACTAATGTTAGAGTCGGGTCATCACCACTTATGTTAGAGTCGGGACACCACCACTAATGTTAGAGTCGGGCCACCATCACTAATGTTACAGTGGGGTCACCACCATTAATGTTAGAGTCGGGTCACCACCATTAATGTTAGATTCGGGTCACCACCACTAATGTTAGAGTCGGGGCACCACCACTAATGTTAGAGTCGGGTCACCACCACTAATGTGAGAGTCGGGTCACCACCACTAATGTTAGAGTCGGGTCACCGCCACTAATGTTAGAGTCGGGTCACCACCATTAATGTTAGAGTCGGGTCACCACCACTAATGTCAGAGTCGGGTCACCTCCACTAATGTTAGAATCGGGTCACCACCACTAATGTTACAGTCGGGTCACCACCACTTATGATAGAGTCGGGTCACCACCACTAATGTTAGAGTCGGGACCCACCACTAATCAGAGTCGGGTCACCACCACTAATGTCAGAGTCAGGTCACCACCACTAATGTTAGAATCGGGTCACCACCTCTAATGTTAGAGTTGGGTCTCCAGCACTAATGTTAGAGTCGTGTCACCACCACTAACGTCAGAGTCGGGTCACCACCACTAATGTTAGTGTCGGGTCACCACCACTAATGTTAGATTCGGGTCACCACCACTAATGTTAGAGTCGGGCCTCCACCACTAATGTCAGAGTCGGGTCACCACCACTAATGTCAGAGTCGGGTCACCTCAACTAATGTTAGAATCGGGTCACCACCACTAATGTTACAGTCGGGTCACCACCACTAATGATAGAGTCGGGTCACCACCACTAATGTTGGAGTCGGGCCACCACCACAAATGTGAGAGTCGGGTCACCACCACTTATGTAAGAGTCGGGACACCACCACTAATGTTGGAGTCGGGTCACCATCACTAATGCTACAGTGGGGACACCACCACTAATGTTAGAGTCGGGTCACCACCACTAATGTTAGAGTCGGGTCAGCACCACTAATCAGAGTCGGGTCACCACCACTAATGTCAGAGTCAGGTCACCACCACTAATGTTAGAATCGGGTCACTACCACTAATGTTAGAGTTTGGTCTCCAGCACTAATGTTAGAGTCGGGTCACCACCACTAATGTCAGAGTCGGGTCACCACCACTTATGTTAGTTTCGGGTCACCACCACTAATGTTAGATTCGGGTCACCACCACTAATGTTAGAGTCGGGTCACCACCACTAATGTCAGAGTCAAGTCACCACCACTAATGTTAGAGAAGGGTCACCACCACTAATGTTCAATTCGGGTCACCACCACTAATGTTAGAATCTGGTCACCACCACTAATGTTAGTGTCGGGTCACCACCACTAATGTTAGAGTCGGGTCACCACCATTAATGTCAGATTCGGGTCACCACACTAATGTTAGAGTCGGGGCACCACCACTAATGTTAGAGTCGGGTCACCACCACTAATGTCAGAGTCGGGTCACCACCACTAATGTTAGAGTCGGCTCACCTCCACTAATGTAAGAGTCCGGTCACCACCACTAATGTTAGAGTCGAGTCAGCACCACTAATGTTAGAGTCGAGTCACCACCACTACTGTTAGAGTCGTGTCACCAGCACTAATGTTAGAGTCGGGTCACCACCACGAATGTCAGAGTCAGGTCACCACCACTAATGTTAGAGTCGGGTCACCACCACTAATGTTAGAGTCGGGTCACCACCACTAATGTCAGAGTCGGGTCACCACCACTAATGTTAGAGAAGTATCTCCACCACTAATGTTAGAGTCGGGTCACCACCGTTAATGTTATAGTCGGTTCACCACCACTAATGTCAGTGTCGTGTCACCACCACTAATGTAAGACTCGGGTCACCACCACTAATGTCAGATTCGGGTCACCACCACTAATGTTAGTGTCGGGGCACCACCACTAATGTCATGGTCGGGTCACCACCACTAATGTCAGAGTCGGGTCACCACCACTAATGTTAGAGTCTGGTCACCACCACTAATGTTAGAGTCGCGTCACCACCACTAATGTTAGAGTCGGGTCACCACCATTAATGTTAGAGTCGGGTCACCACCACTAATGTTAGAGTCGGGTCACCACCACTAATGTTAGAGTCGGGTCACCACCACTAATGTCAGAGTCGGGTCACCACCACGAATGTCAGAGTCGGGTCACCACCACTAATGTTAGAGTCGGGTCACTGCCACTAATGTTAGAGTCGGGTCACCACCACGAAAATCAGAGTCGGGTCACCACCACTAATGTCAGAGTCGGGTCACCTCCACTTATGATAGATTCGGTTCACCACCACTAATGTTAGAGTCGAGTCACCACCACTAATGTCAGAGCCAGGTCACCACCACTAATGTTAGAGTCGGGCCACCACCACTAATGTTAGAGTCGGGTCACCACCACTAATGTCAGAGTCGTGTCACCACCACTAATGTTAGAGAAGGGTCTCCACCACTAATGTTAGAGTCGGGTCACCACCACTCATGTTAGAGTCGGGTCACCACCACTAATGTCAGAGTCGGGTCACCACCACTAATGTTAGAGTCGGGTCACCACCACTAATGTCAGAGTCGGGTCACCACCACTAATGTTAGAGTCGGGTCACCACCACTAATGTTAGAGTCGGGTCACCGCTACTAATGGTAGAGTCGGGTCAACAGCACAAATGTTAGAGGCGTGTCACCACCACGAATGTTAGAGTCGGGTCACCACCACTAATGTTAGAGTCGGGTGACCACCACTAATGTTAGAGTCGGGTCACTACCACTAATTTTAGAGTCGGGTCACCACCACTAATGTCAGAGTCGGGCCACCACCACTAATGTTAGAGTCGGGTCACCACCACTAATGTTAGAGTCGGGTCACCACCACAAATGTTGGAGTCGGGTCACCACCACTAATGTCAGAGTCGGGTCACCACCTCTAATGTAAGAGTCGGGTCACCACCACTATTGTTTGAGTCGGGTCACCACCACTAATGTTAGATTCGGTTCACCACCACTAATGTTAGAGTCGGGTCACCACCACTAATGTTCAATTCGGGTCACCACCACTAATGTTACAGTCTGGTCAACACCACTAATGTTGTAGTCGGGTCACCACCACTAATGTTGGAGTCGGGTCACCACCACTAATGTTAGAGTCGGGTCAGCACCACTAATCAGAGTCGGGTCACCACCACTAATGTCAGTCAGGTCACCACCACAATTTTAGAGTCGGGTCACCACCACTCATGTTAGAGTTGGGTCTCCAGCACTAATGTTAGAGTCGGGTCACCACCACTAATGTCAGAGTCGGGTCACCACCACTAATGTTAGTTTCGGGTCACCACCACTAATGCTAGTTTCGGGTCACCACCACTAATGTTAGAGTCGGGTCACCACCACTAATGTCAGAGTTAAGTCACCACCACTAATGTTAGAGAAGGGTCACCACCACTAATGTTCAATTCGGGTCACCACCACTAATGTTAGAGTCTGGTCACCACTACTAATGTTATAGTCGGGTCACCACCACTAATGGTAGAGTCGGGTCACCACCATTAATGTTAGATTCGGGTCACCACCACTAATGTTAGAGTCGGGGCACCACCACTAATGTTCGAGTCGGGTCACCACCACTAATGTCAGTGTCGGGTCACCACCACTAATGTTAGAGTCGGGTCACCACCACTAATGTTAGAGTCGGGTAACCACCATTAATGTTAGAATCGGGTCACCACCACTAATGTTAGAGTCGGGTCATCACCACTAATGTTAGAGTCGTGTCTCCACCACTAATGTCAGAGTCGGGTCACCACCATTAATGTCAGAGTTGGGTCACCTCCACTAATGTTAGAATCGGGTCACCACCACGAATGTTACAGTCGGGTCACCACCACTAATGGAAGAGTCGGTTCACCACCACTAATGTTAGAGTCGGGTCACCACCACTAATCAAAGTCGGGTCACCACCACTAATGTCAGAGTCAGGTCACCACCACTAATGTTAGAGTCGGGTCACCACCTCTAATGTTAGAGTTGGGTCTCCAGCACTAATGTTAGAGTCGGGTCACCACCACTAATGTCAGAGTCGGGTCACCACCACTAATGTTAGTGTCGGGTCACCACCACTAATGTTAGATTCGGGTCACCACCACTAATGTTAGAGTCGGGTCACCACCACGAATGTCAGCGTCAATTCACCACCACTAATGTTAGAGAAGGGTCACCACCACTAATGTTCAATTCGGGTCACCACCACTAATGTTAGAGTCTGGTCACCACCACTAATGTTAGAGTCGGGTCACCACCACTAATGCTAGAGTCGGGTCACCACCATTAATGTTAGAGTCGGGTCACCACCACTAATGTTAGAGTCGGGTCACCACCACTAATGTTAAAGTTGGGTCACCACCACTAATGTCAGAGTCGGGTCACCACCACTAATGTCAGAGTCGGGTCACCACCACTAATGTTAGAGTCGGGTCACCGCCACTAATGTTAGAGTCGGGTCAACACCACTAATATCTTGGTCGGGTCACCACCACTAATGTCAGAGTCGGGTCACCTCCACTTATGATAGATTCGGTTCACCACCACTAATGTTAGAGTCGAGTCACCACCACGAATGTTGGAGTCGTGTCACCACCACTAATGTTAGAGTCGGGTCACCACCACTAATGTCAGAGTCAGGTCACCACCACTAATGTTAGAGTCGGGTCACCACCACTAATGTTAGTGTCGGGTCACCACCACTAACGTCAGAGTCGAGTCACCACCACTAATGTTAGAGAAGTGTCTCCACCACTAATGTTAGAGTCTGGTCACCACCACTAATGTTAGAGTCGGGTCACCACCACTAATGTTAGAGTCGGGTCTGCACCACTAATCAGAGTCGGGTCACTACCACTAATGTCAGAGTCAGGTCACCACCACTAATGTTAGAGTCGGGTCACCACCACTAATGTTAGAGTTGGGTCTCCAGCACTAATGTTCGAGTCGGGTCACCACCACTAATGTCAGAGTCGGGTCACCACCACTAATGTTAGTGTCGGGTCACCACCACTAATGTTAGATTCGGTTCACCACCACTAATGTTAGAGTCGGGTCACCACCACTAATGTTCAATTCGGGTCACCACCACTAATGTTACAGTCTGGTCACCACCACTAATGTTATAGTCGGGTCACCACCATTAATGTTAGAGTCGGGTCACCACCATTAATGTTAGATTCGGGTCACCACCACTAATGTTAGAGTCGGGGCACCACCACTAATGTTAGAGTCGGGTCACCACCACTAATGTGAGAGTCGGGTCACCACCACTAATGTTAGAGTCGGGTCACCGCCACTAATGTTAGAGTCGGGTCACCACCATTAATGTTAGAGTCGGGTCACCACCACTAATGTCAGAGTCGGGTCACCTCCACTAATGTTAGAATCGGGTCACCACCACTAATGTTACAGTCGGGTCACCAACACTTATGATAGAGTCGGGTCACCACCACTAATGTTAGAGTCGGGACCCACCACTAATCAGAGTCGGGTCACCACCACTAATGTCAGAGTCAGGTCACCACCACTAATGTTAGAGTCGGGTCACCACCTCTAATGTTAGAGTTGGGTCTCCAGCACTAATGTTAGAGTCGGGTCACCACCACTAATGTCAGAGTCGGGTCACCACCACTAATGTTCGTGTCGGGTCACCACCACTAATGTTAGATTCAGGTCACCACCACTAATGTTAGAGTCGGGTCACCACCACTAATGTCAGAGTCAATTCACCACCACTAATGTTAGAGAAGGGGCACCACCACTAATGTTCAATTCGTGTCTCCACCACTAATGTTAGAGTCTGGTCACCACCACTAATGTCAGAGTCGGGTCACCACCACTAATGTCAGAGTCGGGTCACCACCACTAATGTTAGAGTCGGGTCACCACCACTAATGTCAGAGTCGGGTCACCACCACTAATGTTAGAGTCGGGTCACCACCACTAATGTTAGAGTCGGGTCACCGCTACTAATGGTAGAGTCGGGTCAACAGCACAAATGTTAAAGGCGTGTCACCACCACTAATGTTAGAGTCGGGTCACCACCACTAATGTTAGAGTCGGGTGACCACCACTAATGTTAGAGTCGGGTCACTACCACTAATTTTAGAGTCGGGTCACCACCACTAATGTCAGAGTCGGGCCACCACCACTAATGTTAGAGTCGGGTCACCACCACTAATGTTAGAGTCGGGTCACCACCACAAATGTTGGAGTCGGGTCACCACCACTAATGTCAGAGTCGGGTCACCACCTCTAATGTAAGAGTCGGGTCACCACCACTATTGTTTGAGTCGGGTCACCACCACTAATGTTAGATTCGGTTCACCACCACTAATGTTAGAGTCGGGTCACCACCACTAATGTTCAATTCGGGTCACCACCACTAATGTTACAGTCTGGTCACCACCACTAATGTTGTAGTCGGGTCACCACCACTAATGTTGGAGTCGGGTCACCACCACTAATGTTAGAGTCGGGTCAGCACCACTAATCAGAGTCGGGTCACCACCACTAATGTCAGTCAGGTCACCACCACAATTTTAGAGTCGGGTCACCACCACTCATGTTAGAGTTGGGTCTCCAGCACTAATGTTAGAGTCGGGTCACCACCACTAATGTCAGAGTCGGGTCACCACCACTAATGTTAGTTTCGGGTCACCACCACTAATGCTAGTTTCGGGTCACCACCACTAATGTTAGAGTCGGGTCACCACCACTAATGTCAGAGTTAAGTCACCACCACTAATGTTAGAGAAGGGTCACCACCACTAATGTTCAATTCGGGTCACCACCACTAATGTTAGAGTCTGGTCACCACTACTAATGTTATAGTCGGGTCACCACCACTAATGGTAGAGTCGGGTCACCACCATTAATGTTAGATTCGGGTCACCACCACTAATGTTAGAGTCGGGGCACCACCACTAATGTTCGAGTCGGGTCACCACCACTAATGTCAGAGTCGGGTCACCACCACTAATGTGAGAGTCGGGTCACCACCACTAATGTTAGAGTCGGGTAACCACCATTAATGTTAGAATCGGGTCACCACCACTAATGTTAGAGTCGGGTCATCACCACTAATGTTAGAGTCGTGTCTCCACCACTAATGTCAGAGTCGGGTCACCACCATTAATGTCAGAGTTGGGTCACCTCCACTAATGTTAGAATCGGGTCACCACCACGAATGTTACAGTCGGGTCACCACCACTAATGGAAGAGTCGGTTCACCACCACTAATGTTAGAGTCGGGTCACCACCACTAATCAAAGTCGGGTCACCACCACTAATGTCAGAGTCAGGTCACCACCACTAATGTTAGAGTCGGGTCACCACCTCTAATGTTAGAGTTGGGTCTCCAGCACTAATGTTAGAGTCGGGTCACCACCACTAATGTCAGAGTCGGGTCACCACCACTAATGTTAGTGTCGGGTCACCACCACTAATGTTAGATTCGGGTCACCACCACTAATGTTAGAGTCGGGTCACCACCACGAATGTCAGCGTCAATTCACCACCACTAATGTTAGAGAAGGGTCACCACCACTAATGTTCAATTCGGGTCACCACCACTAATGTTAGAGTCTGGTCACCACCACTAATGTTAGAGTCGGGTCACCACCACTAATGCTAGAGTCGGGTCACCACCATTAATGTTAGAGTCGGGTCACCACCACTAATGTTAGAGTCGGGTCACCACCACTAATGTTAGAGTTGGGTCACCACCACTAATGTCAGAGTCGGGTCACCACCACTAATGTCAGAGTCGGGTCACCACCACTAATGTTAGAGTCGGGTCACCGCCACTAATGTTAGAGTCGGGTCAACACCACTAATATCTTGGTCGGGTCACCACCACTAATGTCAGAGTCGGGTCACCTCCACTTATGATAGATTCGGTTCACCACCACTAATGTTAGAGTCGAGTCACCACCACGAATGTTGGAGTCGTGTCACCACCACTAATGTTAGAGTCGGGTCACCACCACTAATGTCAGAGTCAGGTCACCACCACTAATGTTAGAGTCGGGTCACCACCACTAATGTTAGTGTCGGGTCACCACCACTAACGTCAGAGTCGAGTCACCACCACTAATGTTAGAGAAGTGTCTCCACCACTAATGTTAGAGTCTGGTCACCACCACTAATGTTAGAGTCGGGTCACCACCACTAATGTTAGAGTCGGGTCTGCACCACTAATCAGAGTCGGGTCACTACCACTAATGTCAGAGTCAGGTCACCACCACTAATGTTAGAGTCGGGTCACCACCACTAATGTTAGAGTTGGGTCTCCAGCACTAATGTTCGAGTCGGGTCACCACCACTAATGTCAGAGTCGGGTCACCACCACTAATGTTAGTGTCGGGTCACCACCACTAATGTTAGATTCGGTTCACCACCACTAATGTTAGAGTCGGGTCACCACCACTAATGTTCAATTCGGGTCACCACCACTAATGTTACAGTCTGGCCACCACCACTAATGTTATAGTCGGGTCACCACCATTAATGTTAGAGTCGGGTCACCACCATTAATGTTAGATTCGGGTCACCACCACTAATGTTAGAGTCGGGGCACCACCACTAATGTTAGAGTCGGGTCACCACCACTAATGTGAGAGTCGGGTCACCACCACTAATGTTAGAGTCGGGTCACCGCCACTAATGTTAGAGTCGGGTCACCACCATTAATGTTAGAGTCGGGTCACCACCACTAATGTCAGAGTCGGGTCACCTCCACTAATGTTAGAATCGGGTCACCACCACTAATGTTACAGTCGGGTCACCAACACTTATGATAGAGTCGGGTCACCACCACTAATGTTAGAGTCGGGACCCACCACTAATCAGAGTCGGGTCACCACCACTAATGTCAGAGTCAGGTCACCACCACTAATGTTAGAGTCGGGTCACCACCTCTAATGTTAGAGTTGGGTCTCCAGCACTAATGTTAGAGTCGGGTCACCACCACTAATGTCAGAGTCGGGTCACCACCACTAATGTTCGTGTCGGGTCACCACCACTAATGTTAGATTCAGGTCACCACCACTAATGTTAGAGTCGGGTCACCACCACTAATGTCAGAGTCAATTCACCACCACTAATGTTAGAGAAGGGGCACCACCACTAATGTTCAATTCGTGTCACCACCACTAATGTTAGAGTCTGGTCACCACCACGAATGTTAGAGTCGGGTCACCACCACTAATGTTAGAGTCGGGTCCCCACCACTAATGTTAGAGTCGGGTCACCACCACTAATGAGAGAGTCGGGTCACCACCACTAATGTCAGAGTCGGGTCACCACCACTAATGTCAGAGTCGGGTCACCACCACTAATGTCAGAGTCAGGTCACCACCACTAATGTTAGAGTCGGGTCACCACCACTAATGTCAGAGTCGGGTCAGCACCACTAATGTCAGAGTCGAGTCACCACCACTAATGTTAGAGAAGGATCTCCACCACTAATGTTAGAGTCGGGTCACCACCGCTAATGTTATAGTCGGTTCACCACCACTAATGTCAGTGTCGTGTCACCACCACTAATGTAAGACTTGGGTCACCACCACAATGTCAGATTCGGGTCACCACCACTAATGTTAGTGTCGGGGCACCACCACTAATGTCATGGTCGGGTCACCACCACTAATGTCAGAGTCGGGTCACCACCACTAATGTTAGAGTCTGGTCACCACCACTAATGTTAGAGTCGGGTCACCACCACTAATGTTAGAGTCGGGTCACCACCATTAATGTTAGAGTCGGGTCACCACCACTAATGTCAGAGTCGGGTCACCACCACTAATGTTAGAGTCGGGTCACCACCACTAATGTCAGAGTCGGGTCACCACCACGAATGTCAGAGTCGGGTCACCACCACTAATGTTAGAGTCGGGTCACCACCACGAAAATCAGAGTCGGGTCACCACCACTAATGTCAGAGTCGGGTCACCTCCACTTATGATAGATTCGGTTCACCACCACTAATGTTAGAGTCGTGTCACCACCACTAATGTCAGAGTCAGGTCACCACCACTAATGTTAGAGTCGGGTCACCACCACTAATGTTAGAGTCGGATCACCACCACTAATGTCTGAGTCGGATCACCACCACTAATGTTAGCGTTGGGTCACCACCACTAATGTCAGCTTCGGGTCACCACCACTAATGTTAGAGTCGGGTCACCACTACTAATGTCAGAGTCGGCTCACCACCACTAATGTCAGAGTTGGGTCACCACCACTAATGTTAGAGAAGGGTCACCACCAATAATGTTTTAGCCGGGTCACCACCACTAATGTCAGTGTCGGATCACCACCACTAATGTCAGAGTCGGTCACTACCACTAATGTTAGAGTTGGGTCATCACCACTAATGTCAGAGTCGGTTCACCACCACTAATGTAAGAGTCAGGTCACCACCACTAATGTTAGAGTCACGTCACCTCCACTAATGTTAGAGTCGGGTCACCAGCACAAATTTGAGAGCCGGGTCACCACCACTAATGTCAGAGTTGGGTCAGCACCACTAATGTTAGAGTCGGGTCACCACCACTAATGTTAGAGAAGGGTCACCTCCACTAATGTCAGAGTCGGGACACCTCCACTAATGTTAGAGTCGGGACACCTCCACTAATGTTAGAGTCGGGTCACCGCCTCTAATGTTAGAGTCGGGTCACCACCACTAATTTTAGAGTCGTGTCACCACCACTAATGTTAGAGTCTGGTCACCTCCACTAATATTAGAGTCGGGTCTCCAGTACAAATGTTAGAGTCGGGTCACCACCACTAATGTTAGACTCGGGTCACCAACACTAATGTCAGAGTCGGGACACCACCACTAATGTCAGAGTCGGGTCACCACCACTAATGTCAGAGTCGGGTCACCACCACTAATGTTAGCGTCGTGTTACCACCACTAATGTCAGCGTCGGGTCACCAACACTAATGTTAGAGTCGGGTCACCACCACTAATGTTAGAGTCGGGTCACCAGCACTAATGTTAGAGTCGGGTCACCGCTACTAATGTGAGAGTCGGCTCACCACCACTAATGTCAGAGTTGGGTCACCTCCACTAATGTTAGAGAAGGGTCACCACCACTAATGTTTTAGTCGGGTCACCACCACTAATGTCAGAGTCGGATCACCACCACTAATGTCAGAGTCGGGTCACCACCACTAATGTCAGAGTCGGGTCGCCACCAACGATTTCAGAGTCGGGTCACCACCACTAATGTCAGAGTCGGGACACCAGCACAAATGTTAGAGTCGGGTCACCACCACTAATGTTAGAGTCGGGTCACCACCACTAATGTTAGAGTCGGGACACCACCACTAATGTCAGAGTCGGGTCACCACCACTAATGTTAGAGTTGGGTCACCACCACTAATGTTAGAGTCGGGTCACCACCACTAATGTCAGAGTCGGATCACCACCACTAATGTTAGAGTCGGGTCACCGCCACTAATGTCAGAGTCGGGTCACCACCACTAATGTTAGAGTCGGGTCACCACCACTAATGTTAGAGTCGGGTCACCACCACTAATGTTAGAGTCGGGTCACCACTACTAATGTCAGAGTCGGGTCACCACCACTAATGTCAGAGTTGGGTCACCACCACTAATGTTAGAGAAGGGTCACCACCACTAATGTTAGATTCGGGTCACCACCACTAATGTCAGAGTCGGATCACCACCACTAATGTCAGAGTCGGTCACCACCACTAATGTTAGAGTCGGGTCACCACCACTAATGTCAGCGTCGGTTCACCACCACTAAAGTTAGAGTCGGGTCAACACCACTAATGTTAGACTCGGTTCACCACCACTAATGTTAGAGTCGTGTCACCACCACTAATGTCAGAGTCGTGTCACCACCACAAACGTTAGTGTTGGGTCACCGCCACTAATTTTAGAGTTGGGTCACCGCCACTAATGTCAGAGTCGGATCACCAATACTAATGTTAGAGTCGGGTCACCACCACTAATGCCATAGTCGGGGCAGCACCACTAATGTTAGAGTCGGGTCACGACCACTAATGTTAGAGTCGGGTCACCACCACTAATGTTAGAGTCGGGTCACCACTACTAACGTCAGAGTCGGGTCACCACCACTAATGTCAGAGTTGGGTCACCACCACTAATGTTAGAGTCGGGTCCCCACCAACAATGTTAGAGAAGGGTCAGCAGCACTAATGTTAGAGTCGGGTCACCTCCACTAATGTCAGAGTCGGGTCACCACCACGAATGTCAGAGTCGGGTCGACACCACTAATCTCAGAGTCGGGTCACCACCACTAATGTCAGAGTCGGGACCCTTCCACTAATGTTAGAATCGGGTCACCGCCACGAATGTTAGAGTCGGGTCACCACAACTAATATCAGAGTCGCGTCACCACCACTAATGTCAGAGTCGGTTCACCACCACTAATTTTAGAGTCGGGTCACCTCCACTAATGATAGATTTGGGTCACCACCACTAATGTTAGAGTCGGGTCACCACCACTAATGTTAGAGAAGCGTCACCACCACTAATGTTAGATTCGGGTCACCACCACTAATGTCAGAGTCGGATCACCACCACTAATGTCAGAGTCGGTCACCACAACTAATGTTAGAGTCGGGTCACCACCACTAATGTTAGAGTCGGGTCACCTCCACTAATGATAGATTCGGGTCACCAGCACAAATGTTAGAGTCGGGTCACCACCACTAATGTTAGAGTTGCGTCACCACCACTAATGTTAGAGTCGGGTCACCACCACTAATGTTAGAGTCGGGTCACCACTACTAATGTCTGAGTCGGGTCACCACCACTAATGTCAGAGTTGGGTCACCACCACTAATGTTAGAGAAGGGTCACCACCACTAATGTTAGATTCGGGTCACCACCACTAATGTAAGAGTCGGATCACCACCACTAATGTCAGAGTTGGTCACCACCTATAATGTTAGAGTCGGGTCACCACCACTAATGTCAGCGTCGGTTCACCACCACTAATGTCAGAGTCGGGTCGCCACCACTAATGTCAGAGTCGGGTCACCACCACTAATGTCAGAGTCGGGTCACCACCACTAATGTTGGAGTCGGGTCACCACCACTAATGTTAGACTCGGTTCACCACCACTAATGTTAGAGTCGTGTCACCACCACTAATGTCAGAGTCGTGTCACCACCACAAATGTTAGAGTTGGGTCACCACCACTAATTTTAGAGTCGGGTCACCGCCTCTAATGTCAGAGTCGGATCACCACCACTAATGTTAGAGTCGGGTCACCACCACTAATGCCATAGTCGGGTCACCACCACTAATGTTAGAGTCGGGTCACCACCACTAATGTTAGAGTCGGGTCACCACTACTAATGTCAGAGTCGGGTCACCACCACTAATGTCAGAGTTGGGTCACCACCACTAATGTTAGAGAAGGGTCACCACCACTAATGTTAGATTCGGGTCACCACCACTCATGTCAGAGTCGGATCACCACCACTAATGTCAGAGTCGGTCACCACCACTAATGTTAAAGTCGGGTCACCACCACTAATGTCAGCGTCGGGTCACCACCGCTAATGTTAGAGTCGGGTCACCACCACTAATGTTAGAGTCCGGTCACCTCCACTAATGTTAGATTCGGGTCACCAGCACAAATGTTAGAGTTGGGTCACCACCACTAATGTTAGAGTTGGGTCACCACCACTAATATTAGAGTCGGGTCACCACCAATAATGTTAGAGAAGGGTCAGCACCACTAATGTTAGAGTCGGGTCACCTCCACTAATGTCAGAGTCGGGTAACCACCACGAATGTCAGAGTCGGGTCGCCACCACAAATCTCAGAGTCGGGTCACCACCACTAATGTCAGAGTCGGGACACTTCCACTAATGTTAGAGTCGGGTCACCGCCACTAATGTTAGCGTCGGGTCACCACCACTAATATCAGAGTCGGGTCACCACCACTAATGTCAGAGTCGGGTCACCACCACTAATTTTAGAGTCGGGTCACCTCCACTAATGTTAGAGTCGGGTCACCAGTACAAATGTTGAAGTCGGGTCACCACCACTCATGTTAGATTTGGGTCACCACCACTAATGTTAGAGTCGGGTCACCACCACTAATGTTAGAGAAGCGTCACCACCACTAATGTTAGATTCTGGTCACCACCACTAATGTCAGAGTCGGATCACCACCACTAATGTCAGAGTCGGTCACCATCACTAATGTTAGAGTCGGGCCACCACCACTAATGTTAGAGTCGGGTCACCTCCACTAATGATAGATTCGGGTCACCAGCACAAATGTTAGAGTCAGGTCACCACCACTAATGTTAGATTTGCGTCACCACCACTAATGTTAGAGTCGGGTCACCATCACTAATTTTAGAGTCGGGTCACCACCACTAATGTTAGAGTCGGGTCAGCTCCACTAATATTAGAATCGGGTCACCAGTACAATTGTTAGAGTCGGGTCACCACCACTAATGTCAGAGTCGGGACACCACCACTAATGTCAGAGTTGGGTCACCACCACTAATGTCAGAGTCGGGTCACCACCACTAATGTTAGAGTCGGGTCACCACCACGAATGTCAGAGTCGGGTCACCACCAGCAATGTTAGATTCGGGTACCACCACTAATGTTAGAGTCCGGTCACTACCACGAATGTTAGAGCCGAGTCACCACCACTAATGTTATAGTCGGGTCACCACCACTAATGTTAGAGTCGGGTCAACACCACTAATGCCATAGTCGGGTCACCACCACTAATGTTAGATTCGGGTCACCACCACTAATGTTAGAGTCGGATCACCACTACTAATGTCAGAGTCGGGTCACCACCATTAATGTTAGAGTCGGGTCACCACCACTAATGTTAGATTCGGGTCACCACCACTCATGTCAGAGTCGGATCACCACCACTAATGTCAGAGTCGGTCACCACCACTAATGTTAGAGTCGGGTCACCACCACTAATGTCAGCGTCGGGTCACCACCGCTAATGTTAGAGTCGGGTCACCACCACTAATGGTAGTGTTGGGTCACCACCACTAATGTTAGAGTCGGGACACCTCCACTAATGTTAGAGTCGGGTCACCGCCTCTAATGTTAGAGTCGGGTCACCACCACTAATTTTAGAGTCGTGTCACCACCACTAATGTTAGAGTCTGGTCACCTCCACTAATATTAGAGTCGGGTCTCCAGTACAAATGTTAGAGTCGGGTCACCACCACTAATGTTAGACTCGGGTCACCAACACTAATGTCAGAGTCGGGACACCACCACTAATGTCAGAGTCGGGTCACCACCACTAATGTCAGAGTCGGGTCACCACCACTAATGTTAGCGTCGTGTTACCACCACTAATGTCAGCGTCGGGTCACCAACACTAATGTTAGAGTCGGGTCACCACCACTAATGTTAGAGTCGGGTCACCAGCACTAATGTTAGAGTCGGGTCACCGCTACTAATGTGAGAGTCGGCTCACCACCACTAATGTCAGAGTTGGGTCACCTCCACTAATGTTAGAGAAGGGTCACCACCACTAATGTTTTAGTCGGGTCACCACCACTAATGTCAGAGTCGGATCACCACCACTAATGTCAGAGTCGGGTCACCACCACTAATGTCAGAGTCGGGTCGCCACCAACGATTTCAGAGTCGGGTCACCACCACTAATGTCAGAGTCGGGACACCAGCACAAATGTTAGAGTCGGGTCACCACCACTAATGTTAGAGTCGGGTCACCACCACTAATGTTAGAGTCGGGACACCACCACTAATGTCAGAGTCGGGTCACCACCACTAATGTTAGAGTTGGGTCACCACCACTAATGTTAGAGTCGGGTCACCACCACTAATGTCAGAGTCGGATCACCACCACTAATGTTAGAGTCGGGTCACCGCCACTAATGTCAGAGTCGGGTCACCACCACTAATGTTAGAGTCGGGTCACCACCACTAATGTTAGAGTCGGGTCACCACCACTAATGTTAGAGTCGGGTCACCACTACTAATGTCAGAGTCGGGTCACCACCACTAATGTCAGAGTTGGGTCACCACCACTAATGTTAGAGAAGGGTCACCACCACTAATGTTAGATTCGGGTCACCACCACTAATGTCAGAGTCGGATCACCACCACTAATGTCAGAGTCGGTCACCACCACTAATGTTAGAGTCGGGTCACCACCACTAATGTCAGCGTCGGTTCACCACCACTAAAGTTAGAGTCGGGTCAACACCACTAATGTTAGACTCGGTTCACCACCACTAATGTTAGAGTCGTGTCACCACCACTAATGTCAGAGTCGTGTCACCACCACAAACGTTAGTGTTGGGTCACCGCCACTAATTTTAGAGTTGGGTCACCGCCACTAATGTCAGAGTCGGATCACCAATACTAATGTTAGAGTCGGGTCACCACCACTAATGCCATAGTCGGGGCAGCACCACTAATGTTAGAGTCGGGTCACGACCACTAATGTTAGAGTCGGGTCACCACCACTAATGTTAGAGTCGGGTCACCACTACTAACGTCAGAGTCGGGTCACCACCACTAATGTCAGAGTTGGGTCACCACCACTAATGTTAGAGTCGGGTCCCCACCAACAATGTTAGAGAAGGGTCAGCAGCACTAATGTTAGAGTCGGGTCACCTCCACTAATGTCAGAGTCGGGTCACCACCACGAATGTCAGAGTCGGGTCGACACCACTAATCTCAGAGTCGGGTCACCACCACTAATGTCAGAGTCGGGACCCTTCCACTAATGTTAGAATCGGGTCACCGCCACGAATGTTAGAGTCGGGTCACCACAACTAATATCAGAGTCGCGTCACCACCACTAATGTCAGAGTCGGTTCACCACCACTAATTTTAGAGTCGGGTCACCTCCACTAATGATAGATTTGGGTCACCACCACTAATGTTAGAGTCGGGTCACCACCACTAATGTTAGAGAAGCGTCACCACCACTAATGTTAGATTCGGGTCACCACCACTAATGTTAGAGTCGGGTCACCTCCACTAATGATAGATTCGGGTCACCAGCACAAATGTTAGAGTCGGGTCACCACCACTAATGTTAGAGTTGCGTCACCACCACTAATGTTAGAGTCGGGTCACCACCACTAATGTTAGAGTCGGGTCACCACTACTAATGTCTGAGTCGGGTCACCACCACTAATGTCAGAGTTGGGTCACCACCACTAATGTTAGAGAAGGGTCACCACCACTAATGTTAGATTCGGGTCACCACCACTAATGTAAGAGTCGGATCACCACCACTAATGTCAGAGTTGGTCACCACCTATAATGTTAGAGTCGGGTCACCACCACTAATGTCAGCGTCGGTTCACCACCACTAATGTCAGAGTCGGGTCGCCACCACTAATGTCAGAGTCGGGTCACCACCACTAATGTCAGAGTCGGGTCACCACCACTAATGTTGGAGTCGGGTCACCACCACTAATGTTAGACTCGGTTCACCACCACTAATGTTAGAGTCGTGTCACCACCACTAATGTCAGAGTCGTGTCACCACCACAAATGTTAGAGTTGGGTCACCACCACTAATTTTAGAGTCGGGTCACCGCCTCTAATGTCAGAGTCGGATCACCACCACTAATGTTAGAGTCGGGTCACCACCACTAATGCCATAGTCGGGTCACCACCACTAATGTTAGAGTCGGGTCACCACCACTAATGTTAGAGTCGGGTCACCACTACTAATGTCAGAGTCGGGTCACCACCACTAATGTCAGAGTTGGGTCACCACCACTAATGTTAGAGAAGGGTCACCACCACTAATGTTAGATTCGGGTCACCACCACTCATGTCAGAGTCGGATCACCACCACTAATGTCAGAGTCGGTCACCACCACTAATGTTAAAGTCGGGTCACCACCACTAATGTCAGCGTCGGGTCACCACCGCTAATGTTAGAGTCGGGTCACCACCACTAATGTTAGAGTCCGGTCACCTCCACTAATGTTAGATTCGGGTCACCAGCACAAATGTTAGAGTTGGGTCACCACCACTAATGTTAGAGTTGGGTCACCACCACTAATATTAGAGTCGGGTCACCACCAATAATGTTAGAGAAGGGTCAGCACCACTAATGTTAGAGTCGGGTCACCTCCACTAATGTCAGAGTCGGGTAACCACCACGAATGTCAGAGTCGGGTCGCCACCACAAATCTCAGAGTCGGGTCACCACCACTAATGTCAGAGTCGGGACACTTCCACTAATGTTAGAGTCGGGTCACCGCCACTAATGTTAGCGTCGGGTCACCACCACTAATATCAGAGTCGGGTCACCACCACTAATGTCAGAGTCGGGTCACCACCACTAATTTTAGAGTCGGGTCACCTCCACTAATGTTAGAGTCGGGTCACCAGTACAAATGTTGAAGTCGGGTCACCACCACTCATGTTAGATTTGGGTCACCACCACTAATGTTAGAGTCGGGTCACCACCACTAATGTTAGAGAAGCGTCACCACCACTAATGTTAGATTCTGGTCACCACCACTAATGTCAGAGTCGGATCACCACCACTAATGTCAGAGTCGGTCACCATCACTAATGTTAGAGTCGGGCCACCACCACTAATGTTAGAGTCGGGTCACCTCCACTAATGATAGATTCGGGTCACCAGCACAAATGTTAGAGTCAGGTCACCACCACTAATGTTAGATTTGCGTCACCACCACTAATGTTAGAGTCGGGTCACCATCACTAATTTTAGAGTCGGGTCACCACCACTAATGTTAGAGTCGGGTCAGCTCCACTAATATTAGAATCGGGTCACCAGTACAATTGTTAGAGTCGGGTCACCACCACTAATGTCAGAGTCGGGACACCACCACTAATGTCAGAGTTGGGTCACCACCACTAATGTCAGAGTCGGGTCACCACCACTAATGTTAGAGTCGGGTCACCACCACGAATGTCAGAGTCGGGTCACCACCAGCAATGTTAGATTCGGGTACCACCACTAATGTTAGAGTCCGGTCACTACCACGAATGTTAGAGCCGAGTCACCACCACTAATGTTATAGTCGGGTCACCACCACTAATGTTAGAGTCGGGTCAACACCACTAATGCCATAGTCGGGTCACCACCACTAATGTTAGATTCGGGTCACCACCACTAATGTTAGAGTCGGATCACCACTACTAATGTCAGAGTCGGGTCACCACCATTAATGTTAGAGTCGGGTCACCACCACTAATGTTAGATTCGGGTCACCACCACTCATGTCAGAGTCGGATCACCACCACTAATGTCAGAGTCGGTCACCACCACTAATGTTAGAGTCGGGTCACCACCACTAATGTCAGCGTCGGGTCACCACCGCTAATGTTAGAGTCGGGTCACCACCACTAATGGTAGTGTTGGGTCACCACCACTAATGTTAGAGTCGGGTCACCGATACTAATTTTAGAGTCGAGTCACCACCACTAATGTTAGAGTTGGGTCACCTCCACTAATATTACAGTCGGGTCACCTGTGCAAATGTTAGAGTCGGGTCACCACCACTAATGTTAGAGTTGGATCACCACCACTAATGTTAGAGTCGGGTCACCACCAATAATGTTAGAGAAGGGTCAGCACCACTAATGTTAGAGACGGGTCACCTCCACTAATGTCAGAGTCGGGTCACCACCACGAATGTCAGAGTCGGGTCGCCACCACTAATCTCAGAGTCGGGTCATCACCACTAATGTCAGAGTCGGGACACTTCCACTAATGTTAGAGTCGGGTCACCGCCACTAATGTTAGAGTCGGGTCACCAGCACTAATGTTAGAGTCGGGTCACCAGTACAAATGTTAGAGTCTGGTCACCACCACTCATGTTAAATTTGGGTCACCACCACTAATGTTAGAGTCGGGTCACCACCACTAATGTTAGAGAAGCGTCACCACCACTAATGTTAGATTCGGGTCACCACCACTAATGTCAGTGTCGGATCACCACCACTAATGTCAGAGTCGGTCACCACCACTAATGTTAGAGTCGGGTCACCACCACTAATGTTAGAGTCGGTTCACCTCCACTAATGATAGATTCGGGTCACCAGCACAAATGTTAGAGTCGGGTCACCACCACTATTGTTGGAGTCGGGTCACCACCACTAATTTTAGAGTCGGGTCACCACCACTAATGTTAGAGTCGGGTCACCTCCACTTATATTAGAGTCGGGTCACCAGTACAAATGTTAGAGTCGGGTCACCACCACTAATGTTAGACTCGGGTCACCAGCACTAATGTCAGTGTCGGGACACCAACACTAATGTCAGAGTCGGGTCACCACCACTAATGTCAGGGTCGGGTCACCACCACTAATGTTAGAGTCGGGTCACCACCACTAATGTCAGAGTCGGGTCACCACCAGTAATGTTAGATTCGGGTACCACCACTAATGTTAGAGTCCGGTGACTACCACTAATGTTAGAGCCGAGTCACCACCACTAATGTTAAAGTCGGGTCACCACCACTAATGTTAGAGTCGGGTCAACACCACTAATGTTAGAGTCGGGTCACCAGCACTAATGTTAGAGTCGGGTCACCGCTACTAATGTGAGAGTCGGCTCACCACCACTAATGTCAGAGTTGGGTCACCTCCACTAATGTTAGAGAAGGGTCACCACCACTAATGTTTTAGTCGGGTCACCACCACTAATGTCAGAGTCGGATCACCACCACTAATGTCAGAGTCGGGTCACCACCACTAATGTCAGAGTCGGGTCGCCACCACTGATGTCAGAGTCGGGTCACCACCACTAATGTCAGAGTCGGGACACCAGCACAAATGTTAGACTCGGGTCACCACCACTAATGTTAGAGTCGGGTCACCACCACTAATGTTAGAGTCGGGACACCACCACTAATGTCAGAGTCGGGTCACCACCACTAATGTTAGAGTTGGGTCACCACCACTAATGTTAGAGTTGGGTCACCACCACTAATGTCAGAGTCGGATCACCACCACTAATGTTAGAGTCGGGTCACCGCCACTAATGTCAGAGTCGGGTCACCACCACTAATGTTATAGTCGGGTCACCACCACTAATGTTAGAGTCGGGTCACCACCACTAATGTTAGAGTCGGGTCACCACTACTAATGTCAGAGTCGGGTCACCACCACTCATGTCAGAGTTGGGTCACCACCACTCATGTTAGAGAAGGGTCACCACCACTAATGTTAGATTCGGGTCACCACCACTAATGTCAGAGTCGGATCACCACCACTAATGTCAGAGTCGGTCACCACCACTAATGTTAGAGTCGGGTCACCACCACTAATGTCAGCGTCGGTTCACCATCACTAAAGTTAAAGTCGGGTCACCACCACTAATGTTAGAGTCGTGTCACCTCCACTAATGTTAGAGTCGGGTCACCACCACTAATGTCAGAGTCGGGTCGCCACCACTAATGTCAGAGTCGGTACACCACCACTAATGTCAGAGTCGGGACACCACCACTAATGTTAGAGTCGGGTCACCACCACTAATGTTAGACTCGGTTCACCACCACTAATGTTAGAGTCGTGTCACCACCACGAATGTCAGAGTCGTGTCAGCACCACAAATGTTAGAGTTGGGTCACCGCCACTAATGTTAGAGTCGGGTCACCACCACTAATGTTAGAGTCGGGTCACCACTACTAATGTCAGAGTCGGGTCACCACCACTCATGTCAGAGTTGGGTCACCACCACTCATGTTAGAGAAGGGTCACCACCACTAATGTTAGATTCGGGTCACCACCACTAATGTTAGAGTCGGGTCACCACCACTAATGTCAGCGTCGGTTCACCATCACTAAAGTTAAAGTCGGGTCACCACCACTAATGTTAGAGTCGTGTCATCTCCACTAATGTTAGAGTCGGGTCACCACCACTAATGTCAGAGTCGGGTCGCCACCACTAATGTCAGAGTCGGTACACCAGCACTAATGTCAGAGTCGGGACACCACCACTAATGTTAGAGTCGGGTCACCACCACTAATGTTAGACTCGGTTATCCACCACGAATGTTAGAGTCGTGTCACCACCACGAATGTCAGAGTCGTGTCACCACCACAAATGTTAGAGTTGGGTCACCGCCACTAATTTTAGAGTTGGGTCACCGCCACTAATGTCAGAGTCGGATCTCCACCACTAATGTTAGAGTCGGGTCACCAGCACTAATGCCATAGTCGGGTCAGCACCACTAATGTTAGAGTCGGGTCACCACCACTAATGTTAGAGTCGGGTCACCACCACTAATGTTAGAGTCGGGTCACCACTACTAACGTCAGAGTAGGGTCACCACCACTAATGTCAGAGTTGGGTCACCACCACTAATGTTAGAGAAGGGTCACCACCACTAATGTTAGATTCGGGTCACCACGACTCATGTCAGAGTCGGATCACCACCACTAATGTCTGAGTCGGTCACCACCACTAATGTTAGAGTCGGGTCACCACCACTAATGTCATCGTCGGGTCACCACCGCTAATGTTAGAGTCGGGTCACCACCACTAATGTTAGAGTCCGGTCACCTCCACTAATGTTAGATTCGGGTCACCAGCGCAAATTTTAGAGTCGGGTCACCACCACTAATGTTAGAGTTGGGTCACCACCACTAATGTTAGAGTCGGGGCACCACCACTAAGTTTAGAGTCGGGTCACCACCACTAATGTTAGAGTTGGGTCACCTCCACTAATATTAGAGTCGGGTCACCTGTGCAAATGTTAGAGTCGGGTCACCACCACTAATGTTAGAGTTGGGTCACCACCACTAATGTTAAAGTCGGGTCACCACCAATAATGTTAGAGAAGGGTCAGCAGCACTAATGTTAGAGTCGGGTCACCTCCACCATTGTCAGAGTCGGGTCACCACCACGAATGTCAGAGTCGGGTCGACACCACTAATCTCAGAGTCGGGTCACCACCACTAATGTCAGAGTCGGGACCCTTCCACTAATGTTAGAGTCGGGTCACCGCCACTAATGTTAGAGTCGGGTCACCACCACTAATATCAGAGTCGGGTCACCACCACTAATGTCAGAGTCGGTTCACCACCACTCATTTTAGAGTCGGGTCACCTCCACTAATGTTAGAGTCGGGTCACCAGTACAAATGTTAGAGTCGGGTCACCACCACTCATGTTAGATTTGGGTCACCACCACTAATGTTAGAGTCGGGTCACCACGACTAATGTTAGAGAAGCGTCACCACCACTAATGTTAGATTCGGGTCACCACCACTAATGTCAGAGTCGGATCACCACCACTAATGTCAGAGTCGGTAACCACAACTAATGTTAGAGTCGGGTCACCACCACTAATGTTAGAGTCGGGTCATCTCCACTAATGATAGATTCGGGTCACCAGCACAAATGTTAGAGTCGGGTCACCACCACTAATGTTAGAGTTGCGTCACCACCACTAATGTTAGAGTCGGGTCACCACCACTAATGTTAGAGTCGGGTCACCACTACTAATGTCAGAGTCGGGTCACCACCACTAATGTCAGAGTTGGGTCACCACCACTAATGTTAGAGAAGGGTCACCACCACTAATGTTAGATTCGGGTCACCACCACTCATGTCAGAGTCGGATCACCACCACTAATGTCAGAGTCGGTCACCACCACTAATGTTAGAGTCGGGTCACCACCACTAATGTCAGCGTCGGGTCACCACCGCTAATGTTAGAGTCGGGTCACCACCACTAATGTTAGAGTCCGGTCACCTCCACTAATGTTAGATTCGGGTCACCAGCACAAATGTTAGAGTCGGGTCACCACCACTAATGTTAGTGTTGGGTCACCACCACTAATGTTAGAGTCGGGTCACCACCACTAATTTTAAATTCGGGTCACCACCACTAATGTTAGAGTTGGGTCACCTCCACTAATATTAGAGTCGGGTCACCTGTGCAAATGTTAGAGTCGGGTCACCACCACTAATGTTAGAGTTGGGTCACCACCACTAATGTTAGAGTCGGGTCACCACCAATAATGTTAGAGAAGGGTCAGCACCACTAATGTTAGAGTCGGGTCACCTCCACTAATGTCAGAGTCGGGTCACCACCACGAATGTCAGAGTCAGGTCGCCACCACTAATCGCAGAGTCGGGTCACCACCACTAATGTCAGAGTCGGGACACTTCCACTAATGTTAGAGTCGGGTCACCGCCACTAATGTTAGAGTCGGGTCACCACCACTAATATCAGAGTCGGGTCACCACCACTAATGTCAGAGTCGGGTCACCACCACTAATTTTAGAGTCGGGTCACCTCCACTAATGTTAGAGTCGGGTCACCAGTACAAATGTTAGAGTCGGGTCAACACCACTCATGTTAGATTTGGGTCACCACCACTAATGTTAGAGTCGGGTCACCACCACTAATGTTAGAGAAGCGTCACCACCACTAATGTTAGATTCGGGTCACCACCACTAATGTCAGAGTCGGTCACCATCACTAATGTTAGTGTCGGGTCACCACCACTAATGTTAGAGTCGGGTCACCTCCACTAATGATAGATTCGGGTCACCAGCACAAATGTTAGAGTCGGATCACCACCACTAATGTTAGATTTGCGTCACCACCACTAATGTTAGAGTCGGGTCACCACCACTAATGTTAGAGTCGGGTCAGCTCCACTAATATTAGAGTCGGGTCACCAGTACAAATGTTAGAGTCGGGTCACCACCACTAATGTCAGAGTCGGGACACCACCACTAATGTCAGAGTTGGGTCACCACCACTAATGTCAGAGTCGGGTCACCACCACTAATGTTAGAGTCGGGTCACCACTACTAACGTCAGAGTAGGGTCACCACCACTAATGTCAGAGTTGGGTCACCACCACTAATGTTAGAGAAGGGTCACCACCACTAATGTTAGATTCGGGTCACCACGACTCATGTCAGAGTCGGATCACCACCACTAATGTCAGAGTCGGTCACCACCACTAATGTTAGAGTCGGGTCACCACCACTAATGTCAGCGTCGGGTCACCACCGCTAATGTTAGAGTCGGGTCACCACCACTAATGTTAGAGTCCGGTCACCTCCACTAATGTTAGATTCGGGTCACCAGCGCAAATTTTAGAGTCGGGTCACCACCACTAATGTTAGAGTTGGGTCACCACCACTAATGTTAGAGTCGGGGCACCACCACTAAGTTTAGAGTCGGGTCACCACCACTAATGTTAGAGTTGGGTCACCTCCACTAATATTAGAGTCGGGTCACCTGTGCAAATGTTAGAGTCGGGTCACCACCACTAATGTTAGAGTTGGGTCACCACCACTAATGTTAGAGTCGGGTCACCACCAATAATGTTAGAGAAGGGTCAGCAGCACTAATGTTAGAGTCGGGTCACCTCCACCATTGTCAGAGTCGGGTCACCACCACGAATGTCAGAGTCGGGTCGACACCACTAATCTCAGAGTCGGGTCACCACCACTAATGTCAGAGTCGGGACCCTTCCACTAATGTTAGAGTCGGGTCACCGCCACTAATGTTAGAGTCGGGTCACCACCACTAATATCAGAGTCGGGCCACCACCACTAATGTCAGAGGCGTTTCACCACCACTCATTTTAGAGTCGGGTCACCTCCACTAATGTTAGAGTCGGGTCACCAGTTCAAATGTTAGAGTCGGGTCACCACCACTCATGTTAGATTTGGGTCACCACCACTAATGTTAGAGTCGGGTCACCACCACTAATGTTAGAGAAGCGTCACCACCACTAATGTTAGATTCGGGTCACCACCACTAATGTCAGAGTCGGATCACCACCACTAATGTCAGAGTCGGTAACCACAACTAATGTTGGAGTCGGGTCACCACCACTAATGTTAGAGTCGGGTCACCTCCACTAATGATAGATTCGGGTCACCAGCACAAATGTTAGAGTCGGGTCACCACCACTAATGTTAGAGTTGCGTCACCACCACTAATGTTAGAGTCGGGTCACCACCACTAATGTTAGAGTCGGGTCACCACTACTAATGTCAGAGTCGGGTCACCACCACTAATGTCAGAGTTGGGTCACCACCACTAATGTTACAGAAGGGTCACCACCACTAATGTTAGATTCGGGTCACCACCACTCATGTCAGAGTCGGATCACCACCACTAATGTCAGAGTCGGTCACCACCACTAATGTTAGAGTCGGGTCACCACCACTAATGTCAGCGTCGGGTCACCACCGCTAATGTTAGAGTCGGGTCACCACCACTAATGTTAGAGTCCGGTCACCTCCACTAATGTTAGATTCGGGTCACCAGCACAAATGTTAGAGTCGGGTCACCACCACTAATGTTAGTGTTGGGTCACCACCACTAATGTTAGAGTCGGGTCACCACCACTAATGTCAGAGTCGGATCACCACCACTAATGTTAGAGTCGGGTCACCTCCACTTATATTAGAGTCGGGTCACCAGTACAAATGTTAGAGTCGGGTCACCACCACTAATGTTAGACTCGGGTCACCAGCACTAATGTCAGTGTCGGGACACCAACACTAATGTCAGAGTCGGGTCACCACCACTAATGTCAGGGTCGGGTCACCACCACTAATGTTAGAGTCGGGTCACCACCACTAATGTCAGAGTCGGGTCACCACCAGTAATGTTAGATTCGGGTACCACCACTAATGTTAGAGTCCGGTGACTACCACTAATGTTAGAGCCGAGTCACCACCACTAATGTTAAAGTCGGGTCACCACCACTAATGTTAGAGTCGGGTCAACACCACTAATGTTAGAGTCGGGTCACCAGCACTAATGTTAGAGTCGGGTCACCGCTACTAATGTGAGAGTCGGCTCACCACCACTAATGTCAGAGTTGGGTCACCTCCACTAATGTTAGAGAAGGGTCACCACCACTAATGTTTTAGTCGGGTCACCACCACTAATGTCAGAGTCGGATCACCACCACTAATGTCAGAGTCGGGTCACCACCACTAATGTCAGAGTCGGGTCGCCACCACTGATGTCAGAGTCGGGTCACCACCACTAATGTCAGAGTCGGGACACCAGCACAAATGTTAGACTCGGGTCACCACCACTAATGTTAGAGTCGGGTCACCACCACTAATGTTAGAGTCGGGACACCACCACTAATGTCAGAGTCGGGTCACCACCACTAATGTTAGAGTTGGGTCACCACCACTAATGTTAGAGTTGGGTCACCACCACTAATGTCAGAGTCGGATCACCACCACTAATGTTAGAGTCGGGACACCGCCACTAATGTCAGAGTCGGGTCACCACCACTAATGTTATAGTCGGGTCACCACCACTAATGTTAGAGTCGGGTCACCACCACTAATGTTAGAGTCGGGTCACCACTACTAATGTCAGAGTCGGGTCACCACCACTCATGTCAGAGTTGGGTCACCACCACTCATGTTAGAGAAGGGTCACCACCACTAATGTTAGATTCGGGTCACCACCACTAATGTCAGAGTCGGATCACCACCACTAATGTCAGAGTCGGTCACCACCACTAATGTTAGAGTCGGGTCACCACCACTAATGTCAGCGTCGGTTCACCATCACTAAAGTTAAAGTCGGGTCACCACCACTAATGTTAGAGTCGTGTCACCTCCACTAATGTTAGAGTCGGGTCACCACCACGAATGTCAGAGTCGGGTCGCCACCACTAATGTCAGAGTCGGTACACCACCACTAATGTCAGAGTCGGGACACCACCACTAATGTTAGAGTCGGGTCACCACCACTAATGTTAGACTCGGTTCACCACCACTAATGTTAGAGTCGTGTCACCACCACGAATGTCAGAGTCGTGTCAGCACCACAAATGTTAGAGTTGGGTCACCGCCACTAATGTTAGAGTCGGGTCACCACCACTAATGTTAGAGTCGGGTCACCACTACTAATGTCAGAGTCGGGTCACCACCACTCATGTCAGAGTTGGGTCACCACCACTCATGTTAGAGAAGGGTCACCACCACTAATGTTAGATTCGGGTCACCACCACTAATGTTAGAGTCGGGTCACCACCACTAATGTCAGCGTCGGTTCACCATCACTAAAGTTAAAGTCGGGTCACCACCACTAATGTTAGAGTCGTGTCATCTCCACTAATGTTAGAGTCGGGTCACCACCACTAATGTCAGAGTCGGGTCGCCACCACTAATGTCAGAGTCGGTACACCAGCACTAATGTCAGAGTCGGGACACCACCACTAATGTTAGAGTCGGGTCACCACCACTAATGTTAGACTCGGTTATCCACCACGAATGTTAGAGTCGTGTCACCACCACGAATGTCAGAGTCGTGTCACCACCACAAATGTTAGAGTTGGGTCACCGCCACTAATTTTAGAGTTGGGTCACCGCCACTAATGTCAGAGTCGGATCTCCACCACTAATGTTAGAGTCGGGTCACCAGCACTAATGCCATAGTCGGGTCAGCACCACTAATGTTAGAGTCGGGTCACCACCACTAATGTTAGAGTCGGGTCACCACCACTAATGTTAGAGTCGGGTCACCACTACTAACGTCAGAGTAGGGTCACCACCACTAATGTCAGAGTTGGGTCACCACCACTAATGTTAGAGAAGGGTCACCACCACTAATGTTAGATTCGGGTCACCACGACTCATGTCAGAGTCGGATCACCACCACTAATGTCTGAGTCGGTCACCACCACTAATGTTAGAGTCGGGTCACCACCACTAATGTCATCGTCGGGTCACCACCGCTAATGTTAGAGTCGGGTCACCACCACTAATGTTAGAGTCCGGTCACCTCCACTAATGTTAGATTCGGGTCACCAGCGCAAATTTTAGAGTCGGGTCACCACCACTAATGTTAGAGTTGGGTCACCACCACTAATGTTAGAGTCGGGGCACCACCACTAAGTTTAGAGTTGGGTCACCTCCACTAATATTAGAGTCGGGTCACCTGTGCAAATGTTAGAGTCGGGTCACCACCACTAATGTTAGAGTTGGGTCACCACCACTAATGTTAAAGTCGGGTCACCACCAATAATGTTAGAGAAGGGTCAGCAGCACTATTGTTAGAGTCGGGTCACCTCCACCATTGTCAGAGTCGGGTCACCACCACGAATGTCAGAGTCGGGTCGACACCACTAATCTCAGAGTCGGGTCACCACCACTAATGTCAGAGTCGGGACCCTTCCACTAATGTTAGAGTCGGGTCACCGCCACTAATGTTAGAGTCGGGTCACCACCACTAATATCAGAGTCGGGTCACCACCACTAATGTCAGAGTCGGTTCACCACCACTCATTTTAGAGTCGGGTCACCTCCACTAATGTTAGAGTCGGGTCACCAGTACAAATGTTAGAGTCGGGTCACCACCACTCATGTTAGATTTGGGTCACCACCACTAATGTTAGAGTCGGGTCACCACGACTAATGTTAGAGAAGCGTCACCACCACTAATGTTAGATTCGGGTCACCACCACTAATGTCAGAGTCGGATCACCACCACTAATGTCAGAGTCGGTAACCACAACTAATGTTAGAGTCGGGTCACCACCACTAATGTTAGAGTCGGGTCACCTCCACTAATGATAGATTCGGGTCACCAGCACAAATGTTAGAGTCGGGTCACCACCACTAATGTTAGAGTTGCGTCACCACCACTAATGTTAGAGTCGGGTCACCACCACTAATGTTAGAGTCGGGTCACCACTACTAATGTCAGAGTCGGGTCACCACCACTAATGTCAGAGTTGGGTCACCACCACTAATGTTAGAGAAGGGTCACCACCACTAATGTTAGATTCGGGTCACCACCACTCATGTCAGAGTCGGATCACCACCACTAATGTCAGAGTCGGTCACCACCACTAATGTTAGAGTCGGGTCACCACCACTAATGTCAGCGTCGGGTCACCACCGCTAATGTTAGAGTCGGGTCACCACCACTAATGTTAGAGTCCGGTCACCTCCACTAATGTTAGATTCGGGTCACCAGCACAAATGTTAGAGTCGGGTCACCACCACTAATGTTAGTGTTGGGTCACCACCACTAATGTTAGAGTCGGGTCACCACCACTAATTTTAAATTCGGGTCACCACCACTAATGTTAGAGTTGGGTCACCTCCACTAATATTAGAGTCGGGTCACCTGTGCAAATGTTAGAGTCGGGTCACCACCACTAATGTTAGAGTTGGGTCACCACCACTAATGTTAGAGTCGGGTCACCACCAATAATGTTAGAGAAGGGTCAGCACCACTAATGTTAGAGTCGGGTCACCTCCACTAATGTCAGAGTCGGGTCACCACCACGAATGTCAGAGTCAGGTCGCCACCACTAATCGCAGAGTCGGGTCACCACCACTAATGTCAGAGTCGGGACACTTCCACTAATGTTAGAGTCGGGTCACCGCCACTAATGTTAGAGTCGGGTCACCACCACTAATATCAGAGTCGGGTCACCACCACTAATGTCAGAGTCGGGTCACCACCACTAATTTTAGAGTCGGGTCACCTCCACTAATGTTAGAGTCGGGTCACCAGTACAAATGTTAGAGTCGGGTCAACACCACTCATGTTAGATTTGGGTCACCACCACTAATGTTAGAGTCGGGTCACCACCACTAATGTTAGAGAAGCGTCACCACCACTAATGTTAGATTCGGGTCACCACCACTAATGTCAGAGTCGGTCACCATCACTAATGTTAGTGTCGGGTCACCACCACTAATGTTAGAGTCGGGTCACCTCCACTAATGATAGATTCGGGTCACCAGCACAAATGTTAGAGTCGGATCACCACCACTAATGTTAGATTTGCGTCACCACCACTAATGTTAGAGTCGGGTCACCACCACTAATGTTAGAGTCGGGTCAGCTCCACTAATATTAGAGTCGGGTCACCAGTACAAATGTTAGAGTCGGGTCACCACCACTAATGTCAGAGTCGGGACACCACCACTAATGTCAGAGTTGGGTCACCACCACTAATGTCAGAGTCGGGTCACCACCACTAATGTTAGAGTCGGGTCACCACTACTAACGTCAGAGTAGGGTCACCACCACTAATGTCAGAGTTGGGTCACCACCACTAATGTTAGAAAAGGGTCACCACCACTAATGTTAGATTCGGGTCACCACGACTCATGTCAGAGTCGGATCACCACCACTAATGTCAGAGTCGGTCACCACCACTAATGTTAGAGTCGGGTCACCACCACTAATGTCAGCGTCGGGTCACCACCGCTAATGTTAGAGTCGGGTCACCACCACTAATGTTAGAGTCCGGTCACCTCCACTAATGTTAGATTCGGGTCACCAGCGCAAATTTTAGAGTCGGGTCACCACCACTAATGTTAGAGTTGGGTCACCACCACTAATGTTAGAGTCGGGGCACCACCACTAAGTTTAGAGTCGGGTCACCACCACTAATGTTAGAGTTGGGTCACCTCCACTAATATTAGAGTCGGGTCACCTGTGCAAATGTTAGAGTCGGGTCACCACCACTAATGTTAGAGTTGGGTCACCACCACTAATGTTAGAGTCGGGTCACCACCAATAATGTTAGAGAAGGGTCAGCAGCACTAATGTTAGAGTCGGGTCACCTCCACCATTGTCAGAGTCGGGTCACCACCACGAATGTCAGAGTCGGGTCGACACCACTAATCTCAGAGTCGGGTCACCACCACTAATGTCAGAGTCGGGACCCTTCCACTAATGTTAGAGTCGGGTCACCGCCACTAATGTTAGAGTCGGGTCACCACCACTAATATCAGAGTCGGGCCACCACCACTAATGTCAGAGGCGTTTCACCACCACTCATTTTAGAGTCGGGTCACCTCCACTAATGTTAGAGTCGGGTCACCAGTACAAATGTTAGAGTCGGGTCACCACCACTCATGTTAGATTTGGGTCACCACCACTAATGTTAGAGTCGGGTCACCACCACTAATGTTAGAGAAGCGTCACCACCACTAATGTTAGATTCGGGTCACCACCACTAATGTCAGAGTCGGATCACCACCACTAATGTCAGAGTCGGTAACCACAACTAATGTTAGAGTCGGGTCACCACCACTAATGTTAGAGTCGGGTCACCTCCACTAATGATAGATTCGGGTCACCAGCACAAATGTTAGAGTCGGGTCACCACCACTAATGTTAGAGTTGCGTCACCACCACTAATGTTAGAGTCGGGTCACCACCACTAATGTTAGAGTCGGGTCACCACTACTAATGTCAGAGTCGGGTCACCACCACTAATGTCAGAGTTGGGTCACCACCACTAATGTTAGAGAAGGGTCACCACCACTAATGTTAGATTCGGGTCACCACCACTCATGTCAGAGTCGGATCACCACCACTAATGTCAGAGTCGGTCACCACCACTAATGTTAGAGTCGGGTCACCACCACTAATGTCAGCGTCGGGTCACCACCGCTAATGTTAGAGTCGGGTCACCACCACTAATGTTAGAGTCCGGTCACCTCCACTAATGTTAGATTCGGGTCACCAGCACAAATGTTAGAGTCGGGTCACCACCACTAATGTTAGTGTTGGGTCACCACCACTAATGTTAGAGTCGGGTCACCACCACTAATTTTAAAGTCGGGTCACCACCACTAATGTTAGAGTTGGGTCACCTCCACTAATATTAGAGTCGGGTCACCTGTGCAAATGTTAGAGTCGGGTCACCACCACTTATGTTAGAGTTGGGTCACCACCACTAATGTTAGAGTCGGGTCACCACCAATAATGTTAGAGAAGGGTCAGCACCACTAATGTTAGAGTCGGGTCACCACCACGAATGTCAGAGTCAGGTCGCCACCACTAATCGCAGAGTCGGGTCACCACCACTAATGTCAGAGTCGGGACACTTCCACTAATGTTAGAGTCGGGTCACCGCCACTAATGTTAGAGTCGGGTCACCACCACTAATATCAGAGTCGGGTCACCACCACTAATGTCAGAGTCGGGTCACCACCACTAATTTTAGAGTCGGGTCACCTCCACTAATGTTAGAGTCGGGTCACCAGTACAAATGTTAGAGTCGGGTCAACACCACTCATGTTAGATTTGGGTCACCACCACTAATGTTAGAGTCGGGTCACCACCACTAATGTTAGAGAAGCGTCACCACCACTAATGTTAGATTCGGGTCACCACCACTAATGTCAGAGTCGGATCACCACCACTAATGTCAGAGTCGGTCACCATCACTAATGTTAGAGTCGGGTCACCACCACTAATGTTAGAGTCGGGTCACCTCCACTAATGATAGATTCGGGTCACCAGCACAAATGTTAGAGTCGGATCACCACCACTAATGTTAGATTTGCGTCACCACCACTAATGTTAGACTCGGGTCACCACCACTAATTTTAGAGTCGGGTCACCACCACTAATGTTAGAGTCGGGTCAGCTCCACTAATATTAGAGTCGGGTCACCAGTACAAATGTTAGAGTCGGGTCACCACCACTAATGTCAGAGTCGGGACACCACCACTAATGTCAGAGTTGGGTCACCACCACTAATGTCAGAGTCGGGTCACCACCACTAATGTTAGAGTCGGGTCACCACCACTAATGTCAGAGTCGGGTCACCACCAGTAATGTTAGATTCGGGTACCACCACTAAAGTTAGAGTCCCGTCACTACCACTAATGTTAGAGGCGAGTCGCCACCACTAATGTTATAGTCGGGTCACCACCACTAATGTTAGAGTCGGGTCAACACCACTAATGCCATAGTCGGGTCACCACCACTAATGTTAGATTCGGGTCACCACCACTAATGTTAGAGTCGGGTCACCATTACTAATGTCAGAGTCGGGTCACCACCACTAATGTTAGAGTCGGGTCACCACCACTAATGTTAGATTCGGGTCACCACCACTCATGTCAGAGTCGGATCACCACCACTAATGTCAGAGTCGGTCACCTCCACTAATGTTAGAGTCGGGTCACCACCACTAATGTCAGCGTCGGGTCACCACCGCTAATGTTAGAGTCGGGTCACCACCACAAATGTTAGAATCCGGTCACCTCCACTAATGTTAGATTCGGTTCACGAGCACAAATGTTAGAGTCGGGTCACCACCACTAATGTTAGAGTTGGGTCACCACCACTAATGTTAGAGTAGGGTCAACGCCACTAATTTTAGAGTCGGGTCACCACCACTAATGTTAGAGTTGGGTCACCTCCACTAATATTAGAGTCGGGTCACCTGTGCAAATGTTAGAGTCGGGTCACCACCACTAATGTTAGAGTTGGGTCACCACCACTAATGTTAGAGTCGGGTCACCACCAATAATGTTAGAGAAGGGTCAGCACCACTAATGTTAGAGACGGGTCACCTCCACTAATGTCAGAGTCGGGTCACCACCACGAATGTCACAGTCGGGTCGCCACCACTAATCTCAGAGTCGGGTCATCACCACTAATGTCAGAGTTGGGACACTTCCACTAATTTTAGAGTCGGGTCACCGCCACTAATGTTAGAGTCGGGTCACCACCACTAATGCTAGAGTCGGGTCACCAGTACAAATGTTAAAGTCGGGTCACCACCACTCATGTTAGATTTGGGTCACCACCACTAATGTTAGAGTCGGGTCACCACCACTAATGTTAGAGAAGCGTCACCACCACTAATGTTAGATTCCCGTCACCACCACTAATGTCAGAGTCGGATCACCACCACTAATGTCAGAGTCGGTCACCACCACTAATGTTAGAGTCGGGTCACCACCACTAATGTTCGAGTCGGTTCACCTCCACTAATGATAGATTCGGGTCACCAGCACAAATGTTAGAGTCGGGTCACCACCACTAATGTTAGAGTCGGGTCACCACCACTAATTTTAGAGTCGGGTCACCACCACTAATGTTAGAGTCGGGTCACCTCCACTTATATTAGAGTCGGGTCACCAGTACAAATGTTAGAGTCGGGTCACCACCACTAATGTTAGACTCGGGTCACCAGCACTAATGTCAGAGTCGGGACACCAACACTAATGTCAGAGTCGGGTCACCACCACTAATGTCAGAGTCGGGTCACCACCAGTAATGTTAGATTCGGGTACCACCACTAATGTTAGAGTCCGGTGACTACCACTAATGTTAGAGCCGAGTCACCACCACTAATGTTATAGTCGGGTCACCACCACTAATGTTAGAGTCGGGTCAACACCACTAATGTTAGAGTCGGGTCACCACCACTATTGTTAGAGTCGGGTCACCACCACTAATGTTAGATTCGGGTCACCACCACTAATGTCAGAGTCGGATCACCACCTCTAATGTTAGCGTCGGGTCACCACCACTAATGTCAGCGTCGGGTCACCACCACTCATGTTAGAGTCGGGACAACACCACTAATGTGAGAGTCGGGTCACCAGCACTAATGTTAGAGTCGGGTCACCACTACGAATGTGAGAGTCGGCTCACCACCACTAATGTCAGAGTTGGGTCATCCCCACTATTGTTAGAGAAGGGTCACCACCACTAATGTTTTCGTCGGGTCACCAGCACTAATGTCAGAGTCGGATCACCACCACTAATGTCAGAGTCGGTCACCACCACTAATGTTAGAGAAGGGTCACCACCACTAATGTTAGAGTCGGGTCACCTCCACTAATGTCAGAGTCGGGTCGCCACCACTGATGTCAGAGTCGGGTCACCACCACTAATGTCAGAGTCGGGACACCACCACTAATGTTAGAATCGGGTCACCACCACGAATGTTAGAGTCGGGTCACCACCACTAATGTTAGAGTCGGGACACCACCATTAATGTCAGAGTCGGGTCACCACCACTAATGTTAGAGTTGGGTCACCACCACTAATGTTAGAGTCGGGTCACCACCACTAATGTCAGAGCCGGATCACCACCACTAATTTTAGAGTTGGGTCACCGCCACTAATGTCAGAGTCGGGTCACCACCACTAATGTTAGAATCGGGTCGCCACCACTAATGTTTGAGTCGGGTCACCACCACGAATGTTAGAGTCGGGTCACCACTACTAATGTCAGAGTCGGGTCACCACCACTAATGTCAGAGTTGGGTCACCACCACTAATGTTAGAGAAGGGTCACCACCACTAATGTCAGAGTCGGATCACCACCACTAATGTCAGAGTCGGTCACCACCACTAATGTTAGAGTCGGGTCACCACCACTAATGACAGCGTCGGTTCACCACCACTAAAGTTAGAGTCGGGTCACCACCACTAATGTTAGTGTCGGGTCACCTCCACGAATGTTAGAGTCGGGTCACCAGCACAAATGTTAGAGTCGGGTCACCACCACTAATGTTAGAGTTGGGTCACCACCACTAATGTAAGAGTCGGGTCACCACCACTAATTTTGGAGTCGGGTCACCACCACTAATGTTCGAGTCGGATCACCTCCACTAATGTTAGAGTCGGGTCAGCATTACAAATGTTAGAGTCGGGTCACCACCACTAATGTTAGGGTCGGGTCACCTCCACTAATGTCAGAGTCGGGTCACCACCACTAATGTCAGAGTCGGGTCGCCACCACTAATGTCAGAGTCGGGTCACCACCACTAATGTCAGAGTCGGGACACCACCACTAATGTTAGAGACGGGTCACCACCACTAATGTTAGACTCGGTTCACCACCACTAATGTTAGAGTCGGGTCACCACCACTAATGTCAGAGTCGTGTCACCACCACTAATGTTAGAGTTGGGTCACCACCACTAATTTTAGAGTCGGGTCACCACCACTAATGTCAGAGTCGGATCAGCACCACTAATGTTAGAGTCGGGTCACCACCACTAATGCCATAGTCGGGTCACCACCACTAATGATAGAGTCGGGTCACCACCACTAATGTTAGAGTCGGCTCACCACCACTAATGTTAGAGTCGGGTCACCACTACTAATGTCAGAGTCGGGTCACCACCACTAATGTCAGAGTTGGGTCACCACCACTAATGTTAGAGAAGGGTCACCACCACTAATGTTAGATTCGGGTCACCACCACTAATGTCAGAGTCGGATCACCACCACTAATGTCAGAGTCGGTCACCACCACTAATGTTAGAGTCGGTCACCAGCACTAATGTTAGATTCGGGTGATCACCACTAATGTCAGAGTCGGTTCACCACCACTAATGTTCGAGTCGGGTCACCACCACTAATGTTAGAGTCGCGTCACCAGCACAAATGTCAGAGTCGGGTCACCACCACTAATGTTAGACTCGGGTCACCACCACTAATGTCAGAGTCAGGTCACCACCACTTATGTCAAATTCGGGTCAACACCACTAATGTCAGAGTCGGGTCACCACCAGTAATGTTAGATTCGGGTAACACCACTAATGTTAGAGTCCGGTCACTACCACTAATGTTAGAGTCGAGTCACCACCACTAATGTTATAGTCGGGTCACCACCACTAATGTTAGAGTCGGGACAACACCACTAATCTTAGATTCGGGTCACAACCACTAATGTTAGAGTCGGGTCACCACCACTAATGTTAGAGTCGGATCACCACCACTAATGTCCGAGTCGGATCACCATCACTAATGTTAGCGTTGGGTCACCACCACTAATGTCAGCGTCGGGTCACCACCACTAATGTCAGAGTCGGCTCACCACCACTAATGTCAGAGTTGGGTCACCACCACTAATGTTAGAGAAGCGTCACCACCACTAATGTTTTAGCCGGGTCACCACAACTAATGTCAGTGTCGGATCACCACCACTAATGTCAGATTCGGTCACCACCACTAATGTTAGAGTTGGCTCATCACCACTAATGTCAGAGTCGGTTCACCACCACTAATGTAAGAGTCAGGTCACCACCACTAATGTTAGAGTCACGTCACCTCCACTAATGTTAGAGTCGGGTCACCAGCACAAATTTTAGAGCCGGGTCACCACCACTAATGTCAGAGTTGGGTCAGCACCACTAATGTGAGAGTCGGGTCACCACCACTAATGTTAGAGAAGGGTCACCTCCACTAATGTCAGAGTCGGGTCACCACCACTAATGTCAGAGTCGGGTCGCCACCACTAATGTCAGAGTCGGGTCGCCACCACTAATGTCAGAGTTGGGACACCTCCACTAATGTTAGAGTCGGGACACCAGCACAAATCTTAGAGTCGGGTCACCACTACTAATGTTAGAGTTGGGTCAGCACCACCAATGTTAGAGTCGGGTCACCACCACTAATGTTGGAGTCGGGTCACCACCACTAATGTTAGAGTCGGTTCACCTCCAGTAATATAAGATTCGGGTCACCAGTACAAATGTTAGAGTCGGGTCACCACCACTAATGTCAGAGTTGGATCACCACCACAAATGTTAGAGTCGGGTCACCACCACTAATGTTAGAGAAGGGTCACCACCACTAATGTTAGAGTCAGGTAACCTCCACTAATGTCAGAGTAGGGTCTCCACCACTAATGTCAGAGTCGGGTCGCCACCACTAATGTCAGAGTCGGGTCGCCACCACTAATGTCAGAGTCGGGACAACTCCACTAATGTTAGAGTCGGGTCACCGCCTCTAATGTTAAAGTCGGTTCACCACCACTAATATCAGAGTCGGGTCACCACCACTAATGTCACAGTCGGGTCACCACCACTGATTTTAGAGTCAGGTCACCACCACTAATGTTAGAGAAGAGTCACCACCACTTATGTTAGAGTCGGGTCACCAGTACTAATTTTAGAGTCGGGTCATCACCACTAATGTCAGAGTCGGTTCACCACCACTAATGTTAGAGCCGGGTCACCACCACTAATGTTAGATTTGCGTCACCAGCACAAATGTTAGAGTCTGGTCACCACCACTAATGTCAGAGTGGGTTCACCACCACTAATGTTAGAGTCGGGTCAGCACCACTAATGTTAGAGTCGGGTCACCACCACAAATGTCAGAGTCGGGACACCACCACTAATGTCAGAGTCAGGTCACCACCACTAATGTCAGAGTCGGGTCACCACCACTAATGTTAGAGTCGGTTCACCACCCTAATATCAGAGTCGGATCACCACCAGTAATGTTAGAGTCGGGTCGCCACCACTAATGTTAGAGTCGGGTCACCACCACAAATGTTAGAGTCGGGTCTCCACCACTAATTTTAGAGTCGGGTCACCACCACTAATGTCAGAGTCGGACCACCACCACCAATGTCACAGTCAGGTCACCACCACTCATGTCAGAGTCGGGTCACCACCACTAATTTTAGAGTCGGGTCACCACCACTAATGTTAGAGTCGGGTCACCAGCACTCATGTTAGAGCCGGGTCACCACCACTAATGTTAGAGTCGGGTCACCACCACTAATATTAGAGAAGGGTCACCTCCACTAATGTTAGAGTGGGGTCACCACCACTAATGTCAGAGTCAGGTCACCTCCACTAATGTTAGAGTCGGGTCACCACCACTAATGTCAGAGTCGGGTCACCACCTCTAATGTCAGAGTCGGGTCACCACCACTAATGTTAGAGTCGGGTCACCACCACTAATGTCAGAGTCGAATCACCACCACTAATGTTAGAGTCGAGTCACCACCAGTAACGTTAGAGTCCGGTCACCACCACTAATGTTAGAGCCGGTTCACCTCCACTAATATTAGAGTCGGGTCACCACCACTAATGTTAGAGTCGGTTCACTACCACTAATGATAGATTCGGGTCACCAGCACAAATGTTAGAGTCGGGTCACCACCACTAATGTTAGAGTTGGGTCACCACCACTAATGTTAGAGTCGGGTCACCACCACTAATGTCAGAGTCGAGTCACCACCACTAATGTTAGAATCGAGTCACCACCAGTAATGTTAGAGTTCGGTCACCACCACTAATGTCAGAGTCGGTTCACCAGCAGAAATGTTAGAGTTGGGTCACCACCACTAATCTTAGAGACGGGTCACCACCACTAATGTTAGAGTCGGGTGATCACCACTAATGTCAGAGTCGGTTCACCACCACTAATGTTAGAGTCGGGTCACCACCACTAATGTTAGAGTCGCGTCACCAGCACAAATGTCAGAGTTGGTTCACCACCACTAATGTTAGAGTCGAGTCAACACCACTAATGTTAGACTCGGGTCACCACCACTAATGTCAGAGTCGGGGCACCACCACTAATGTCAGAGTCATGTCACCACCACTAATGTCAGAGTCGGGTCACCACCACTAATGTTAGATTTGGGTCACCACCACGAATGTCAGAGTCGGGTCACCACCAGTAATGTGAGATTCGGGTACCACCACTAATGTTAGAGTCCGGTCACGACCACTAATGTTAGATTCGGGTCACCACCACTAATGTTATAGTCGGGTCACCACCACTAATGTTAGAGTCGGGTAAACACCACTAATGTTGGAGTCGGGTCACCACCACTAATGTTAGAGTCGGGTCACCACCACTAATGTTAGAGTCGGGTCACCACCACGAATGTCAGAGTCGGATCACCACCACTAATGTTAGCGTCGGGTCACCACCACTAAAGTCAGCGTCGGGTCACCACCACTAATGTTAGAGTCGGGTCACCACCACTAATGTTAGAGTCGGGTCACCAGCACTAATGTTAGAGTCGGGTCACCACTACTAATGTCAGAGTCGGCTCACCACCACTAATGTCAGAGTTGGGTCACCACCACTAATGTTAGAGAAGGGTCACCACCACTAATGTTTTAGTCGGGTCACCACCACTAATGTCAGAGTCGGATCACCACCACTAATGTCAGAGTCGGTCACCACCACTAATGTTAGAGTTGGGTCATCACCACAAATGTCAGAGTCGGGTCACCACCACTAATGTTAGAGTCAGGTCACCACCACTAATGTTAGAGTCCCGTCACTTCCACTAATGTTAGAGTCGGGTCACCAGCACAAATTTTAGAATCGGGTCACCACCACTAATGTTAGAGTTGGGTCAGCACCACTAATGTTAGAGTCGGGTCACCACCACTAATGTTGGAGTCGGGTCACCACCACTAATGTTAGAGTCGGTTCACCTCCACTAATATTAGAGTCGGGTCACCAATACAAATGTTAGAGTCGGGTCACCACCACTAATGTTAAAGTTGGGTCACCACCACTAATGTTAGAGTCGGGTCACCACCACTAATGTTAGAGAAGGGTCACCACCACTAATGGGAGAGTCGGGTCACCTCCACTAATTCCAGAGTCGGGTCACCACCACTAATGTCAGAGTCGGGTCGCCACCACTAATGTCAGAGTCGGGGCACCACCACTAATGTCAGAGTCGGGACACCTCCACTAATGTTTGAGTCGGGTCACCGCCACTAATGTTAGAGTCGGGTCACCACCACTAATATCAGAGTCGGGTCACCACTACTAATGTCACAGTCGGGTCACCACCTCTAATGTCAGAGTTGGGTCACCACCACTAATTTTATAATCAGGTCACCGCCACTAATGTTAGAGAAGGGTCACCACCACTAATATTAGAGCCGGATCACCACAACGAATGTTAGAGTTGCGTCACCACCACAAATGTTAGAGTCGGGTCACCACCACTAATGTTAGAGTCGGGTCACCACCACTAATGTCAGAGTCGGACCATCACCACTAATGTCAGAGTCAGGTCACCACCACAAATGTCAGAGTCGGGTCACCACTACTAATTTTAGAGTCGGGTCACCACAACTAATGTTAAAGTCGGGTCACCAGCACTAATGTTAGAGCCGGGTCACCACCACTAATGTTAGAGTCGGGTCACCACCACTAATATTAGAGAAGGGTCACCTCCACTAATGTTAGAGTGGGGTCACCACCACTAATGTCAGTGTCAGGTCACCACCAATAATGTTAGAGTCGGGTCACCACCAATAATGTCAGAGTCGGGTCACCACCTCTAATGTCAGAGTCGGGTCACCACCACTAATGTTAGAGTCGGGTCACCACCACTAATGTCAGAATCGAGTCACCACCACTTATGTTAGAGTCGGGTCTCCACCAGTAATGTTAGAGTCGGGTCACCACCACTAATGTTAGCGTCGGTTCACCTCCACTTATATTAGAGCCGGGTCACCACCACTAATGTTAGAGTCGGTTCACTACCACTAATGTTAGAGCCGGGTCACCAGCACTAATGTTAGAGTCGTGTCAACACCACTAATGTTAGTGTCGGGTCACCACCAGAAATGTCAGAGTCGGTTCACCAGCACAAATGTTATTGTCGGGTCACCACCACTAATCTTAGAGTGTGGTCACCACCACTAATGTTAGAGAAGGGTCACCACCACTAATGTTCGAGTCGGGTCACCAGCACCAATGTTAGAGCTGGGTCACCACCACTAATGATGGAGTCGGGTCACCACCACTAATGTCAGAGTCGGCTCACCACCACTAATGTTAGAGTCGGTTCACCATCACCAATGTCAGAGTCCGGTCACCACCACTAATGTTAGAGTCGGGTCACCACCAGTAATGTTAGAGTCGGGTCACCACCACTAATATTAGAGTCGGGTCACCACCACTACTGTTGGAGAATGGTCACCAGCACTAATGTTAGATTCGTGTCACCACCACTAATGTTAGAGTCGGGTCACCTCCACTAATGTTAGAGTCGTGTCACCAGTACAAATGTTAGAGTCGGGTCACCACCACTCATGTTAGAGCTGGGTCACCACTACTAATTTTAGAGTCGGTTCACCACCACTAATGTTGGAGAAGGGTCACCACCACTAATGTAAGAGTCGGGTAACCTCCACTAATGTCAGAGTCGGGTCACCACTACTAATGTCAGAGTCGGGTCGCCACCACTAATGTTAGAGAAGGGTCACCACCACTAATGTTTTAGTCGGGTCACCACCACTAATGTCAGAGTCGGATCACCACCACTAATGTCAGAGTCGGTCACCACCACTAATGTTAGAGTTGGGTCAACACCACAAATGTCAGAGTCGGGTCACCACCACTAATGTTAGAGTCAGGTCACCACCACTAATGCTAAAGTCCCCTCACCTCCACTAATGTTAGAGTCGGGTCACCAGCACAAATGTTAGAGCTGGGTCAGCACCACTAATGTTCGAGTCGGGTCACCACCACTAATGTTGGAGTCGGGTCACCACCACTAATGTTAGAGTCGGTTCACCTCCACTAATATTAGAGTCGGGTCACCAATACAAATGTTAGAGTCGGGTCACCACCACTAATGTTAGAGTTGGGTCACCACCACTAATGTTAGAGTCGGGTCACCACCACAAATGTTAGAGAAGGGTCACCACCACTAATGGGAGAGTCGGGTCACCTCCACTAATGTCAGAGTCGGGTCACCACCTCTAATGTCAGAGTCGGGTCGCCACCACTAATGTCAGAGTCGGGTCACCACCACTAATGTCAGAGTCGGGACACCTCCACTAATGTTAGAGTCGGGTCACCGCCACTAATGTTAGAGTCGGGTCACCACCACTAATATCAGAGACGGGTCACCACTACTAATGTCACAGTCGGGTCACCACCACTAATGTCAGAGTCGGGTCACCACCACTAATTTTATAGTCAGGTCACCGCCACTAATGTTAGAGAAGGGTCACCACCACAAATATTAGAGCCGGATCACCACCACTAATGTTAGAGTTGCGTCACCACCACAAATGTTAGAGTCGGGTCACCACCACTAATGTTAGAGTCGGGTCACCAACACTAATGTCAGAGTCGGACCACCACCACTAATGTCAGAGTCGAGTCACCACCACTAATGTTAGAGCCGGGTCACCACCACTAATGTTAGAGTCGGGTCACCACCACTAATATTAGAGAAGGGTCACCTCCACTAATGTTAGAGTGGGGTCACCACCACTAATGTCAGTGTCAGGTCACCACCACTAATGTTAGAGTCGGGTCACCACCAATAATGTCAGAGTCGGGTCACCACCTCTAATGTCAGAGTCGGGTCCCCACCACTAATGTTAGAGTCGGGTCACCACCACTAATGTCAGAGTCGAGTCACCACCACTAATGTTAGAGTCGGGTCACCACCAGTAATGTTCGAGTCGGGTCACCACCACTAATGTTAGAATCGGTTCACCTCCACTAATATTAGAGTCGGGTCACCACCACTAATGTTAGAGTCGGTTCACTACCACTAATGTTAGAGCTGGGTCACCAGCACTAATGTTAGAGTCGTGTCAACACCACTTATGTTAGAGTCGGGTCAACAGCACTAATGTCAATGTCGGGTCACGACCAGTAATATCAGAGTCGGTTCACCAGCACAAATGTTATAGTCGGGTCACCACCACTAATCTTAGAGTCTGGCCACCACCACTAATGTTAGAGAAGGGTCACCACCACTAATGTTAGAGTCGGGTCACCAGCACCAATGTTAGAGCTGGGTCACCACCACTAATGATGGAGTCGGGTCACCACCACTAATGTTAGAAAAGGGTCACCACCACTAATGTTAGAGTGGGGTCACCACCACTAATGTCAGAGTCGGCTCACCACCACTAATGTAAGAGTCGGTTCACCATCACTAATGTCAGAGTCCGGTCACCACCACTAATGTTAGAGTCGGGTCACCACCAGTAATGTTAGAGTCGGGTCACCACCACTAAAGTCAGAGTCGGGTCGCCACCACTAATGTCAGAGTCGGGTCACCACCACTAATGTCAGAGTCGGGACACCACCACTAATGTTAGAGTCCGGACACCACCACTAATGTCAGAGTCGGGACACCACCACTAATGTTAGAGTCGGGTCACAACCGCTTTTGTTAGATTCGGGTCACCACCACTAATGTTAGAGTCCGGACACCACCACTAATGTCAGAGTCGGGTCACCACCACTAATGTTAGATTTGGGCCACCACCACTAATGTCAGAGTCGGATCACCACCACTAATGTCAGAGTCGGTCACCACCACTAATGTTAGAGTCGGGTCACCACCACTAACGTCAGCGTCGGGTCACCACCACTAATGTTAGATTCGGGTCACCACCACTAATGTTAGAGTCGGGTCACCTCTACTAATGTTAGAGTCGGGTAACGAGCACAATTGTTAGAGTCGGGTCACCAACACTAATGTTAGAGTTGGGTCACCACCACTAATGTTAGAGCCGGGTCACCACCACTAATTTTAGAGTCGGGTCAGCACCACTAATGTTACAGTCGGTTCACCTCCACGAACCTTAGAGTCGGGTCACCAGTACAAATGTAAGAGTCGGGTCACCTCCACTAATGTCAGAGTCGGGTCACCACCACTAATGTCAGAGTCGGGACGCCACCACTAATGTCAGAGTCGGGTCACCACCACTAATGTCAGAGTCGGGACACCACCACTAATGTTAGAGTCGGGTCACCACCACTAATGTTAGAGTCAGGTCACCACCACTAATGTTAGAGTCGGGTCACCACCACTAATGTTAGAGTTGGGTCACCACCACTAATGTTAGAGTCGGGTCACCACCACAAATGTTAGAGAAGGGTCACCACCACTAATGGGAGAGTCGGGTCACCTCCACTAATGTCAGAGTCGGGTCACCACCTCTAATGTCAGAGTCGGGTCGCCACCACTAATGTCAGAGTCGGGTCACCACCACTAATGTCAGAGTCGGGACACCTCCACTAATGTTAGAGTCGGGTCACCGCCACTAATGTTAGAGTCGGGTCACCACCACTAATATCAGAGACGGGTCACCACTACTAATGTCACAGTCGGGTCACCACCACTAATGTCAGAGTCGGGTCACCACCACTAATTTTATAGTCAGGTCACCGCCACTAATGTTAGAGAAGGGTCACCACCACAAATATTAGAGCCGGATCACCACCACTAATGTTAGAGTTGCGTCACCACCACAAATGTTAGAGTCGGGTCACCACCACTAATGTTAGAGTCGGGTCACCAACACTAATGTCAGAGTCGGACCACCACCACTAATGTCAGAGTCGAGTCACCACCACTAATGTTAGAGTCGGGTCACCACCACTAATTTTAGAGTCGGGTCACCACAACTAATGTTAGAGTCGGGTCACCAACACTAATGTTAGAGCCGGGTCACCACCACTAATGTTAGAGTCGGGTCACCACCACTAATATTAGAGAAGGGTCACCTCCACTAATGTTAGAGTGGGGTCACCACCACTAATGTCAGTGTCAGGTCACCACCACTAATGTTAGAGTCGGGTCACCACCAATAATGTCAGAGTCGGGTCACCACCTCTAATGTCAGAGTCGGGTCCCCACCACTAATGTTAGAGTCGGGTCACCACCACTAATGTCAGAGTCGAGTCACCACCACTAATGTTAGAGTCGGGTCACCACCAGTAATGTTCGAGTCGGGTCACCACCACTAATGTTAGAATCGGTTCACCTCCACTAATATTAGAGTCGGGTCACCACCACTAATGTTAGAGTCGGTTCACTACCACTAATGTTAGAGCCGGGTCACCAGCACTAATGTTAGAGTCGTGTCAACACCACTTATGTTAGAGTCGGGTCAACAGCACTAATGTCAGTGTCGGGTCACGACCAGTAATATCAGAGTCGGTTCACCAGCACAAATGTTATAGTCGGGTCACCACCACTAATCTTAGAGTCTGGCCACCACCACTAATGTTAGAGAAGGGTCACCACCACTAATGTTAGAGTCGGGTCACCAGCACCAATGTTAGAGCTGGGTCACCACCACTAATGATGGAGTCGGGTCACCACCACTAATGTTAGAAAAGGGTCACCACCACTAATGTTAGAGTGGGGTCACCACCACTAATGTCAGAGTCGGCTCACCACCACTAATGTAAGAGTCGGTTCACCATCACTAATGTCAGAGTCCGGTCACCACCACTAATGTTAGAGTCGGGTCACCACCAGTAATGTTAGATTCGGGTCACCACCACTAAAGTCAGAGTCGGGTCGCCACCACTAATGTCAGAGTCGGGTCACCACCACTAATGTCAGAGTCGGGACACCATCACTAATGTTAGAGTCCGGACACCACCACTAATGTCAGAGTCGGGACACCACCACTAATGTTAGAGTCGGGTCACAACCGCTTTTGTTAGATTCGGGTCACCACCACTAATGTTAGAGTCCGGACACCACCACTAATGTCAGAGTCGGGTCACCACCACTAATGTTAGATTTGGGCCACCACCACTAATGTCAGAGTCGGATCACCACCACTAATGTCAGAGTCGGTCACCACCACTAATGTTAGAGTCGGGTCACCACCACTAACGTCAGCGTCGGGTCACCACCACTAATGTTAGATTCGGGTCACCACCACTAATGTTAGAGTCGGGTCACCTCTACTAATGTTAGAGTCGGGTAACGAGCACAATTGTTAGAGTCGGGTCACCAACACTAATGTTAGAGTTGGGTCACCACCACTAATGTTAGAGCCGGGTCACCACCACTAATTTTAGAGTCGGGTCAGCACCACTAATGTTACAGTCGGTTCACCTCCACGAACCTTAGAGTCTGGTCACCAGTACAAATGTTAGAGTCGGGTCACCTCCACTAATGTCAGAGTCGGGTCACCACCACTAATGTCAGAGTCGGGACGCCACCACTAATGTCAGAGTCGGGTCACCACCACTAATGTCAGAGTCGGGACACCACCACTAATGTTAGAGTCGGGTCACCACCACTAATGTTAGAGTCAGGTCACCACCACTAATGTTAGAGTCGGGTCACCACCACTAATGTCAGAGTCGTGTCACCACCACTCATGAAAGAGTTGGGTCACCACCACTAATGTTAGAGTCGGGTCACCACCACTAATGTCAGAGTCGGATCACCAACACTAATGTTAGAGTCGGGTCACCACCACTAATGCCAGAGTCGGGTCACCACCTCTAATGTTGGAGTCGTGTCACCACCACTAATGTTAGAGTCGGGTCACCAACACTAATGTTAGAGTTGGGTCACCGCTACTAATGTCAGAGTCGGTCACCACCACTAATGTCAGAGTTGGGTCACCACCACTAATGTTAGAGAAGGGCCACCACCACTAATGTTAGATTCGGGTGACCACCACTAATGTCAGAGTCAGATCACCACCACTTATGTCAGAGTCGGTCACCACCACTAATGTTAGAGTCGGGTCCCCACCACTAATATCAGCGTCGGGTCACCAACACTAATGTTAGAGTCGGGTCACCACCACTAATGCCAGAGTCGGGTCACCACCACTAATGTTAGAGTCGGGTCACCACCACTAATGTTAGAGTCGAGTCACCAACACTAATGTTAGAGTTGGGTCACCGCTACTAATGTCAGAGTCGGTCACCACCACTAATGTCAGAGTTGGGTCACCACCACTAATGTTAGAGAAGGGTCACCACCACTAATGTTAGATTCGGGTGACCACCTCTAATGTCAGAGTCAGATCACCACCACTTATGTCAGAGTCGGTCACCACCACTAATGTTAGAGTCGGGTCACCACCACTAATGTCAGCGTCGGGTCACCACCACTAATATTAGAGTTGGGTCACCACCACTAATGTTAGAGTCGGATCACCTCCACTAATGTTAGATTCGGGTCACCAGCACAAATGTTAGAGTCGGGTCACCACCACTAATTTTAGAGTCGGGTCACCACCACTAATGTTAGAGTCGGTTCACCTCCACTAATATTAGAGTCGGGTCACCAGTACAAATGTTAGAGTCGGGTCACCACCACTAATGTTAGATTTGGGTCACCACCACTAATGTTAGAGTCGGGTCACCACCACTAATGTTAGAGTGGGGTCACCACCACTAATGTCAGAGTCGGGTCACCTCCACTAATGTTAGAGTCGGTTCATCATCACTAATGTCAGAGTCCGGTCACCACCACTAAGGGTAGATTCGGGTCACCACCAGTAATGTTAGAGTCGGGTCACCACCACTAATGTCAGAGTCGGGTCACCACCAGTAATGTTAGATTAGGGTACCACCACTAATGTTAGAGCCTGGTCACTACCACGAATGTTAGAGTCCAGTCACCACCACTAATGTTATACTCGGGTCACCACCACTAATGTTAGAGTCGGGTCAACAACACTAATGTTAGAGTCGGGTCACCACCACTAATGTTAGAGTCGGGTCACCACCACTAATGTTAAAGGCGGGTCACCACCACTAATGACAGAGTCGGATCACCACCACTAATGTTAGCGTCGGATCACCACCACTAATGTCAGCGTCGGGTCACCACCACTAATGTTAGAGTCGGGTCACCAGCACTAATGTTAGAGTCGGGTCACCACTACTAATGTCAGAGTCGGCTCACCACCACTAATGTCAGAGTTGGGTCACCACCACTAATGTTAGAGAAGGGTCACCACCACTAATGTTTTAGTCGGGTCACCACCACTAATGTCAGAGTCGGATCACCACCACTAATGTCAGAGTCGGTCACCACCACTAATGTTGGAGTTGGGTCATCACCACTAATGTCAGAGTCGGGTCCCCACCACTAATGTTAGAGTCAGGTCACCACCACTAATGTTAGAGTCCCGTCACCTCCACTAATGTTAGAGTCGGGTCACCACCACTAATGTTGGAGTCGGGTCACCACCACTAATGTTAGAGTCGGTTCACCACCACTAATATTAGAGTCGGGTCACCAGCACAAATGTTAGAGTCGGGTCACCACCACTAATGTAAGAGTTGGGTCACCACCACTAATGTTAGAGTCGGGTCACCACCACTAATGTTAGAGAAGGGTCACCACCACTAATGGTAGAGTCGGGTCACCTCCACTAATGTCAGAGTCGGGTCACCACCACTAATGTCAGAGTCGGGTCGCCACCACTAATGTCAGAGTCGGGTCACCACCACTAATGTCAGAGTCGGGACACCTCCACTAATGTTAGAGTCGGGTCACCGCCACAAATGTTACAGTCGGGTCACCACCACTAATGTCAGAGTCGGATCACCACCACTAATGTCAGAGTCGGTCACCACCACTAATGTTGGAGTTGGGTCAGCACCACTAATGTTAGAGTCGGGTCACCATCGCTAATGTTGGAGTCGGGTCACCACCACTAATGTTAAAGTCGGTTCACCTCCACTAATATTAGAGTCGGGTCACCAGTACAAATGTTAGAGTCGGGTCAGCACCACTAATGTTAGAGTCGGGTCACCACCACTAATATCAGAGTCGGGTCACCACTACTAATGTCACAGTCGGGTCACCACCACTAATGTCAGAGTCGGGTCACCACCACTAATTTTATAGTCAGGTCACCGCCACTAATGTTAGAGAAGGGTCACCACCACAAATATTAGAGCCGGATCACCACCACTAATGTTAGAGTTGCGTCACCACCACAAATGTTAGAGTCGGGTCACCACCACTAATGTTAGAGTCGGGTCACCAACACTAATGTCAGAGTCGGACCACCACCACTAATGTCAGAGTCGAGTCACCACCACTAATGTTAGAGTCGGGTCACTACCACTAATTTTAGAGTCGGGTCACCACAACTAATGTTAGAGTCGGGTCACCTACACTAATGTTAGAGCCGGGTCACCACCACTAATGTTAGAGTCGGGTCACCACCACTAATATTAGAGAAGGGTCACCTCCACTAATGTTAGAGTGGGGTCACCACCACTAATGTCAGTGTCAGGTCACCACCACTAATGTTAGAGTCGGGTCACCACCAATAATGTCAGAGTCGGGTCACCACCTCTAATGTCAGAGTCGGGTCCCCACCACTAATGTTAGAGTCGGGTCACCACCACTAATGTCAGAGTCGAGTCACCACCACTAATGTTAGAGTCGGGTCACCACCAGTAATGTTCGAGTCGGGTCACCACCACTAATGTTAGAATCGGTTCACCTCCACTAATATTAGAGTCGGGTCACCACCACTAATGTTAGAGTCGGTTCACTACCACTAATGTTAGAGCCGGGTCACCAGCACTAATGTTAGAGTCGTGTCAACACCACTTATGTTAGAGTCGGGTCAACACCACTAATGTCAGTGTCGGGTCACGACCAGTAATATCAGAGTCGGTTCACCAGCACAAATGTTATAGTCGGGTCACCACCACTAATCTTAGAGTCTGGCCACCACCACTAATGTTAGAGAAGGGTCACCACCACTAATGTTAGAGTCGGGTCACCAGCATCAATGTTAGAGCTGGGTCACCACCACTAATGATGGAGTCGGGTCACCACCACTAATGTTAGAAAAGGGTCACCACCACTAATGTTAGAGTGGGGTCACCACCACTAATGTCAGAGTCGGCTCACCACCACTAATGTAAGAGTCGGTTCACCATCACTAATGTCAGAGTCCGGTCACCACCACTAATGTTAGAGTCGGGTCACCACCAGTAATGTTAGAGTCGGGTCACCACCACTAAAGTCAGAGTCGGGTCGCCACCACTAATGTCAGAGTCGGGTCACCACCACTAATGTCAGAGTCGGGACACCACCACTAATGTTAGAGTCCGGACACCACCACTAATGTCAGAGTCGGGACACCACCACTAATGTTAGAGTCGGGTCACAACCGCTTTTGTTAGATTCGGGTCACCACCACTAATGTTAGAGTCCGGACACCACCACTAATGTCAGAGTCGGGTCACCACCACTAATGTTAGATTTGGGTCACCACCACTAATGTCAGAGTCGGATCACCACCACTAATGTCAGAGTCGGTCACCACCACTAATGTTAGAGTCGGGTCACCACCACTAACGTCAGCGTCGGGTCACCACCACTAATGTTAGATTCGGGTCACCACCACTAATGTTAGAGTCGGGTCACCTCCACTAATGTTAGAGTCGGGTAACGAGCACAATTATTAGAGTCGGGTCACCAACACTAATGTTAGAGTTGGGTCACCACCACTAATGTTAGAGCCGGGTCACCACCACTAATTTTAGAGTCGGGTCAGCACCACTAATGTTACAGTCGGTTCACCTCCACGAACCTTAGAGTCGGGTCACCAGTACAAATGTTAGAGTCGGGTCACCTCCACTAATGTCAGAGTCGGGTCACCACCACTAATGTCAGAGTCGGGACGCCACCACTAATGTCAGAGTCGGGTCACCACCACTAATGTCAGAGTCGGGACACCACCACTAATGTTAGAGTCGGGTCACCACCACTAATGTTAGAGTCGGGTCACCACCACTAATGTCAGAGTCGTGTCACCACCACTCATGAAAGAGTTGGGTCACCACCACTAATGTTAGAGTCGGGTCACCACCACTAATGTCAGAGTCGGATCACCAACACTAATGTTAGAGTCGGGTCACCACCACTAATGCCAGAGTCGGGTCACCACCTCTAATGTTGGAGTCGGGTCACCACCACTAATATTAGAGTCGGGTCACCAACACTAATGTTAGAGTTGGGTCACCGCTACTAATGTCAGAGTCGGTCACCACCACTAATGTCAGAGTTGGGTCACCACCACTAATGTTAGAGAAGGGTCACCACCACTAATGTTAGATTCGGGTGACCACCACTAATGTCAGAGTCAGATCACCACCACTTATGTCAGAGTCGGTCACCACCACTAATGTTAGAGTCGGGTCACCACCACTAATATCAGCGTCGGGTCACCAACACTAATGTTAGAGTCGGGTCACCACCACTAATGCCAGAGTCGGGTCACCACCACTAATGTTAGAGTCGGGTCACCACCACTAATGTTAGAGTCGGGTCACCAACACTAATGTTAGAGTTGGGTCACCGCTACTAATGTCAGAGTCGGTCACCACCACTAATGTCAGAGTTGGGTCACCACCACTAATGTTAGAGAAGGGTCACCACCACTAATGTTAGATTCGGGTGACCACCTCTAATGTCAGAGTCAGATCACCACCACTTATGTCAGAGTCGGTCACCACCACTAATGTTAGAGTCGGGTCACCACCACTAATGTCAGCGTCGGGTCACAACCACTAATATTAGAGTTGGGTCACCACCACTAATGTTAGAGTCGGATCACCTCCACTAATGTTAGATTCGGGTCACCAGCACAAATGTTAGAGTCGGGTCACCACCACTAATTTTAGAGTCGGGTCACCACCACTAATGTTAGAGTCGGTTCACCTCCACTAATATTAGAGTCGTGTCACCAGTACAAATGTTAGAGTCGGGTCACCACCACTAATGTTAGAGTTGGGTCACCACCACTAATGTTAGAGTCGGGTCACCACCACTAATGTTAGAGTGGGGTCACCACCACTAATGTCAGAGTCGGGTCACCTCCACTAATGTTAGAGTCGGTTCATCATCACTAATGTCAGAGTCCGGTCACCACCACTAAGGGTAGATTCGGGTCACCACCAGTAATGTTAGAGTCGGGTCACCACCACTAATGTCAGAGTCGGGTCACCACCAGTAATGTTAGATTAGGGTACCACCACTAATGTTAGAGCCTGGTCACTACCACGAATGTTAGAGTCCAGTCACCACCACTAATGTTATACTCGGGTCACCACCACTAATGTTAGAGTCGGGTCAACACCACTAATGTTAGAGTCGGGTCACCACCACTAATGTTAGAGTCGGGTCACCACCACTAATGTTAAAGGCGGGTCACCACCACTAATGACAGAGTCGGATCACCACCACTAATGTTAGCGTCGGATCACCACCACTAATGTCAATTCGGGTCACCACCACTAATGTTAGAGTCGGGTCACCAGCACTAATGTTAGAGTCGGGTCACCACTACTAATGTCAGAGTCGGCTCACCACCACTAATGTCAGAGTTGGGTCACCACCACTAATGTTAGAGAAGGGTCACCACCACTAATGTTTTAGTCGGGTCACCACCACTACTGTTAGAGAATGGTCACCAGCACTTATGCTAGATTCGTGTCACCACCACTAATGTTAGAGTCGGGTCACCAGCACTAATGTTAGAGTCGGGTCACCACTACTAATGTCAGAGTCGGCTCACCACCACTAATGTCAGAGTCGGGTCACCACCAGTAATGTTAGAGTCGGGTCACCACCACTAATATTAGAGTCGGGTCACCACCACTACTGTTAGAGAATGGTCACCAGCACTTATGCTAGATTCGTGTCACCACCACTAATGTTAGAGTCGGGTCACCTCCACTAATTTTAGAGTCGGGTCACCAGTGCAAATGTTAGAGTCGGGTCACCACCACTCATGTTAGAGTTGGGTCACCACCACTAATGTTAGAGTCGGGTCACCACCACTAATGTTGGAGAAGGGTCACCACCACTAATGTTAGAGTCGGGTAACCTCCACTAATGTCAGAGTCGGGTCACCACCACTAATGTCAGAGTCGGGTCGCCACCACTAATGTCAGAGTCGGGTCACCACCACTAATGTCAGAGTCGTGACACCACCACTAATGTTAGAGTCGAGTCACCACCACTATTGTTAGAGTCGGGTCACCACCACTAATGTTAGAGTCCGGACACCACCACTCATGTCAGAGTCGGGTCACCACCACTAATGTTAGAGTTGGGTCACCACCACGAATGTTAGAGTCGGGTCACCACCACTCATGTCAGAGTCGGATCACCACCACTAATGTTAGAGTCGGGTCACCGCCACTAATGTAAGAATCGGGTCACCACCACTAATGTTAGAGTCGGGTCACCACCACTAATGTTAGAGTCGGGTCACCACGACTAATGTTAGAGTCGGGTCACCACTACTAATGTCAGAGTCGGGTCACCACCACTAATGTTAGAGTCGGGTCACCACCACTAATGTTAGAGTCGGGTCACCAACACTAATGTTAGAGTCTGGTCACCACTACTAATGTCAGAGTCGGGTCACCACCACTAATGTCAGAGATGGGTCACCACCACTAATGTTAGAGAAGGGTCACCACCACTAATGTTAGATTCGGGTCACCACCATTAATGTTAGAGTCGGGTCACCTCCACTAATGTTAGAGTCGGGTCACGAACGCAATTGTTAGAGTCGGGTCACCACCACTAATGTTAGAGTTGGGTCACCACCACTAATGTTAGAGTCGGGTCACCACCACTAATTTTAGAGTTGGGTCACCAGTACAAATGTTAGAGTCGGGTCACCACCACTAATGTTAGGGTCGGGTCACCTCCACTAATGTCAGAGTCGGGTCACCACCACTCATGTCAGAGTCGGGACGCCACCACTAACCTTAGAGTTGGGTCACCAGTACAAATGTTAGAGTCGGGTCACCACCACTAATGTTAGGGTCGGGTCACCTCCACTAATGTCAGAGTCGGGTCACCACCACTCATGTCAGAGTCGGGACGCCACCACTAATGTCAGAGTCGGGTCTCCACCACTATAGTCAGAGTCGGGACACCACCACTAATGTGAGAGTCGGGTCACCACCACTAATGTTAGAGTCGTGTCACCACCACTAATGTTAGAGTCGGGTCACCACCACTAATGTCGGAGTCGTGTCACCACCACTAATGTTAGAGTTGGGTCAACACCAGTAATGTTAGAGTCGGGTCACCACCACTAATGTCAGAGTTGTATCACCACCACTAATGTTAGAGTCGGGTCACCACCACTAATGCCAGAGTCGGGTCACCACCACTAATGTTAGAGTCGTGTCACCACCACAAATGTTAGAGTCGGGTCACCAACACTAATGTTAGAGTCGGGTCACCACTACTAATGTCAGAGTCGGGTCACCACCACTAATGTCAGAGTTGGGTCACCACCACTAATGATAGAGAAGGTTCACCGCCACTAATGTTAGATTCGGGTGACCACCACTAATGTCAGAGTCAGATCACCACCACTTATGTCAGAGTCGGTCACCACCACTAATGTTAGAGTCGGGTCACCACCACTAATGTCAGCGTCGGGTCACCACCATTAATGTTAGAGTCGGATCACCAACACTAATGATAGAGTCGCGTCACCAACACTAATGTTAGAGTCGGGTCACCATTACTAATGTCAGAGTCGGGTCACCACCACTAATGTCAGAGTTGGGTCACCACCACTAATGTTAGAGAAGGGTCGCCACCACTCATGTTAGATTCGGGTCACCACCACTAATGTCAGAGTCGGATCACCACCACTTATGTCAGAGTCGGTCACCACCACTAATGTCAGAGTCGGGTCACCACCACTAATGTTAGAGTTGGGTCACCACCACTAATGTTAGAGTCGGGTCACCACCACTAATGTTAGAGTCGGATCACCTCCACTAATGTTGGAGTCGGGTCACCAGTACAAATGTTAGAGTCGGGTCACCACCACTAATGTTAGGGTCGGGTCACCTCCACTAATGTCAGAGTCGGGTCACCACCACTAATGTCAGAGTCGGGTCGCCACCACTAATGTCAGAGTCGGGTCACCACCACTAATGTCAGAGTCGGGACACCACCACTAATGTTAGAGTCGGGTCACCACCACTAATGTTAGACTCGGTTCACCACCACTAATGTTAGAGTCGGGTCACCACCATTAATGTCACAGTCGTGTCTCCACCACTAATGTTAGAGTTGGGTCACCTCCACTAATTTTAGAGTCGGGTCACCACCACTAATGTCAGAGTCGGATCAGCACCACTAATGTTAGAGTCGGGTCACCACCACTAATGCCATAGTCGGGTCACCACCACTAATGATAGAGTCGGGTCACCACCACTAATGTTAGAGTCGGCTCACCAACACTAATGTCAGAGTCGGGTCACCACCACTAATGTCAGAGTTGGGTCACCACCACTAATGTTAGAGAAGGGTCACCACCACTAATGTCAGAGTCGTGTCACCACCACTAATGTCAGAGCCGGTCACCACCACTAATGTTAGAGTCGGGTCACCACCACTAATGTCAGCGTCGGATCACCACCGCTAATGTTAGAGTCGGGTCACCACCTCTAATGTTAGAGTCGGGTCACCTCCACTAGTGTTAGATTCGGGTCACCAGCACAAATGTTAGAGTCGGATCACCACCACTAATGTTAGATTTGGGTCACCACCACTAATGTTAGAGTCGGGTCACCACCACTAATTTTAGAGTCGGGTCACCACCACTAATGTTAGAGTCGGGTCACCTCCACTAATATTAGAGTCGGGTCACCTGTACAAATGTTAGAGTCGGGTCACCACCACTAATGTTAGAGCTGGGTCACCACCACTAATGTTAGAGTCGGGTCACCATCAATAATGTTAGAGAAGGGTCACCACCACTAATGTTAGAGTCGAGTCACCACCACTATTGTTAGAGTCGGGTCACCACCAGTAATGTTAGAGTCCGGACACCACCACTCATGTCAGAGTCGGGTCACCACCACTAATGTTAGAGTCGGGTCACCGCCACTAATGTAAGAGTCGGGTCACCACCACTAATGTTAGAGTCGGGTCACCACCACTAATGTTAGAGTCGGGTCACCACGACTAATGTTAGAGTCGGGTCACCACTACTAATGTCAGAGTCGGGTCACCACCACTAATGTTAGAGTCGGGTCACCACCACTAATGTTAGAGTCGGGTCACCAACACTAATGTTAGAGTCTGGTCACCACTACTAATGTCAGAGTCGGGTCACCACCACTAATGTCAGAGTTGGGTCACCACCACTAATGTTAGAGAAGGGTCACCACCACTAATGTTAGATTCGGGTCACCACCATTAATGTTAGAGTCGGGTCACCTCCACTAATGTTAGAGTCGGGTCACGAACGCAATTGTTAGAGTCGGGTCACCACCACTAATGTTAGAGTTGGGTCACCACCACTAATGTTAGAGTCGGGTCACCACCACTAATTTTAGAGTCGGGTCACCACCACTAATGTTAGAGTCGGTTCACCTCCACTAACCTTAGAGTTGGGTCACCAGTACAAATGTTAGAGTCGGGTCACCACCACTAATGTTAGGGTCGGGTCACCTCCACTAATGTCAGAGTCGGGTCACCACCACTCATGTCAGAGTCGGGACGCCACCACTAATGTCAGAGTCGGGTCTCCACCACTATAGTCAGAGTCGGGACACCACCACTAATGTGAGAGTCGGGTCACCACCACTAATGTTAGAGTCGTGTCACCACCACTAATGTTAGAGTCGGGTCACCACCACTAATGTCGGAGTCGTGTCACCACCACTAATGTTAGAGTTGGGTCAACACCAGTAATGTTAGAGTCGGGTCACCACCACTAATGTCAGAGTTGTATCACCACCACTAATGTTAGAGTCGGGTCACCACCACTAATGCCAGAGTCGGGTCACCACCACTAATGTTAGAGTCGTGTCACCACCACAAATGTTAGAGTCGGGTCACCAACACTAATGTTAGAGTCGGGTCACCACTACTAATGTCAGAGTCGGGTCACCACCACTAATGTCAGAGTTGGGTCACCACCACTAATGATAGAGAAGGTTCACCGCCACTAATGTTAGATTCGGGTGACCACCACTAATGTCAGAGTCAGATCACCACCACTTATGTCAGAGTCGGTCACCACCACTAATGTTAGAGTCGGGTCACCACCACTAATGTCAGCGTCGGGTCACCACCATTAATGTTCGAGTCGGATCACCACCACTAATGTTAGAGTCGGGTCACCTCCACTAATGTTAGATTCGGGTCACCAGCACAAATGTTAGAGTCGGGTCACCACCACTAATGTTAGAGTTGGGTCACCACCACTAATGTTAGAGTCGGGTCAACATCACTAATTTTAGAGTCGGGTCACCACCACTAATGTTAGAGTCGGGTCACCACCACAAATGTTAGAGTCGGGTCACCTCCACTAATATTAGAGTCGGGTCACCAGTACAAATGTTAGAGTCGGGTCACCACCACTAATGTTAGAGTTGGGTCACCACCACTAATGTTCGAGTCAGGTCACCACCACTAATGTTAGAGAAGGGTCAACACCACTAATGTTAGAGTCTGGTCACCAGCACTAATGTTGGAGTCGGGTCATCACCACTAATGTCAGAGTCGGTTCACCACCACTAATATTAGAGTCGGGTCACCACCACTAATGTTAGAGTCGCGTCACCAGCACAAATGTTAGAATCTGGTCACCACCACTAATGTTATAGTCTGGTCACCACCACTAATGTCAGCGGCGGTTCACCACCACTAATGTTAGAGTCGGGTCATCACCACTAATGTTAGAGTCGGGTCACCACCACTAATGTCAGAGTCGGGACACCACCACTAATGTCAGAGTGAGGTCACCACCACTAAGGTCAGAGTCGGGTCATCACAACTAATGTTAGAGTCGGGTCACCACCACGAATGTCAGAGTCAGCTCACCACCACTAATGTCAGTGTCGGGTCACCACCACTAATTTTAGAGTCGTTCACCACCACTAATGTTAGAGTCGGGTCACCAGCACTAATGTTAGAGCCGGGTCACCACCACTAATGTTAGAGACGGGTCACCACCACTAATGTTAGAGAAGGGTCACCACCACTAATGTTAGAATGGGGTCACCACCACTAATGTGAGAGAAGGGTCACCACCACTAATGTCAGAATCGGTTCACCAGCACAAATGTTAGAGTCGGGTCAGCACCACTAATCTTAGAGTCGGGCCACCACCACTAATGTTAGAGAAGGGTCACCACCAGTAATGTTAAAGTCGGGTCACCAGCACTAATGTTAGTGCCGGATCACCACCACTTATGTTTGAGTCGGGTCACCACCACTAATGTTAGAAAAGGGTCACCACCACTAATGTTAGAGTGGGGTCACCACCACTAAGGTTAGAGTCGGGTCACCACCAGTAATGTTAGAGTCGGGTCACCACCACTAACGTTAGAGTCGGGTCACCACCACTATTGTCAGAGTCGGGTCACCACCTCTAATGTCTGAGTCGGGTCTCCACCAAAAATGTCAGAGTCGGGACACCACCACTAATGTTAGAGTCGGGTCACCACCACTAATGTTACAGTCGGGTCACCACCACTATTGTTAGAGTCGGGTCACCACCACTAACGTCAGAGTCGTGTCACCACCACTAATGTTAGAGTTGGGTCACCACCACTAATGCCAGAGTCGAGTAACCACCAATAATGTTAGAGTCGGGTCACCACCACTAATGATAGAGTCGCGTCACCAACACTAATGTTAGAGTCGGGTCACCATTACTAATGTCAGAGTCGGGTCACCACCACTAATGTCAGAGTTGGGTCACCACCACTAATGTTAGAGAAGGGTCGCCACCACTCATGTTAGATTCGGGTCACCACCACTAATGTCAGAGTCGGATCACCACCACTTATGTCAGAGTCGGTCACCACCACTAATGTCAGAGTCGGGTCACCACCACTAATGTTAGAGTTGGGTCACCACCACTAATGTTAGAGTCGGGTCACCACCACTAATGTTAGAGTCGGATCACCTCCACTAATGTTGGAGTCGGGTCACCAGTACAAATGTTAGAGTCGGGTCACCACCACTAATGTTAGGGTCGGGTCACCTCCACTAATGTCAGAGTCGGGTCACCACCACTAATGTCAGAGTCGGGTCGCCACCACTAATGTCAGAGTCGGGTCACCACCACTAATGTCAGAGTCGGGACACCACCACTAATGTTAGAGTCGGGTCACCACCACTAATGTTAGACTCGGTTCACCACCACTAATGTTAGAGTCGGGTCACCACCACTAATGTCAGAGTCGTGTCTCCACCACTAATGTTAGAGTTGGGTCACCTCCACTAATTTTAGAGTCGGGTCACCACCACTAATGTCAGAGTCGGATCAGCACCACTAATGTTAGAGTCGGGTCACCACCACTAATGCCATAGTCGGGTCACCACCACTAATGATAGAGTCGGGTCACCACCACTAATGTTAGAGTCGGCTCACCAACACTAATGTCAGAGTCGGGTCACCACCACTAATGTCAGAGTTGGGTCACCACCACTAATGTTAGAGAAGGGTCACCACCACTAATGTCAGAGTCGTGTCACCACCACTAATGTCAGAGCCGGTCACCACCACTAATGTTAGAGTCGGGTCACCACCACTAATGTCAGCGTCGGATCACCACCGCTAATGTTAGAGTCGGGACACCACCTCTAATGTTAGAGTTGGGTCACCTCCACTAGTGTTAGATTCGGGTCACCAGCACAAATGTTAGAGTCGGATCACCACCACTAATGTTAGATTTGGGTCACCACCACTAATGTTAGAGTCGGGTCACCACCACTAATTTTAGAGTCGGGTCACCACCACTAATGTTAGAGTCGGGTCACCTCCACTAATATTAGAGTCGGGTCACCTGTACAAATGTTAGAGTCGGGTCACCACCACTAATGTTAGAGCTGGGTCACCACCACTAATGTTAGAGTCGGGTCACCATCAATAATGTTAGAGAAGGGTCACCACCACTAATGTTAGAGTCGGGTCACCTCCACTAATGTCAGAGTCGGGTCACCATCACTAATGACAGAGTCGGGTCGCCACCACTAATCTCAGAGTCGGGTCACCACCACTAATGTCAGAGTCGGCACACTTCCACTAATGTTAGAGTCGGGTCACCGCCACTAATGTTAGAGTCGGGTCACCACCATTAATGTTCGAGTCGGGTCACCAGTACAAATGTTAGAGTCGGGTCAGCACCACTCATGTTAGATTTGGGTCAAAACCACTAATGTTAGAGTCGGGTCACCACCACTAATGTTAGAGAAGCGTCACCAACACTAATGTTAGATTCGGGTCACCACCACTAATGTCAGAGTCGGATCACCACCACTAAAGTCAGAGTCGGTCACCACCACTAATGTTAGAGTCGGGTCACCACCACTAATGTTAGAGTCGGGTCACCTCCACTAATGATAGATTCGGGTCACCAGCACAAATGTTAGAGTCGGGTCACCACCACTAATGTTAGAGTTGCGTCACCACCTCTAATGTTAGAGTCGGGTCACCACCACTAATTTTAGAGTCGGGTCACCACCACTAATGTTAGAGTCGGGTCACATCCACTAATATTAGAGTCGTGTCACCAGTACAAATGTCAGAGTCGGGTCAACACCACTAATGTTAGACTCGGGTCACCACCACTAATGTCAGAGTCGGGACACCAGCACTAATGTCAGAGTCAGGTCACCACCACTAATGTCAAAGTCGGGTCACCACCACTAATGTTAGAGTCGGGTCACCACCACTAATGTCACAGTCGGGTCACCACCAGTAATGTTAGATTCGGGTACCACCACTAATGTTCGAGTCCGGTCACTACCACTAATGTTAGTGTCGAGTCACCGCCACTAATGTTATAGTCGGGTCACCACCACTAATGTTAGAGTCGGGTCAACACCACTAATGTTAGAGTCGGGTCACAACCACTAATGTTAGAGTCGGGTCTCCACCACTAATGTTAGAGTCGGTTCACCACCACTAATGTCAGAGTCGGATCACCACCACTAATGTTAGCGTCGGGTCACCACCACTAATGTCAGCATCGGGTCACCACCACTAATGTTAGAGTCGGGTCACCACTACTAATGTCAGAGTCGGCTCACCACCACTAATGTCAGTGTTGGGTCACCACCACTAATGTTAGAGAAGGGTCACCACCACTAATGTTTTAGCCGGGTCACCACCACTAATGTCAGAGGCGGATCACCACCACTAATGTCAGAGTCGGTCACCACCACTAATGTTAGAGTTGGGTCATCACCACTAATGTCAGAGTCGGGTCACCAGCACTAATGTTAGAGACAGGTCACCACCACTAATGTTAGAGTCACGTCACCTCCACTAATGTTAGAGTCGGCTCACCAGCACAAATCTTCGAGTCGGGTCACCACTACTAATGTTAGAGTTGGGTCAGCACCACCAATGTTAGAGTCGGGTCACCACCACTAATGTTGGAGTCGGGTCACCACCACTAATGTTAGAGTCGGTTCACCTCCAGTAATATAAAATTCGGGTCACCAGTACAAATGTTAGAGTCGGGTCACCACCACTAATGTCAGAGTTGGGTCACCACCACTAATGTTAGAGTCGGGTCACCACCACTAATGTTAGAGAAGGGTCACCACCACTAATGTTAGAGTCAGGTCACCTCCACTAATGTCAGAGTCGGGTCACCACCACTAATGTCAGAGTCGGGTCGCCACCACTAATGTCAGAGTCGGGTCGCCACCACTAATGTCAGAGTCGGGACAACTCCACTAATGTTAGAGTCGGGTCACCGCCTCTAATGTTAGAGTCGGGTCACCACCACTAATGTCACAGTCGGGTCACCACCACTGATTTTAGAGTCAGGTCACCACCACTAATGTTAGAGAAGAGTCACCACCACTTATGTTAGAGTCGGGTCACCAGCATTAATTTTAGAGTCGGGTCATCACCACTAATGTCAGAGTCGGTTCACCACCACTAATGTTAGAGCCGGGTCACCACCACTAATGTTAGATTTGCGTCACCAGCACAAATGTTAGAGTCGTGTCACCACCACTAATGTTAGAGTTGGGTCAACACCAGTAATGTTAGAGTCGGGTCACCACCACTAATGTCAGAGTTGTATCACCACCACTAATGTTAGAGTCGGGTCACCACCACTAATGCCAGAGTCGGGTCACCACCACTAATGTTAGAGTCGTGTCACCACCACAAATGTTAGAGTCGGGTCACCAACACTAATGTTAGAGTCGGTTCACCACCACTAATGTTAGATTTGGGTCACCACCACTAATGTTAGAGTCGGGTCACCACCACTAATTTTAGAGTCGGGTCACCACCACTAATGTTAGAGTCGGGTCACCTCCACTAATATTAGAGTCGGGTCACCTGTACAAATGTTAGAGTCGGGTCACCACCACTAATGTTAGAGCTGGGTCACCACCACTAATGTTAGAGTCGGGTCACCATCAATAATGTTAGAGAAGGGTCACCACCACTAATGTTAGAGTCGGGTCACCTCCACTAATGTCAGAGTCGGGTCACCATCACTAATGACAGAGTCGGGTCGCCACCACTAATCTCAGAGTCGGGTCACCACCACTAATGTCAGAGTCGGCACACTTCCACTAATGTTAGAGTCGGGTCACCGCCACTAATGTTAGAGTCGGGTCACCACCATTAATGTTCGAGTCGGGTCACCAGTACAAATGTTAGAGTCGGGTCAGCACCACTCATGTTAGATTTGGGTCAAAACCACTAATGTTAGAGTCGGGTCACCACCACTAATGTTAGAGAAGCGTCACCAACACTAATGTTAGATTCGGGTCACCACCACTAATGTCAGAGTCGGATCACCACCACTAAAGTCAGAGTCGGTCACCACCACTAATGTTAGAGTCGGGTCACCACCACTAATGTTAGAGTCGGGTCACCTCCACTAATGATAGATTCGGGTCACCAGCACAAATGTTAGAGTCGGGTCACCACCACTAATGTTAGAGTTGCGTCACCACCTCTAATGTTAGAGTCGGGTCACCACCACTAATTTTAGAGTCGGGTCACCACCACTAATGTTAGAGTCGGGTCACATCCACTAATATTAGAGTCGTGTCACCAGTACAAATGTCAGAGTCGGGTCAACACCACTAATGTTAGACTCGGGTCACCACCACTAATGTCAGAGTCGGGACACCAGCACTAATGTCAGAGTCAGGTCACCACCACTAATGTCAAAGTCGGGTCACCACCACTAATGTTAGAGTCGGGTCACCACCACTAATGTCACAGTCGGGTCACCACCAGTAATGTTAGATTCGGGTACCACCACTAATGTTCGAGTCCGGTCACTACCACTAATGTTAGTGTCGAGTCACCGCCACTAATGTTATAGTCGGGTCACCACCACTAATGTTAGAGTCGGGTCAACACCACTAATGTTAGAGTCGGGTCACAACCACTAATGTTAGAGTCGGGTCTCCACCACTAATGTTAGAGTCGGTTCACCACCACTAATGTCAGAGTCGGATCACCACCACTAATGTTAGCGTCGGGTCACCACCACTAATGTCAGCATCGGGTCACCACCACTAATGTTAGAGTCGGGTCACCACTACTAATGTCAGAGTCGGCTCACCACCACTAATGTCAGAGTTGGGTCACCACCACTAATGTTAGAGAAGGGTCACCACCACTAATGTTTTAGCCGGGTCACCACCACTAATGTCAGAGGCGGATCACCACCACTAATGTCAGAGTCGGTCACCACCACTAATGTTAGAGTTGGGTCATCACCACTAATGTCAGAGTCGGGTCACCAGCACTAATGTTAGAGACAGGTCACCACCACTAATGTTAGAGTCACGTCACCTCCACTAATGTTAGAGTCGGCTCACCAGCACAAATCTTCGAGTCGGGTCACCACTACTAATGTTAGAGTTGGGTCAGCACCACCAATGTTAGAGTCGGGTCACCACCACTAATGTTGGAGTCGGGTCACCACCACTAATGTTAGAGTCGGTTCACCTCCAGTAATATAAAATTCGGGTCACCAGTACAAATGTTAGAGTCGGGTCACCACCACTAATGTCAGAGTTGGGTCACCACCACTAATGTTAGAGTCGGGTCACCACCACTAATGTTAGAGAAGGGTCACCACCACTAATGTTAGAGTCAGGTCACCTCCACTAATGTCAGAGTCGGGTCACCACCACTAATGTCAGAGTCGGGTCGCCACCACTAATGTCAGAGTCGGGTCGCCACCACTAATGTCAGAGTCGGGACAACTCCACTAATGTTAGAGTCGGGTCACCGCCTCTAATGTTAGAGTCGGGTCACCACCACTAATGTCACAGTCGGGTCACCACCACTGATTTTAGAGTCAGGTCACCACCACTAATGTTAGAGAAGAGTCACCACCACTTATGTTAGAGTCGGGTCACCAGCATTAATTTTAGAGTCGGGTCATCACCACTAATGTCAGAGTCGGTTCACCACCACTAATGTTAGAGCCGGGTCACCACCACTAATGTTAGATTTGCGTCACCAGCACAAATGTTAGAGTCGTGTCACCACCACTAATGTTAGAGTTGGGTCAACACCAGTAATGTTAGAGTCGGGTCACCACCACTAATGTCAGAGTTGTATCACCACCACTAATGTTAGAGTCGGGTCACCACCACTAATGCCAGAGTCGGGTCACCACCACTAATGTTAGAGTCGTGTCACCACCACAAATGTTAGAGTCGGGTCACCAACACTAATGTTAGAGTCGGTTCACCACCACTAATGTTAGATTTGGGTCACCACCACTAATGTTAGAGTCGGGTCACCACCACTAATTTTAGAGTCGGGTCACCACCACTAATGTTAGAGTCGGGTCACCTCCACTAATATTAGAGTCGGGTCACCTGTACAAATGTTAGAGTCGGGTCACCACCACTAATGTTAGAGCTGGGTCACCACCACTAATGTTAGAGTCGGGTCACCATCAATAATGTTAGAGAAGGGTCACCACCACTAATGTTAGAGTCGGGTCACCTCCACTAATGTCAGAGTCGGGTCACCATCACTAATGACAGAGTCGGGTCGCCACCACTAATCTCAGAGTCGGGTCACCACCACTAATGTCAGAGTCGGCACACTTCCACTAATGTTAGAGTCGGGTCACCGCCACTAATGTTAGAGTCGGGTCACCACCATTAATGTTCGAGTCGGGTCACCAGTACAAATGTTAGAGTCGGGTCAGCACCACTCATGTTAGATTTGGGTCAAAACCACTAATGTTAGAGTCGGGTCACCACCACTAATGTTAGAGAAGCGTCACCAACACTAATGTTAGATTCGGGTCACCACCACTAATGTCAGAGTCGGATCACCACCACTAAAGTCAGAGTTGGTCACCACCACTAATGTTAGAGTCGGGTCACCACCACTAATGTTAGAGTCGGGTCACCTCCACTAATGATAGATTCGGGTCACCAGCACAAATGTTAGAGTCGGGTCACCACCACTAATGTTAGAGTTGCGTCACCACCTCTAATGTTAGAGTCGGGTCACCACCACTAATTTTAGAGTCGGGTCACCACCACTAATGTTAGAGTCGGGTCACATCCACTAATATTAGAGTCGTGTCACCAGTACAAATGTCAGAGTCGGGTCAACACCACTAATGTTAGACTCGGGTCACCACCACTAATGTCAGAGTCGGGACACCAGCACTAATGTCAGAGTCAGGTCACCACCACTAATGTCAAAGTCGGGTCACCACCACTAATGTTAGAGTCGGGTCACCACCACTAATGTCACAGTCGGGTCACCACCAGTAATGTTAGATTCGGGTACCACCACTAATGTTCGAGTCCGGTCACTACCACTAATGTTAGTGTCGAGTCACCGCCACTAATGTTATAGTCGGGTCACCACCACTAATGTTAGAGTCGGGTCAACACCACTAATGTTAGAGTCGGGTCACAACCACTAATGTTAGAGTCGGGTCTCCACCACTAATATTAGAGTCGGTTCACCACCACTAATGTCAGAGTCGGATCACCACCACTAATGTTAGCGTCGGGTCACCACCACTAATGTCAGCATCGGGTCACCACCACTAATGTTAGAGTCGGGTCACCACTACTAATGTCAGAGTCGGCTCACCACCACTAATGTCAGAGTTGGGTCACCACCACTAATGTTAGAGAAGGGTCACCACCACTAATGTTTTAGCCGGGTCACCACCACTAATGTCAGAGGCGGATCACCATCACTAATGTCAGAGTCGGTCACCACCACTAATGTTAGAGTTGGGTCATCACCACTAATGTCAGAGTCGGGTCACCAGCACTAATGTTAGAGACAGGTCACCACCACTAATGTTAGAGTCACGTCACCTCCACTAATGTTAGAGTCGGCTCACCAGCACAAATCTTCGAGTCGGGTCACCACTACTAATGTTAGAGTTGGGTCAGCACCACCAATGTTAGAGTCGGGTCACCACCACTAATGTTGGAGTCGGGTCACCACCACTAATGTTAGAGTCGGTTCACCTCCAGTAATATAAAATTCGGGTCACCAGTACAAATGTTAGAGTCGGGTCACCACCACTAATGTCAGAGTTGGGTCACCACCACTAATGTTAGAGTCGGGTCACCACCACTAATGTTAGAGAAGGGTCACCACCACTAATGTTAGAGTCAGGTCACCTCCACTAATGTCAGAGTCGGGTCACCACCACTAATGTCAGAGTCGGGTCGCCACCACTAATGTCAGAGTCGGGTCGCCACCACTAATGTCAGAGTCGGGACAACTCCACTAATGTTAGAGTCGGGTCACCGCCTCTAATGTTAGAGTCGGGTCACCACCACTAATGTCACAGTCGGGTCACCACCACTGATTTTAGAGTCAGGTCACCACCACTAATGTTAGAGAAGAGTCACCACCACTTATGTTAGAGTCGGGTCACCAGCATTAATTTTAGAGTCGGGTCATCACCACTAATGTCAGAGTCGGTTCACCACCACTAATGTTAGAGCCGGGTCACCACCACTAATGTTAGATTTGCGTCACCAGCACAAATGTTAGAGTCGTGTCACCACCACTAATGTTAGAGTTGGGTCAACACCAGTAATGTTAGAGTCGGGTCACCACCACTAATGTCAGAGTTGTATCACCACCACTAATGTTAGAGTCGGGTCACCACCACTAATGCCAGAGTCGGGTCACCACCACTAATGTTAGAGTCGTGTCACCACCACAAATGTTAGAGTCGGGTCACCAACACTAATGTTAGAGTCGGGTCACCACTACTAATGTCAGAGTCGGGTCACCACCACTAATGTCAGAGTTGGGTCACCACCACTAATGATAGAGAAGGTTCACCGCCACTAATGTTAGATTCGGGTGACCACCACTAATGTCAGAGTCAGATCACCACCACTTATGTCAGAGTCGGTCACCACCACTAATGTTAGAGTCGGGTCACCACCACTAATGTCAGCGTCGGGTCACCACCATTAATGTTAGAGTCGGATCACCAACACTAATGATAGAGTCGCGTCACCAACACTAATGTTAGAGTCGGGTCACCATTACTAATGTCAGAGTCGGGTCACCACCACTAATGTCAGAGTTGGGTCACCACCACTAATGTTAGAGAAGGGTCGCCACCACTCATGTTAGATTCGGGTCACCACCACTAATGTTAGAGTCGGGTAACCTCCACTAATGTCAGAGTCGGGTCACCACCACTAATGTCAGAGTCGGGTCGCCACCACTAATGTCAGAGTCGGGTCACCACCACTAATGTCAGAGTCGGGACACCACCACTAATGTTAGAGTCGAGTCACCACCACTATTGTTAGAGTCGGGTCACCACCACTAATGTTAGAGTCCGGACACCACCACTCATGTCAGAGTCGGGTCACCACCACTAATGTTAGAGTTGGGTCACCACCACGAATGTTAGAGTCGGGTCACCACCACTCATGTCAGAGTCGGATCACCACCACTAATGTTAGAGTCGGGTCACCGCCACTAATGTAAGAGTCGGGTCACCACCACTAATGTTAGAGTCGGGTCACCACCACTAATGTTAGAGTCGGGTCACCACGACTAATGTTAGAGTCGGGTCACCACTACTAATGTCAGAGTCGGGTCACCACCACTAATGTTAGAGTCGGGTCACCACCACTAATGTTAGAGTCGGGTCACCAACACTAATGTTAGAGTCTGGTCACCACTACTAATGTCAGAGTCGGGTCACCACCACTAATGTCAGAGATGGGTCACCACCACTAATGTTAGAGAAGGGTCACCACCACTAATGTTAGATTCGGGTCACCACCACTAATGTTAGAGTTGGGTCACCACCACTAATGTTAGAGTCGGGTCACCACCACTAATTTTAGAGTTGGGTCACCAGTACAAATGTTAGAGTCGGGTCACCACCACTAATGTTAGGGTCGGGTCACCTCCACTAATGTCAGAGTCGGGTCACCACCACTCATGTCAGAGTCGGGACGCCACCACTAACCTTAGAGTTGGGTCACCAGTACAAATGTTAGAGTCGGGTCACCACCACTAATGTTAGGGTCGTGTCACCTCCACTAATGTCAGAGTCGGGTCACCACCACTCATGTCAGAGTCGGGACGCCACCACTAATGTCAGAGTCGGGTCTCCACCACTATAGTCAGAGTCGGGACACCACCACTAATGTGAGAGTCGGGTCACCACCACTAATGTTAGAGTCGTGTCACCACCACTAATGTTAGAGTCGGGTCACCACCACTAATGTCGGAGTCGTGTCACCACCACTAATGTTAGAGTTGGGTCAACACCAGTAATGTTAGAGTCGGGTCACCACCACTAATGTCAGAGTTGTATCACCACCACTAATGTTAGAGTCGGGTCACCACCACTAATGCCAGAGTCGGGTCACCACCACTAATGTTAGAGTCGTGTCACCACCACAAATGTTAGAGTCGGGTCACCAACACTAATGTTAGAGTCGGGTCACCACTACTAATGTCAGAGTCGGGTCACCACCACTAATGTCAGAGTTGGGTCACCACCACTAATGATAGAGAAGGTTCACCGCCACTAATGTTAGATTCGGGTGACCACCACTAATGTCAGAGTCAGATCACCACCACTTATGTCAGAGTCGGTCACCACCACTAATGTTAGAGTCGGGTCACCACCACTAATGTCAGCGTCGGGTCACCACCATTAATGTTAGAGTCGGATCACCAACACTAATGATAGAGTCGCGTCACCAACACTAATGTTAGAGTCGGGTCACCATTACTAATGTCAGAGTCGGGTCACCACCACTAATGTCAGAGTTGGGTCACCACCACTAATGTTAGAGAAGGGTCGCCACCACTCATGTTAGATTCGGGTCACCACCACTAATGTCAGAGTCGGATCACCACCACTTATGTCAGAGTCGGTCACCACCACTAATGTCAGAGTCGGGTCACCACCACTAATGTTAGAGTTGGGTCACCACCACTAATGTTAGAGTCGGGTCACCACCACTAATGTTAGAGTCGGATCACCTCCACTAATGTTGGAGTCGGGTCACCAGTACAAATGTTAGAGTCGGGTCACCACCACTAATGTTAGGGTCGGGTCACCTCCACTAATGTCAGAGTCGGGTCACCACCACTAATGTCAGAGTCGGGTCGCCACCACTAATGTCAGAGTCGGGTCACCACCACTAATGTCAGAGTCGGGACACCACCACTAATGTTAGAGTCGGGTCACCACCACTAATGTTAGACTCGGTTCACCACCACTAATGTTAGAGTCGGGTCACCACCATTAATGTCACAGTCGTGTCTCCACCACTAATGTTAGAGTTGGGTCACCTCCACTAATTTTAGAGTCGGGTCACCACCACTAATGTCAGAGTCGGATCAGCACCACTAATGTTAGAGTCGGGTCACCACCACTAATGCCATAGTCGGGTCACCACCACTAATGATAGAGTCGGGTCACCACCACTAATGTTAGAGTCGGCTCACCAACACTAATGTCAGAGTCGGGTCACCACCACTAATGTCAGAGTTGGGTCACCACCACTAATGTTAGAGAAGGGTCACCACCACTAATGTCAGAGTCGTGTCACCACCACTAATGTCAGAGCCGGTCACCACCACTAATGTTAGAGTCGGGTCACCACCACTAATGTCAGCGTCGGATCACCACCGCTAATGTTAGAGTCGGGTCACCACCTCTAATGTTAGAGTCGGGTCACCTCCACTAGTGTTAGATTCGGGTCACCAGCACAAATGTTAGAGTCGGATCACCACCACTAATGTTAGATTTGGGTCACCACCACTAATGTTAGAGTCGGGTCACCACCACTAATTTTAGAGTCGGGTCACCACCACTAATGTTAGAGTCGGGTCACCTCCACTAATATTAGAGTCGGGTCACCTGTACAAATGTTAGAGTCGGGTCACCACCACTAATGTTAGAGCTGGGTCACCACCACTAATGTTAGAGTCGGGTCACCATCAATAATGTTAGAGAAGGGTCACCACCACTAATGTTAGAGTCGAGTCACCACCACTATTGTTAGAGTCGGGTCACCACCAGTAATGTTAGAGTCCGGACACCACCACTCATGTCAGAGTCGGGTCACCACCACTAATGTTAGAGTTGGGTCACCACCACGAATGTTAGAGTCGGGTCACCACCACTCATGTCAGAGTCGGATCACCACCACTAATGTTAGAGTCGGGTCACCGCCACTAATGTAAGAGTCGGGTCACCACCACTAATGTTAGAGTCGGGTCACCACCACTAATGTTAGAGTCGGGTCACCACGACTAATGTTAGAGTCGGGTCACCACTACTAATGTCAGAGTCGGGTCACCACCACTAATGTTAGACTCGGGTCACCACCACTAATGTTAGAGTCGGGTCACCAACACTAATGTTAGAGTCTGGTCACCACTACTAATGTCAGAGTCGGGTCACCACCACTAATGTCAGAGTTGGGTCACCACCACTAATGTTAGAGAAGGGTCACCACCACTAATGTTAGATTCGGGTCACCACCATTAATGTTAGAGTCGGGTCACCTCCACTAATGTTAGAGTCGGGTCACGAACGCAATTGTTAGAGTCGGGTCACCACCACTAATGTTAGAGTTGGGTCACCACCACTAATGTTAGAGTCGGGTCACCACCACTAATTTTAGAGTCGGGTCACCACCACTAATGTTAGAGTCGGTTCACCTCCACTAACCTTAGAGTTGGGTCACCAGTACAAATGTTAGAGTCGGGTCACCACCACTAATGTTAGGGTCGGGTCACCTCCACTAATGTCAGAGTCGGGTCACCACCACTCATGTCAGAGTCGGGACGCCACCACTAATGTCAGAGTCGGGTCTCCACCACTATAGTCAGAGTCGGGACACCACCACTAATGTGAGAGTCGGGTCACCACCACTAATGTTAGAGTCGTGTCACCACCACTAATGTTAGAGTCGGGTCACCACCACTAATGTCGGAGTCGTGTCACCACCACTAATGTTAGAGTTGGGTCAACACCAGTAATGTTAGAGTCGGGTCACCACCACTAATGTCAGAGTTGTATCACCACCACTAATGTTAGAGTCGGGTCACCACCACTAATGCCAGAGTCGGGTCACCACCACTAATGTTAGAGTCGTGTCACCACCACAAATGTTAGAGTCGGGTCACCAACACTAATGTTAGAGTCGGGTCACCACTACTAATGTCAGAGTCGGGTCACCACCACTAATGTCAGAGTTGGGTCACCACCACTAATGATAGAGAAGGTTCACCGCCACTAATGTTAGATTCGGGTGACCACCACTAATGTCAGAGTCAGATCACCACCACTTATGTCAGAGTCGGTCACCACCACTAATGTTAGAGTCGGGTCACCACCACTAATGTCAGCGTCGGGTCACCACCATTAATGTTCGAGTCGGATCACCACCACTAATGTTAGAGTCGGGTCACCTCCACTAATGTTAGATTCGGGTCACCAGCACAAATGTTAGAGTCGTGTCACCACCACTAATGTTAGAGTTGGGTCACCACCACTAATGTTAGAGTCGGGTCAACATCACTAATTTTAGAGTCGGGTCACCACCACTAATGTTAGAGTCGGGTCACCACCACAAATGTTAGAGTCGGGTCACCTCCACTAATATTAGAGTCGGGTCACCAGTACAAATGTTAGAGTCGGGTCACCACCACTAATGTTAGAGTTGGGTCACCACCACTAATGTTCGAGTCAGGTCACCACCACTAATGTTAGAGAAGGGTCAACACCACTAATGTTAGAGTCTGGTCACCAGCACTAATGTTGGAGTCGGGTCATCACCACTAATGTCAGAGTCGGTTCACCACCACTAATATTAGAGTCGGGTCACCACCACTAATGTTAGAGTCGCGTCACCAGCACAAATGTTAGAATCTGGTCACCACCACTAATGTTATAGTCTGGTCACCACCACTAATGTCAGCGGCGGTTCACCACCACTAATGTTAGAGTCGGGTCATCACCACTAATGTTAGAGTCGGGTCACCACCACTAATGTCAGAGTCGGGACACCACCACTAATGTCAGAGTGAGGTCACCACCACTAAGGTCAGAGTCGGGTCATCACAACTAATGTTAGAGTCGGGTCACCACCACGAATGTCAGAGTCAGCTCACCACCACTAATGTCAGTGTCGGGTCACCACCACTAATTTTAGAGTCGTTCACCACCACTAATGTTAGAGTCGGGTCACCAGCACTAATGTTAGAGCCGGGTCACCACCACTAATGTTAGAGACGGGTCACCACCACTAATGTTAGAGAAGGGTCACCACCACTAATGTTAGAATGGGGTCACCACCACTAATGTGAGAGAAGGGTCACCACCACTAATGTCAGAATCGGTTCACCAGCACAAATGTTAGAGTCGGGTCAGCACCACTAATCTTAGAGTCGGGCCACCACCACTAATGTTAGAGAAGGGTCACCACCAGTAATGTTAAAGTCGGGTCACCAGCACTAATGTTAGTGCCGGATCACCACCACTTATGTTTGAGTCGGGTCACCACCACTAATGTTAGAAAAGGGTCACCACCACTAATGTTAGAGTGGGGTCACCACCACTAAGGTTAGAGTCGGGTCACCACCAGTAATGTTAGAGTCGGGTCACCACCACTAACGTTAGAGTCGGGTCACCACCACTATTGTCAGAGTCGGGTCACCACCTCTAATGTCTGAGTCGGGTCTCCACCAAAAATGTCAGAGTCGGGACACCACCACTAATGTTAGAGTCGGGTCACCACCACTAATGTTACAGTCGGGTCACCACCACTATTGTTAGAGTCGGGTCACCACCACTAACGTCAGAGTCGTGTCACCACCACTAATGTTAGAGTTGGGTCACCACCACTAATGCCAGAGTCGAGTAACCACCAATAATGTTAGAGTCGGGTCACCACCACTAATGATAGAGTCGCGTCACCAACACTAATGTTAGAGTCGGGTCACCATTACTAATGTCAGAGTCGGGTCACCACCACTAATGTCAGAGTTGGGTCACCACCACTAATGTTAGAGAAGGGTCGCCACCACTCATGTTAGATTCGGGTCACCACCACTAATGTCAGAGTCGGATCACCACCACTTATGTCAGAGTCGGTCACCACCACTAATGTCAGAGTCGGGTCACCACCACTAATGTTAGAGTTGGGTCACCACCACTAATGTTAGAGTCGGGTCACCACCACTAATGTTAGAGTCGGATCACCTCCACTAATGTTGGAGTCGGGTCACCAGTACAAATGTTAGAGTCGGGTCACCACCACTAATGTTAGGGTCGGGTCACCTCCACTAATGTCAGAGTCGGGTCACCACCACTAATGTCAGAGTCGGGTCGCCACCACTAATGTCAGAGTCGGGTCACCACCACTAATGTCAGAGTCGGGACACCACCACTAATGTTAGAGTCGGGTCACCACCACTAATGTTAGACTCGGTTCACCACCACTAATGTTAGAGTCGGGTCACCACCACTAATGTCAGAGTCGTGTCTCCACCACTAATGTTAGAGTTGGGTCACCTCCACTAATTTTAGAGTCGGGTCACCACCACTAATGTCAGAGTCGGATCAGCACCACTAATGTTAGAGTCGGGTCACCACCACTAATGCCATAGTCGGGTCACCACCACTAATGATAGAGTCGGGTCACCACCACTAATGTTAGAGTCGGCTCACCAACACTAATGTCAGAGTCGGGTCACCACCACTAATGTCAGAGTTGGGTCACCACCACTAATGTTAGAGAAGGGTCACCACCACTAATGTCAGAGTCGTGTCACCACCACTAATGTCAGAGCCGGTCACCACCACTAATGTTAGAGTCGGGTCACCACCACTAATGTCAGCGTCGGATCACCACCGCTAATGTTAGAGTCGGGTCACCACCTCTAATGTTAGAGTCGGGTCACCTCCACTAGTGTTAGATTCGGGTCACCAGCACAAATGTTAGAGTCGGATCACCACCACTAATGTTAGATTTGGGTCACCACCACTAATGTTAGAGTCGGGTCACCACCACTAATTTTAGAGTCGGGTCACCACCACTAATGTTAGAGTCGGGTCACCTCCACTAATATTAGAGTCGGGTCACCTGTACAAATGTTAGAGTCGGGTCACCACCACTAATGTTAGAGCTGGGTCACCACCACTAATGTTAGAGTCGGGTCACCATCAATAATGTTAGAGAAGGGTCACCACCACTAATGTTAGAGTCGGGTCACCTCCACTAATGTCAGAGTCGGGTCACCATCACTAATGACAGAGTCGGGTCGCCACCACTAATCTCAGAGTCGGGTCACCACCACTAATGTCAGAGTCGGCACACTTCCACTAATGTTAGAGTCGGGTCACCGCCACTAATGTTAGAGTCGGGTCACCACCATTAATGTTCGAGTCGGGTCACCAGTACAAATGTTAGAGTCGGGTCAGCACCACTCATGTTAGATTTGGGTCAAAACCACTAATGTTAGAGTCGGGTCACCACCACTAATGTTAGAGAAGCGTCACCAACACTAATGTTAGATTCGGGTCACCACCACTAATGTCAGAGTCGGATCACCACCACTAAAGTCAGAGTCGGTCACCACCACTAATGTTAGAGTCGGGTCACCACCACTAATGTTAGAGTCGGGTCACCACCACTAATGTTAGAGTCGGGTCACCACCACTAATGTTAGAGTTGCGTCACCACCTCTAATGTTAGAGTCGGGTCACATCCACTAATATTAGAGTCGTGTCACCAGTACAAATGTCAGAGTCGGGTCAACACCACTAATGTTAGACTCGGGTCACCACCACTAATGTCAGAGTCGGGACACCAGCACTAATGTCAGAGTCAGGTCACCACCACTAATGTCAAAGTCGGGTCACCACCACTAATGTTAGAGTCGGGTCACCACCACTAATGTCACAGTCGGGTCACCACCAGTAATGTTAGATTCGGGTACCACCACTAATGTTCGAGTCCGGTCACTACCACTAATGTTAGTGTCGAGTCACCGCCACTAATGTTATAGTCGGGTCACCACCACTAATGTTAGAGTCGGGTCAACACCACTAATGTTAGAGTCGGGTCACAACCACTAATGTTAGAGTCGGGTCTCCACCACTAATGTTAGAGTCGGTTCACCACCACTAATGTCAGAGTCGGATCACCACCACTAATGTTAGCGTCGGGTCACCACCACTAATGTCAGCATCGGGTCACCACCACTAATGTTAGAGTCGGGTCACCACTACTAATGTCAGAGTCGGCTCACCACCACTAATGTCAGAGTTGGGTCACCACCACTAATGTTAGAGAAGGGTCACCACCACTAATGTTTTAGCCGGGTCACCACCACTAATGTCAGAGGCGGATCACCACCACTAATGTCAGAGTCGGTCACCACCACTAATGTTAGAGTTGGGTCATCACCACTAATGTCAGAGTCGGGTCACCAGCACTAATGTTAGAGACAGGTCACCACCACTAATGTTAGAGTCACGTCACCTCCACTAATGTTAGAGTCGGCTCACCAGCACAAATCTTCGAGTCGGGTCACCACTACTAATGTTAGAGTTGGGTCAGCACCACCAATGTTAGAGTCGGGTCACCACCACTAATGTTGGAGTCGGGTCACCACCACTAATGTTAGAGTCGGTTCACCTCCAGTAATATAAAATTCGGGTCACCAGTACAAATGTTAGAGTCGGGTCACCACCACTAATGTCAGAGTTGGGTCACCACCACTAATGTTAGAGTCGGGTCACCACCACTAATGTTAGAGAAGGGTCACCACCACTAATGTTAGAGTCAGGTCACCTCCACTAATGTCAGAGTCGGGTCACCACCACTAATGTCAGAGTCGGGTCGCCACCACTAATGTCAGAGTCGGGTCGCCACCACTAATGTCAGAGTCGGGACAACTCCACTAATGTTAGAGTCGGGTCACCGCCTCTAATGTTAGAGTCGGGTCACCACCACTAATGTCACAGTCGGGTCACCACCACTGATTTTAGAGTCAGGTCACCACCACTAATGTTAGAGAAGAGTCACCACCACTTATGTTAGAGTCGGGTCACCAGCATTAATTTTAGAGTCGGGTCATCACCACTAATGTCAGAGTCGGTTCACCACCACTAATGTTAGAGCCGGGTCACCACCACTAATGTTAGATTTGCGTCACCAGCACAAATGTTAGAGTCGTGTCACCACCACTAATGTTAGAGTTGGGTCAACACCAGTAATGTTAGAGTCGGGTCACCACCACTAATGTCAGAGTTGTATCACCACCACTAATGTTAGAGTCGGGTCACCACCACTAATGCCAGAGTCGGGTCACCACCACTAATGTTAGAGTCGTGTCACCACCACAAATGTTAGAGTCGGGTCACCAACACTAATGTTAGAGTCGGTTCACCACCACTAATGTTAGATTTGGGTCACCACCACTAATGTTAGAGTCGGGTCACCACCACTAATTTTAGAGTCGGGTCACCACCACTAATGTTAGAGTCGGGTCACCTCCACTAATATTAGAGTCGGGTCACCTGTACAAATGTTAGAGTCGGGTCACCACCACTAATGTTAGAGCTGGGTCACCACCACTAATGTTAGAGTCGGGTCACCATCAATAATGTTAGAGAAGGGTCACCACCACTAATGTTAGAGTCGGGTCACCTCCACTAATGTCAGAGTCGGGTCACCATCACTAATGACAGAGTCGGGTCGCCACCACTAATCTCAGAGTCGGGTCACCACCACTAATGTCAGAGTCGGCACACTTCCACTAATGTTAGAGTCGGGTCACCGCCACTAATGTTAGAGTCGGGTCACCACCATTAATGTTCGAGTCGGGTCACCAGTACAAATGTTAGAGTCGGGTCAGCACCACTCATGTTAGATTTGGGTCAAAACCACTAATGTTAGAGTCGGGTCACCACCACTAATGTTAGAGAAGCGTCACCAACACTAATGTTAGATTCGGGTCACCACCACTAATGTCAGAGTCGGATCACCACCACTAAAGTCAGAGTTGGTCACCACCACTAATGTTAGAGTCGGGTCACCACCACTAATGTTAGAGTCGGGTCACCTCCACTAATGATAGATTCGGGTCACCAGCACAAATGTTAGAGTCGGGTCACCACCACTAATGTTAGAGTTGCGTCACCACCTCTAATGTTAGAGTCGGGTCACCACCACTAATTTTAGAGTCGGGTCACCACCACTAATGTTAGAGTCGGGTCACATCCACTAATATTAGAGTCGTGTCACCAGTACAAATGTCAGAGTCGGGTCAACACCACTAATGTTAGACTCGGGTCACCACCACTAATGTCAGAGTCGGGACACCAGCACTAATGTCAGAGTCAGGTCACCACCACTAATGTCAAAGTCGGGTCACCACCACTAATGTTAGAGTCGGGTCACCACCACTAATGTCACAGTCGGGTCACCACCAGTAATGTTAGATTCGGGTACCACCACTAATGTTCGAGTCCGGTCACTACCACTAATGTTAGTGTCGAGTCACCGCCACTAATGTTATAGTCGGGTCACCACCACTAATGTTAGAGTCGGGTCAACACCACTAATGTTAGAGTCGGGTCACAACCACTAATGTTAGAGTCGGGTCTCCACCACTAATGTTAGAGTCGGTTCACCACCACTAATGTCAGAGTCGGATCACCACCACTAATGTTAGCGTCGGGTCACCACCACTAATGTCAGCATCGGGTCACCACCACTAATGTTAGAGTCGGGTCACCACTACTAATGTCAGAGTCGGCTCACCACCACTAATGTCAGAGTTGGGTCACCACCACTAATGTTAGAGAAGGGTCACCACCACTAATGTTTTAGCCGGGTCACCACCACTAATGTCAGAGGCGGATCACCACCACTAATGTCAGAGTCGGTCACCACCACTAATGTTAGAGTTGGGTCATCACCACTAATGTCAGAGTCGGGTCACCAGCACTAATGTTAGAGACAGGTCACCACCACTAATGTTAGAGTCACGTCACCTCCACTAATGTTAGAGTCGGCTCACCAGCACAAATCTTCGAGTCGGGTCACCACTACTAATGTTAGAGTTGGGTCAGCACCACCAATGTTAGAGTCGGGTCACCACCACTAATGTTGGAGTCGGGTCACCACCACTAATGTTAGAGTCGGTTCACCTCCAGTAATATAAAATTCGGGTCACCAGTACAAATGTTAGAGTCGGGTCACCACCACTAATGTCAGAGTTGGGTCACCACCACTAATGTTAGAGTCGGGTCACCACCACTAATGTTAGAGAAGGGTCACCACCACTAATGTTAGAGTCAGGTCACCTCCACTAATGTCAGAGTCGGGTCACCACCACTAATGTCAGAGTCGGGTCGCCACCACTAATGTCAGAGTCGGGTCGCCACCACTAATGTCAGAGTCGGGACAACTCCACTAATGTTAGAGTCGGGTCACCGCCTCTAATGTTAGAGTCGGGTCACCACCACTAATGTCACAGTCGGGTCACCACCACTGATTTTAGAGTCAGGTCACCACCACTAATGTTAGAGAAGAGTCACCACCTCTTATGTTAGAGTCGGGTCACCAGCATTAATTTTAGAGTCGGGTCATCACCACTAATGTCAGAGTCGGTTCACCACCACTAATGTTAGAGCCGGGTCACCACCACTAATGTTAGATTTGCGTCACCAGCACAAATGTTAGAGTCGTGTCACCACCACTAATGTTAGAGTTGGGTCAACACCAGTAATGTTAGAGTCGGGTCACCACCACTAATGTCAGAGTTGTATCACCACCACTAATGTTAGAGTCGGGTCACCACCACTAATGCCAGAGTCGGGTCACCACCATTAATGTTAGAGTCGTGTCACCACCACAAATGTTAGAGTCGGGTCACCAACACTAATGTTAGAGTCGGGTCACCACTACTAATGTCAGAGTCGGGTCACCACCACTAATGTCAGAGTTGGGTCACCACCACTAATGATAGAGAAGGTTCACCGCCACTAATGTTAGATTCGGGTGACCACCACTAATGTCAGAGTCAGATCACCACCACTTATGTCAGAGTCGGTCACCACCACTAATGTTAGAGTCGGGTCACCACCACTAATGTCAGCGTCGGGTCACCACCATTAATGTTAGAGTCGGATCACCAACACTAATGATAGAGTCGCGTCACCAACACTAATGTTAGAGTCGGGTCACCATTACTAATGTCAGAGTCGGGTCACCACCACTAATGTCAGAGTTGGGTCACCACCACTAATGTTAGAGAAGGGTCGCCACCACTCATGTTAGATTCGGGTCACCACCACTAATGTCAGAGTCGGATCACCACCACTTATGTCAGAGTCGGTCACCACCACTAATGTCAGAGTCGGGTCACCACCACTAATGTTAGAGTTGGGTCACCACCACTAATGTTAGAGTCGGGTCACCACCACTAATGTTAGAGTCGGATCACCTCCACTAATGTTGGAGTCGGGTCACCAGTACAAATGTTAGAGTCGGGTCACCACCACTAATGTTAGGGTCGGGTCACCTCCACTAATGTCAGAGTCGGGTCACCACCACTAATGTCAGAGTCGGGTCGCCACCACTAATGTCAGAGTCGGGTCACCACCACTAATGTCAGAGTCGGGACACCACCACTAATGTTAGAGTCGGGTCACCACCACTAATGTTAGACTCGGTTCACCACCACTAATGTTAGAGTCGGGTCACCACCATTAATGTCAAAGTCGTGTCTCCACCACTAATGTTAGAGTTGGGTCACCTCCACTAATTTTAGAGTCGGGTCACCACCACTAATGTCAGAGTCGGATCAGCACCACTAATGTTAGAGTCGGGTCACCACCACTAATGCCATAGTCGGGTCACCACCACTAATGATAGAGTCGGGTCACCACCACTAATGTTAGAGTCGGCTCACCAACACTAATGTCAGAGTCGGGTCACCACCACTAATGTCAGAGTTGGGTCACCACCACTAATGTTAGAGAAGGGTCACCACCACTAATGTCAGAGTCGTGTCACCACCACTAATGTCAGAGCCGGTCACCACCACTAATGTTAGAGTCGGGTCACCACCACTAATGTCAGCGTCGGATCACCACCGCTAATGTTAGAGTCGGGTCACCACCTCTAATGTTAGAGTCGGGTCACCTCCACTAGTGTTAGATTCGGGTCACCAGCACAAATGTTAGAGTCGGATCACCACCACTAATGTTAGATTTGGGTCACCACCACTAATGTTAGAGTCGGGTCACCACCACTAATTTTAGAGTCGGGTCACCACCACTAATGTTAGAGTCGGGTCACCTCCACTAATATTAGAGTCGGGTCACCTGTACAAATGTTAGAGTCGGGTCACCACCACTAATGTTAGAGCTGGGTCACCACCACTAATGTTAGAGTCGGGTCACCATCAATAATGTTAGAGAAGGGTCACCACCACTAATGTTAGAGTCCAGTCACCACCACTATTGTTAGAGTCGGGTCACCACCACTAATGTTAGAGTCCGGACACCACCACTCATGTCAGAGTCGGGTCACCACCACTAATGTTAGAGTTGGGTCACCACCACGAATGTTAGAGTCGGGTCACCACCACTCATGTCAGAGTCGGATCACCACCACTAATGTTAGAGTCGGGTCACCGCCACTAATGTAAGAGTCGGGTCACCACCACTAATGTTAGAGTCGGGTCACCACCACTAATGTTAGAGTCGGGTCACCACGACTAATGTTAGAGTCGGGTCACCACTACTAATGTCAGAGTCGGGTCACCACCACTAATGTCAGAGTTGGGTCACCACCACTAATGTTAGAGAAGGGTCACCGCCACTAATGTTAGATTCGGGTCACCACCATTAATGTTAGAGTCGGGTCACCTCCACTAATGTTAGAGTCGGGTCACGAACGCAATTGTTAGAGTCGGGTCACCACCACTAATGTTAGAGTTGGGTCACCACCACTAATGTTAGAGTCGGGTCACCACCACTAATTTTAGAGTCGGGTCACCACCACTAATGTTAGAGTCGGTTCACCTCCACTAACCTTAGAGTTGGGTCACCAGTACAAATGTTAGAGTCGGGTCACCACCACTAATGTTAGGGTCGGGTCACCTCCACTAATGTCAGAGTCGGGTCACCACCACTCATGTCAGAGTCGGGACGCCACCACTAATGTCAGAGTCGGGTCTCCACCACTATAGTCAGAGTCGGGACACCACCACTAATGTGAGAGTCGGGTCACCACCACTAATGTTAGAGTCGTGTCACCACCACTAATGTTAGAGTCGGGTCACCACCACTAATGTCGGAGTCGTGTCACCACCACTAATGTTAGAGTTGGGTCAACACCAGTAATGTTAGAGTCGGGTCACCACCACTAATGTCAGAGTTGTATCACCACCACTAATGTTAGAGTCGGGTCACCACCACTAATGCCAGAGTCGGGTCACCACCACTAATGTTAGAGTCGTGTCACCACCACAAATGTTAGAGTCGGGTCACCAACACTAATGTTAGAGTCGGGTCACCACTACTAATGTCAGAGTCGGGTCACCACCACTAATGTCAGAGTTGGGTCACCACCACTAATGATAGAGAAGGTTCACCGCCACTAATGTTAGATTCGGGTGACCACCACTAATGTCAGAGTCAGATCACCACCACTTATGTCAGAGTCGGTCACCACCACTAATGTTAGAGTCGGGTCACCACCACTAATGTCAGCGTCGGGTCACCACCATTAATGTTAGAGTCGGATCACCACCACTAATGTTAGAGTCGGGTCACCTCCACTAATGTTAGATTCGGGTCACCAGCACAAATGTTAGAGTCGGGTCACCACCACTAATGTTAGAGTTGGGTCACCACCACTAATGTTAGAGTCGGGTCACCATCACTAATTTTAGAGTCGGGTCACCACCACTAATGTTAGAGTCGGGTCACCACCACAAATGTTAGAGTCGGGTCACCTCCACTAATATTAGAGTCGGGTCACCAGTACAAATGTTAGAGTCGGGTCACCACCACTAATGTTAGAGTTGGGTCACCACCACTAATGTTCGAGTCAGGTCACCACCACTAATGTTAGAGAAGGGTCAACACCACTAATGTTAGAGTCTGGTCACCAGCACTAATGTTGGAGTCGGGTCATCACCACTAATGTCAGAGTCGGTTCACCACCACTAATATTAGAGTCGGGTCACCACCACTAATGTTAGAGTCGCGTCACCAGCACAAATGTTAGAATCTGGTCACCACCACTAATGTTATAGTCTGGTCACCACCACTAATGTCAGCGGCGGTTCACCACCACTAATGTTAGAGTCGGGTCACCACCACTAATGTTAGAGTCGGGTCACCACCACTAATGTCAGAGTCGGGACACCACCACTAATGTCAGAGTGAGGTCACCACCACTAAGGTCAGAGTCGGGTCATCACAACTAATGTTAGAGTCGGGTCACCACCACGAATGTCAGAGTCAGCTCACCACCACTAATGTCAGTGTCGGGTCACCACCACTAAGGTCAGAGTCGGGTCATCACAACTAATGTTAGAGTCGGGTCACCACCACGAATGTCAGAGTCAGCTCACCACCACTAATGTCAGTGTCGGGTCACCACCACTAATTTTAGAGTCGTTCACCACCACTAATGTTAGAGTCGGGTCACCAGCACTAATGTTAGAGCCGGGTCACCACCACTAATGTTAGAGTCGGGTCACCACCACTAATGTTAGAGAAGGGTCACCACCACTAATGTTAGAATGGGGTCACCACCACTAATGTTAGAGAAGGGTCACCACCACTAATGTCAGAATCGGTTCACCAGCACAAATGTTAGAGTCGGGTCAGCACCACTAATCTTAGAGTCGGGCCACCACCACTAATGTTAGAGAAGGGTCACCACCAGTAATGTTAAAGTCGGGTCACCAGCACTAATGTTAGTGCCGGATCACCACCACTTATGTTTGAGTCGGGTCACCACCACTAATGTTAGAAAAGGGTCACCACCACTAATGTTAGAGTGGGGTCACCACCACTAAGGTTAGAGTCGGGTCACCACCAGTAATGTTAGAGTCGGGTCACCACCACTAACGTTAGAGTCGGGTCACCACCACTATTGTCAGAGTCGGGTCACCACCTCTAATGTCTGAGTCGGGTCTCCACCAAAAATGTCAGAGTCGGGACACCACCACTAATGTTAGAGTCGGGTCACCACCACTAATGTTACAGTCGGGTCACCACCACTATTGTTAGAGTCGGGTCACCACCACTAACGTCAGAGTCGTGTCACCACCACTAATGTTAGAGTTGGGTCACCACCACTAATGCCAGAGTCGAGTAACCACCAATAATGTTAGAGTCGGGTCACCACCACTAATGATAGAGTCGCGTCACCAACACTAATGTTAGAGTCGGGTCACCATTACTAATGTCAGAGTCGGGTCACCACCACTAATGTCAGAGTTGGGTCACCACCACTAATGTTAGAGAAGGGTCGCCACCACTCATGTTAGATTCGGGTCACCACCACTAATGTCAGAGTCGGATCACCACCACTTATGTCAGAGTCGGTCACCACCACTAATGTCAGAGTCGGGTCACCACCACTAATGTTAGAGTTGGGTCACCACCACTAATGTTAGAGTCGGGTCACCACCACTAATGTTAGAGTCGGATCACCTCCACTAATGTTGGAGTCGGGTCACCAGTACAAATGTTAGAGTCGGGTCACCACCACTAATGTTAGGGTCGGGTCACCTCCACTAATGTCAGAGTCGGGTCACCACCACTAATGTCAGAGTCGGGTCGCCACCACTAATGTCAGAGTCGGGTCACCACCACTAATGTCAGAGTCGGGACACCACCACTAATGTTAGAGTCGGGTCACCACCACTAATGTTAGACTCGGTTCACCACCACTAATGTTAGAGTCGGGTCACCACCACTAATGTCAGAGTCGTGTCTCCACCACTAATGTTAGAGTTGGGTCACCTCCAATAATTTTAGAGTCGGGTCACCACCACTAATGTCAGAGTCGGATCAGCACCACTAATGTTAGAGTCGGGTCACCACCACTAATGCCATAGTCGGGTCACCACCACTAATGATAGAGTCGGGTCACCACCACTAATGATAGAGTCGGCTCACCAACACTAATGTCAGAGTCGGGTCACCACCACTAATGTCAGAGTTGGGTCACCACCACTAATGTTAGAGAAGGGTCACCACCACTAATGTCAGAGTCGTGTCACCACCACTAATGTCAGAGCCGGTCACCACCACTAATGTTAGAGTCGGGTCACCACCACTAATGTCAGCGTCGGATCACCACCGCTAATGTTAGAGTCGGGTCACCACCTCTAATGTTAGAGTCGGGTCACCTCCACTAGTGTTAGATTCGGGTCACCAGCACAAATGTTAGAGTCGGATCACCACCACTAATGTTAGATTTGGGTCACCACCACTAATGTTAGAGTCGGGTCACCACCACTAATTTTAGAGTCGGGTCACCACCACTAATGTTAGAGTCGGGTCACCTCCACTAATATTAGAGTCGGGTCACCTGTACAAATGTTAGAGTCGGGTCACCACCACTAATGTTAGAGCTGGGTCACCACCACTAATGTTAGAGTCGGGTCACCATCAATAATGTTAGAGAAGGGTCACCACCACTAATGTTAGAGTCGGGTCACCTCCACTAATGTCAGAGTCGGGTCACCATCACTAATGACAGAGTCGGGTCGCCACCACTAATCTCAGAGTCGGGTCACCACCACTAATGTCAGAGTCGGCACACTTCCACTAATGTTAGAGTCGGGTCACCGCCACTAATGTTAGAGTCGGGTCACCACCATTAATGTGCGAGTCGGGTCACCAGTACAAATGTTAGAGTCGGGTCAGCACCACTCATGTTAGATTTGGGTCAAAACCACTAATGTTAGAGTCGGGTCACCACCACTAATGTTAGAGAAGCGTCACCAACACTAATGTTAGATTCGGGTCACCACCACTAATGTCAGAGTCGGATCACCACCACTAAAGTCAGAGTCGGTCACCACCACTAATGTTAGAGTCGGGTCACCACCACTAATGTTAGAGTCGGGTCACCTCCACTAATGATAGATTCGGGTCACCAGCACAAATGTTAGAGTCGGGTCACCACCACTAATGTTAGAGTTGCGTCACCACCTCTAATGTTAGAGTCGGGTCACCACCACTAATTTTAGAGTCGGGTCACCACCACTAATGTTAGAGTCGGGTCACATCCACTAATATTAGAGTCGTGTCACCAGTACAAATGTCAGAGTCGGGTCAACACCACTAATGTTAGACTCGGGTCACCACCACTAATGTCAGAGTCGGGACACCAGCACTAATGTCAGAGTCAGGTCACCACCACTAATGTCAAAGTCGGGTCACCACCACTAATGTTAGAGTCGGATCACCACCACTAATGTCACAGTCGGGTCACCACCAGTAATGTTAGATTCGGGTACCACCACTAATGTTCGAGTCCGGTCACTACCACTAATGTTAGTGTCGAGTCTCCGCCACTAATGTTATAGTCGGGTCACCACCACTAATGTTAGAGTCGGGTCAACACCACTAATGTTAGAGTCGGGTCACAACCACTAATGTTAGAGTCGGGTCTCCACCACTAATGTTAGAGTCGGTTCACCACCACTAATGTCAGAGTCGGATCACCACCACTAATGTTAGCGTCGGGTCACCACCACTAATGTCAGCATCGGGTCACCACCACTAATGTTAGAGTCGGGTCACCACTACTAATGTCAGAGTCGGCTCACCACCACTAATGTCAGAGTTGGGTCACCACCACTAATGTTAGAGAAGGGTCACCACCACTAATGTTTTAGCCGGGTCACCACCACTAATGTCAGAGGCGGATCACCACCACTAATGTCAGAGTCGGTCACCACCACTAATGTTAGAGTTGGGTCATCACCACTAATGTCAGAGTCGGGTCACCACCACTAATGTTAGAGACAGGTCACCACCACTAATGTTAGAGTCACGTCACCTCCACTAATGTTAGAGTCGGCTCACCAGCACAAATCTTCGAGTCGGGTCACCACTACTAATGTTAGAGTTGGGTCAGCACCACCAATGTTAGAGTCGGGTCACCACCACTAATGTTGGAGTCGGGTCACCACCACTAATGTTAGAGTCGGTTCACCTCCAGTAATATAAGATTCGGGTCACCAGTACAAATGTTAGAGTCGGGTCACCACCACTAATGTCAGAGTTGGGTCACCACCACTAATGTTAGAGTCGGGTCACCACCACTAATGTTAGAGAAGGGTCACCACCACTAATGTTAGAGTCAGGTCACCTCCACTAATGTCAGAGTCGGATCACCACCACTAATGTCAGAGTCGGGTCGCCACCACTAATGTCAGAGTCGGGTCGCCACCACTAATGTCAGAGTCGGGACAACTCCACTAATGTTAGAGTCGGGTCACCGCCTCTAATGTTAGAGTCGGGTCACCACCACTAATGTCACAGTCGGGTCACCACCACTGATTTTAGAGTCAGGTCACCACCACTAATGTTAGAGAAGAGTCACCACCACTTATGTTAGAGTCGGGTCACCAGCATTAATTTTAGAGTCGGGTCATCACCACTAATGTCAGAGTCGGTTCACCACCACTAATGTTAGAGCCGGGTCACCACCACTAATGTTAGATTTGCGTCACCAGCACAAATGTTAGAGTCTGGTCACCACCACTAATGTTATAGTCTGGTCACCACCACTAATGTCAGAGTGGGTTCACCACCACTAATGTTAGAGTCGGGTCTGCACCACTAATGTTAGAGTCGGGTCACCACCACTAATGTCAGAGTCGGGACACCACCACTAATGTCAGAGTCAGGTCACCACCACTAATGTCAGAGTCGGGTCACCACCACTAATGTTAGAGTCGGGTCACCACCCTAATATCAGAGTCGGGTCACCACCAGTAATGTTACAGTCGGGTCGCCACCACTAATGTTAGAGTCGGGTCACCACCACAAATTTTAGAGTCGGGTCACCACCACTAATGTTAGAGTCGTGTCACCAGTACAAATGTCAGAGTCGGGTCAACACCACTAATGTTAGACTCGGGTCACCACCACTAATGTTAGAGTCGGGACACCACCACTAATGTCAGAGTCAGGTCACCACCACTAATGTCAAAGTCGGGTCACCACCACTAATGTTAGAGTCGGGTCACCACCACTAATGTCACAGTCGGGTCACCACCAGTAATGTTAGATTCGGGTACCACCACTAATGTTCGAGTCCGGTCACTACCACTAATGTTAGTGTCGAGTCACCGCCACTAATGTTATAGTCGGGTCACCACCACTAATGTTAGAGTCGGGTCAACACCACTAATGTTAGAGTCGGGTCACAACCACTAATGTTAGAGTCGGGTCTCCACCACTAATGTTAGAGTCGGTTCACCACCACTAATGTCAGAGTCGGATCACCAACACTAATGTTAGCGTCGGGTCACCACCACTAATGTCAGCATCGGGTCACCACCACTAATGTTAGAGTCGGGTCACCACTACTAATGTCAGAGTCGGCTCACCACCACTAATGTCAGAGTTGGGTCACCACCACTAATGTTAGAGAAGGGTCACCACCACTAATGTTTTTGCCGGGTCACCACCACTAATGTCAGAGGCGGATCACCACCACTAATGTCAGAGTCGGTCACCACCACTAATGTTAGAGTTGGGTCATCACCACTAATGTCAGAGTCGGGTCACCACCACTAATGTTAGAGACAGTTCACCACCACTAATGTTAGAGTCACGTCACCTCCACTAATGTTAGAGTCGGCTCACCAGCACAAATCTTAGAGTCGGGTCACCACTACTAATGTTAGAGTTGGGTCAGCACCACCAATGTTAGAGTCGGGTCACCACCACTAATGTTGGAGTCGGGTCACCACCACTAATGTTAGAGTCGGTTCACCTCCAGTAATATAAGATTCGGGTCACCAGTACAAATGTTAGAGTCGGGTCACCACCACTAATGTCAGAGTTGGGTCACCACCACTAATGTTAGAGTCGGGTCACCACCACTAATGTTAGAGAAGGATCACCACCACTAATGTTAGAGTCAGGTCACCTCCACTAATGTCAGAGTCGGGTCACCACCACTAATGTCAGAGTCGGGTCGCCACCACTAATGTCAGAGTCGGGTCGCCACCACTAATGTCAGAGTCGGGCCAACTCCACTAATGTTAGAGTCGGGTCACCGCCTCTAATGTTAGAGTCGGGTCACCACCACTAATGTCACAGTCGGGTCACCACCACTGATTTTAGAGTCAGGTCACCACCACTAATGTTAGAGAAGAGTCACCACCACTTATGTTAGAGTCGGGTCACCAGCATTAATTTTAGAGTCGGGTCATCACCACTAATGTCAGAGTCGGTTCACCACCACTAATGTTAGAGCCGGGTCACCACCACTAATGTTAGATTTGCGTCACCAGCACAAATGTTAGAGTCTGGTCACCACCACTAATGTTATAGTCTGGTCACCACCACTAATGTCAGAGTGGGTTCACCACCACTAATGTTAGAGTCGGGTCTGCACCACTAATGTTAGAGTCGGGTCACCACCACTAATGTCAGAGTCGGGACACCACCACTAATGTCAGAGTCAGGTCACCACCACTAATGTCAGAGTCGGGTCACCACCACTAATGTTAGAGTCGGGTCACCACCCTAATATCAGAGTCGGGTCACCACCAGTAATGTTACAGTCGGGTCGCCACCACTAATATTAGAGTCGGGTCACCACCACAAATGTTAGAGTCGGGTCTCCACCACTAATTTTAGAGTCGGGTCACCAACACTAATGTCAGAGTCGGACCACCACCACTAATGTCAGAGTCAGGTCACCACCACTCATGTCAGAGTCGGTTCACCACCACTAATTTTAGAGTCGGGTCACCACCACTAATGTTAGAGTCGGGTCACCAGCACTAATGTTAGAGCCGGGTCACCACCACTCATGTTAGAGTCGGGTCACCACCACTAATATTGGAGAAGGGTCACCTCCATTAATGTTAGAGTGGGGTCACCACCACTAATGTCAGAGTCAGGTCACCTCCGCTAATGTTAGAGTCGAGTCACCACCACTAATGTCAGAGTCGGGTCACCACCTCTAATGTCAGAGGCGGGTCACCACCACTAATGTTAGAGTCGGGTCACCACCACTAATGTCAGAGTCGAATCACCACCACTAATGTTAGAGTCGAGTCACCACCAGTAAAGTTAGAGTCCGGTCACCACCACTAATGTTAGAGACGGTTCACCTCCACTAATATTAGAGTCGGGTCACCACCACTAATGTTAAAGTCGGTTCACTACCACTAATGATAGATTCGGGTCACCAGCACAAATGTTAGAGTCGGGTCACCACCACTGATGTTAGAGTTGGGTCACCACCACTAATGTTAGAGTCGGGTCACCACCACTAATGTCAGAGTCGAGTCACCACCACTAATGTTAGAATCGAGTCACCACCAGTAATGTTAGAGTCGGGTCACCACCACTAATGTCAGAGTCGGTTCACCACCACTAATGTTAGAGAAGGGTCACCACCACTGATGTTAGAGTCGGGTCACCAGCACTAATGTTAGAGCCGGGTCACCACCACTAATGATGGAGTCGGGTCACCATCAATAATGTTAGAAAAGTGTCACCACCACTAATGTCAGAGTCGGGTCACCACCACTAATTGTGAGTCGGTTCACCATCACTAATGTCAGAGTCCGGCCACCACCACTAATGTTGGAGTCGGAACACCACCAGTAATGTTAGAGTCGGGTCACCACCACTAATATTAGAGTCGGGTCACCACCACTACTGTTAGAGAAGGGTCACCACCACTAATGTTAGGGTCGGGTCACCAGCACTAATGTTAGAGTCGGGTGATCACCACTAATGTCAGAGTCGGTTCACCACCACTAATGTCAGAGTCAGGTCACCACCACTAATGTCAGAGTCGGGTCACCACCACTAATGTTAGATTTGGGTCACCACCACTAATGTCAGAGTCGGGTCACCACCAGTAATGTGAGATTCGGGTACCACCACTAATGTTAGAGTCCGGTCACGACCACTAATGTTAGAGTCGGGTCACCACCACTAATGTTATAGTCGAGTCACCACCACTAATGTTAGAGTCGGGTCACCACCACTAATGTTAGATTCGGGTCACCACCACTAATGTCAGAGTCGGATCACCACCACTAATGTTAGCGTCGGGTGCCCACCACTAAAGTCAGCGTCGGGTCACCACCACTAATGTTAGAGTCGGGTCACCACCACTAATGTTAGAGTCGGGTCACCAGCACTAATGTTAGAGTCGGGTCACCACTACTAATGTCAGAGTCGGCTCACCACCACTAATGTCAGAGTTGGGTCACCACCACTAATGTTAGAGAAGGGTCACCACCACTAATGTTTTAGTCGGGTCACCACCACTAATGTCAGAGTCGGTCAGCACCACTAATGTTAGAGTTGGGTCATCACCACAAATGTCAGTGTCGGGTCACCACCACTAATGTTAGAGTCAGGTCACCACCACTAATGTTAGAGTCCCGTCATTTCCACTAATGTTAGAGTCGGGTCACCAGCACAAATTTTAGAGTCGGGTCACCACCACTAATGTTAGAGTTGGGTCAGCACCACTAATGTTAGAGTCGGGTCACCACCACTAATGTTGGAGTCGGGTCACCACCACTAATGTTAGAGTCGGTTCACCTCCACGAATATTAGAGTCGGGTCACCAATACAAATGTTAGAGTCGGGTCACCACCACTAATGTTAGAGTTGGGTCACCACCACTAATGTTAGAGTCGGGTCACCTCCACCAATGATAGATTCGGGTCACCAGCACAAATGTTAGAGTCGGGTCACCACCACTAATGTTTGAGTTGCGTCACCACCTCTAATGTTAGAGTCGGGTCACCACCACTAATTTTAGAGACGGGTCACCACCACTAATGTTAGAGTCGGGTCACCTCCACTAATATTAGAGTCGGGTCACCAGTACAAATGTCAGAGTCGGGTCACCACCACTAATGTTAGACTCGGGTTACCACCACTAATGTCAGAGTCGGGACACCACCACTAATGTCAGAGTCAGGTCACCACCACTAATGTCAAAGTCGGGTCACCACCACTAATGTTAGAGTCGGGTCACCACCGCTAATGTCACAGTCGGGTCACCACCAGTAATGTTAGATTCGGGTACCACCACTAATGTTAGAGTCCGGTCACTACCACTAATGTTAGTTTCGAGTCACCGCCACTAATGTTATAGTCGGGTTACCACCACTAATTTTAGAGTCGGGTCAACACCACTAATGTTAGAGTCGGGTCACAACCACTAATGTTAGAGTCGGGTCTCCACCACCAATGTTAGAGTCGGGTCACCACCACTAATGTCAGAGTCGGATCACCACCACTAATGTTAGCGTCGGGTCACCACCACTAATGTCAGCTTCGTGTCACCACCACTAATGTTAGAGTCGGGTCACCACTACTAATGTCAGAGTCGGCTCACCACCACTAATGTCAGAGTTGGGTCACCACCACTAATGTTAGAGAAGGGTCACCAGCACTAATGTTTTAGCCGGGTCACCACCACTAATGTCAGAGGCGGATCACCACCACTAATGTCAGAGTCGGTCACCACCACTAATGTTAGAGTTGGGTCATCACCACTAATGTCAGAGTCGGGTCACCACCACTAATGTTAGAGACAGGCCACCACCACTAATGTTAGAGTCACGTCACCTCCGCTAATGTTAGAGTCGGGTCACCAGCACAAATCTTAGAGTCGGGTCACCACTACTAATGTTAGAGTTGGGTCAGCACCACCAATGTTAGAGTCGGGTCACAACCACTAATGTTGGAGTCGGGTCACCACCACTAATGTTAGAGTCGGTTCACCTTCAGTAATATAAGATTCGGGTCACCAGTACAAATGTTAGAGTCGGGTCACCACCACTAATGTCAGAGTTGGGTCACCACAACTAATGTTAGAGTCGGGTCACCACCACTAATGTTAGAGAAGGGTCACCACCACTAATGTTAGAGTCAGGTCACCTCCACTAATGTCAGAGTCGGGTCACCACCACTAATGTCAGAGTCGGGTCGCCACCACTAATGTCAGAGTCGGGTCGCCACCACTAATGTCAGAGTCGGGTCACCACCACTAATTTTAGAGTCGGGTCACCACCACTAATGTTAGAGTCGGGTCACCTCCACTAATGTTAGTGTCGAGTCACCGCCACTAATGTTATAGTCGGGTCACCACCACTAATGTTAGAGTCGGGTCAACACCACTAATGTTAGAGTCGGGTCACAACCACTAATGTTAGAGTCGGGTCTCCACCACTAATGTTAGAGTCGGGTCACCACCACTAATGTCAGAGTCGGATCACCACCACTAATGTTAGCGTCGGGTCACCACCACTTATGTCAGCATCGGGTCACCACCACTAATGTTAGAGTCGGGTCACCACTACTAATGTCAGAGTCGGCTCACCACCACTAATGTCAGAGTTGGGTCACCACCACTAATGTTAGAGAAGGGTCACCACCACTAATGTTTTAGCCGGGTCACCACCACTAATGTCAGAGGCGGATCACCACCACGAATGTCAGAGTCGGTCACCACCACTAATGTTAGAGTTGGGTCATCACCACTAATGTCAGAGTCGGGTCACCACCACTAATGTTAGAGACAGGTCACCACCACTAATGTTAGAGTCACGTCACCTCCACTAATGTTAGAGTCGGGTCAGCAGCACAAATCTTAGAGTCGGGTCACCACTACTAATGTTAGAGTTGGGTCAGCACCACCAATGTCAGAGTCGGGTCACCACCACTAATGTCAGAGTCGGGTCGCCACCACTAATGTCAGAGTCGGGTCGCCACCACTAATGTCAGAGTCGGGACAACTCCACTCATGTTAGAGTCGGGTCACCGCCCCTAATGTTAGAGTCGGGTCACCACCACTAATGTCACAGTCGGGTCACCACCACTGATTTTAGAGTCAGGTCACCACCACTAATGTTAGAGAAGAGTCACCACCACTTATGTTAGAGTCGGGTCACCAGCACTAATTTTAGAGTCGGGTCATCACCACTAATGTCAGAGTCGGTTCACCACCACGAATGTTAGAGCCGGGTCACCACGACTAATGTTAGATTTGCGTCACCAGCACAAATGTTAGAGTCTGGTCACCACCACTAATGTTATAGTCTGGTCACCACCACTAATGTCAGAGTGGGTTCACCACCACTAATGTTAGAGTCGGGTCAGCACCACTAATGTTAGAGTCGGGTCACCACCACTAATGTCAGAGTCGGGACACCACCACTAATGTCAGAGTCAGGTCACCACCACTAATGTCAGAGTCGGGTCGCCACCACTAATGTTAGAGTCGGGTCACCACCCTAATATCAGAGTCGGGTCACCACCAGTAATGTTAGAGTCGGGTCGCCACCACTAATATTAGAATCGGGTCACCACCACAAATGTTAGAGTCGGGTCTCCACCACTAATTTTAGAGTCGGGTCACCACCACTAATGTCACAGTCGGACCACCACCACTAAAGTCAGAGTCAGGTCACCACCACTCATGTCAGAGTCGGGTCACCACCACTAATTTTAGATTCGGGTCACCACCACTAATGTTAGAGTCGGGTCACCAGCACTAATGTTAGAGCCGGGTCACCACCACTAATGTAAGAGTCGGGTCACCACCACTAATATTAGAGAAGGGTCACCTCCATTAATGTTAGAGTGGGGTCACCACCACTAATGTCAGAGTCAGGTCACCTCCACTAATGTTAGAGTCGGGTCACCACCACTAATGTCAGAGTCGGGTCACCACCTCTCATGTCAGAGGCGGGTCACCGCCACTAATGTTAGAGTCGGGTCACCACCACTAATGTCAGAGTCGAATCACCACCACTAATGTTAGAGTCGAGTCACCACCAGTAAAGTTAGAGTCCGGTCACCACCACTAATGTTAGAGTCGGTTCACCTCCACTAATATTAGAGTCGGGTCACCACCACTCATGTTAGAGTCGGTTCACTACCACTAATGATAGATTCGGGTCACCAGCACAAATGTTAGAGTCGGGTCACCACCACTAATGTTAGAGTTGGGTCACCACCACTAATGTTAGAGTCGGGTCACCACCACTAATGTCAGAGTCGAGTCACCACCACTAATTTTAGAATCGAGTCACCACCAGTAATGTTAGAGTCCGGTCACCACCACTAATGTCAGAGTCGGTTCACCAGCACAAATGTTAGAGTCGGGTCACCACCACTAATCTTAGTGACGGGTCACCACCACTAATGTTAGAGAAGGGTCACCACCACTAATGTTAGAGTCGGGTCACCAGCACTAATGTTAGAGCCGGGTCACCACCACTAATGATGGAGTCGTGTCACCACCAATAATGTTAGAAAAGTGTCACCACCACTAATGTCAGAGTCGGGTCACCACCACTAATTGTGAGTCGGTTCACCATCACTAATGTCAGAGTCCGGCCACCACCACTAATGTTAGAGTCGGGTCACCACCAGTAATGTTAGAGTCGGATCACCACCACTAATATTAGAGTCGGGTCACCACCACTACTGTTAGAGAAGGGTGACCACCACTAATGTTAGGGTCGGGTCACCACCACTAATATTAGAGTCGGGTCACCACCACTACTGTTAGAGAAGGGTCACCACCACTAATGTTAGGGTCGGGTCACCAGCACTAATGTTAGAGTCGGGTGATCACCACTAATGTCAGAGTCGGTTCACCACCACTAATGTTAGAGTCGGGTCACCACCACTAATGTTAGAGTCGCGTCACCAGCACAAATGTCAGAGTTGGTTCACCACCACTAATGTTAGAGTCGGGTCACCACCACTAATGTTAGACTCGGGTCACCACCACTAATGTCAGAGTCAGGTCACCACCACTAATGTCAGAGTCGGGTCACCACCACTAATGTTAGATTTGGGTCACCACCACTAATGTCAGAGTCGGGTCACCACCAGTAATGTGAGATTCGGGTACCACCACTAATGTTAGAGTCCGGTCACGACCACTAATGTTAGAGTCGGGTCACCACCACTAATGTTATAGTCGAGTCACCACCACTAATGTTAGAGTCGGGTCACCACCACTAATGTTAGATTCGGGTCACCACCACTAATGTCAGAGTCGGATCACCACCACTAATGTTAGCGTCGGGTGCCCACCACTAAAGTCAGCGTCGGGTCACCACCACTAATGTTAGAGTCGGGTCACCACCACTAATGTTAGAGTCGGGTCACCAGCACTAATGTTAGAGTCGGGTCACCACTACTAATGTCAGAGTCGGCTCACCACCACTAATGTCAGTGTTGGGTCACCACCACTAATGTTAGAGAAGGGTCACCACCACTAATGTTTTAGTCGGGTCACCACCACTAATGTCAGAGTCGGTCAGCACCACTAATGTTAGAGTTGGGTCATCACCACAAATGTCAGTGTCGGGTCACCACCACTAATGTTAGAGTCAGGTCACCACCACTAATGTTAGAGTCCCGTCATTTCCACTAATGTTAGAGTCGGGTCACCAGCACAAATTTTAGAGTCGGGTCACCACCACTAATGTTAGAGTTGGGTCAGCACCACTAATGTTAGAGTCGGGTCACCACCACTAATGTTGGAGTCGGATCACCACCACTAATGTTAGAGTCGGTTCACCTCCACGAATATTAGAGTCGGGTCACCAATACAAATGTTAGAGTCGGGTCACCACCACTAATGTTAGAGTTGGGTCACCACCACTAATGTTAGAGTCGGGTCACCTCCACCAATGATAGATTCGGGTCACCAGCACAAATGTTAGAGTCGGGTCACCACCACTAATGTTTGAGTTGCGTCACCACCTCTAATGTTAGAGTCGGGTCACCATCACTAATTTTAGAGTCGGGTCACCACCACTAATGTTAGAGTCGGGTCACCTCCACTAATATTAGAGTCGGGTCACCAGTACAAATGTCAGAGTCGGGTCACCACCACTAATGTTAGACTCGGGTTACCACCACTAATGTCAGAGTCAGGACACCACCACTAATGTTTGAGTTGCGTCACCACCTCTAATGTTAGAGTCGGGTCACCATCACTAATTTTAGAGTCGGGTCACCACCACTAATGTTAGAGTCGGTTCACCTCCAGTAATATAAGATTCGGGTCACCAGTACAAATGTTAGAGTCCGGTCACCACCACTAATGTCAGAGTTGGGTCACCACCACTAATGTTAGAGTCGGGTCACCACCACTAATGTTAGAGAAGGGTCACCACCACTAATGTTAGAGTCAGGTCACCTCCACTAATGTCAGAGTCGGGTCACCACCACTAATGTCAGAGTCGGGTCGCCACCACTAATGTCAGAGTCGGGTCGCCACCACTAATGTCAGAGTCGGGACAACTCCACTCATGTTAGAGTCGGGTCACCGCCTCTAATGTTAGAGTCGGGTCACCACCACTAATGTCACAGTCGGGTCACCACCACTGATTTTAGATTCAGGTCACCACCACTAATGTTAGAGAAGAGTCACCACCACTTATGTTAGAGTCGGGTCACCAGCACTAATTTTAGAGTCGGGTCATCACCACTAATGTCAGAGTCGGTTCACCACCACGAATGTTAGAGCCGGGTCACCACCACTAATGTTAGATTTGCGTCACCAGCACAAATGTTAGAGTCTGGTCACCACCACTAATGTTATAGTCTGGTCAGCACCACTAATGTTAGAGTCGGGTCACCACCACTAATGTCAGAGTCGGGACACCACCACTAATGTCAGAGTCAGGTCACCACCACTAATGTCAGAGTCGGGTCGCCACCACTAATGTTAGAGTCGGGTCACCACCCTAATATCAGAGTCGGGTCACCACCAGTAATGTTAGAGTCGGGTCGCCACCACTAATATTAGAATCGGGTCACCACCACAAATGTTAGAGTCGGGTCTCCACCACTAATTTTAGAGTCGGGTCACCACCACTAATGTCAGAGTCGGACCACCACCACTAATGTCAGATTCAGGTCACCACCACTCATGTCAGAGTCGGGTCACCACCACTAATTTTAGATTCGGGTCACCACCACTAATGTTAGAGTCGGGTCACCAGCACTAATGTTAGAGCCGGGTCACCACCACTAATGTAAGAGTCGGGTCACCACCACTAATATTAGAGAAGGGTCACCTCCATTAATGTTAGAGTGGGGTCACCACCACTAATGTCAGAGTCAGGTCACCTCCACTAATGTTAGAGTCGGGTCACCACCACTAATGTCAGAGTCGGGTCACCACCTCTAATCTCAGAGGCGGGTCACCACCACTAATGTTAGAGTCGGGTCACCACCACTAATGTCAGAGTCGAATCACCACCACTAATGTTAGAGTCGAGTCACCACCAGTAAAGTTAGAGTCCGGTCACCACCACTAATGTTAGAGTCGGTTCACCTCCACTAATATTAGAGTCGGGTCACCACCACTCATGTTAGAGTCGGTTCACTACCACTAATGATAGATTCGGGTCACCAGCACAAATGTTAGAGTTGGGTCACCACCACTAATGTTAGAGTTGGGTCACCACCACTAATGTTAGAGTCGGGTCACCACCACTAATGTCAGAGTCGAGTCACCACCACTAATGTTAGAATCGAGTCACCACCAGTAATGTTAGAGTCCGGTCACCACCACTAATGTCAGAGTCGGTTCACCAGCACAAATGTTAGAGTCGGGTCACCACCACTAATCTTAGAGACGGGTCACCACCACTAATGTTAGAGAAGGGTCACCACCACTAATGTTAGAGTCGGGTCACCAGCACTAATGTTAGAGCCGGGTCACCACCTCTAATGATGGAGTCGGGTCAACACCAATAATGTTAGAAAAGTGTCACCACCACTAATGTCAGAGTCGGGTCACCACCACTAATTGTGAGTCGGTTCACCATCACTAATGTCAGAGTCCGGCCACCACCACTAATGTTAGAGTCGGGTCACCACCAGTAATGTTAGAGTCGGATCACCACCACTAATATTAGAGTCGGGTCACCACCACTACTGTTAGAGAAGGGTCACCACCACTAATGTTAGGGTCGGGTCACCAGCACTAATGTTAGAGTCGGGTGATCACCACTAATGTCAGAGTCGGTTCACCACCACTAATGTTAGAGTCGGGTCACCACCACTAATGTTAGAGTCGCGTCACCATCACAAATGTCAGAGTTGGTTCACCACCACTAATGTTAGAGTCGGGTCACCACCACTAATGTTAGACTCGGGTCACCACCACTAATGTCAGAGTCGGGGCACCACCACTAATGTCAGAGTCAGGTCACCACCACTAATGTCAGAGTCGGGTCACCACCACTAATGTTAGTTTTGGGTCACCACCACAAATGTCAGAGTCGGGTCACCACCAGTAATGTGAGATTCGGGTACCACCACTAATGTTAGAGTCCGGTCACGACCACTAATTTTAGAGTCGGGTCACCACCACTAATGTTATAGTCGGGTCACCACCACTAATGTTAGAGTCGGGTCACCACCACTAATGTTAGATTCGGGTCACCACCACTAATGTCAGAGTCGGATCATCACCACTAATGTTAGCGTCGGGTGCCCACCACTAAATTCAGCGTCGGGTCACCACCACTAATGTTAGAGTCGGGTCACCACCACTAATGTTAGAGTCGGGTCACCAGCACTAATGTTAGAGTCGAGTCACCACTACTCATGTCAGAGTCGGCACACCACCACTAATGTCAGAGTTGGGTCACCACCACTAATGTTTTAGTCGGGTCACCACCACTAATGTCAGAGTCGGATCACCACCACTAATGTCAGAGTCGGTCACCACCACTAATGTTAGAGTCGGGTCACCAGCACAAATTTTAGAGTCGAGTCACCACCACTAATGTTAGAGTTGGGTCAGCACCACTAATGTTAGAGTCGGGTCACCACCACTAATGTTGGAGTCGGGTCACCACCACTAATGTTAGAGATGGTTCACCTCCACTAATATTAGAGGCGGGTCACCAATACAAAAGTTAGAGTCGGGTCACCACCACTAATGTTAGAGTGCGGTCACCACCACTAAGGGTAGATTCGGGTCACCACCAGTAATGTTAGAGTCGGGTCGCCACCACTAATGTCAGAGTCGGGACGCCACCACTAATGTCAGAGTCGGATCTCCACCACTATAGTCAGAGTCGGGACACCACCACTAATGTGAGAGTCGGGACACCTCCACTAATGTTAGAGTCGGGTCACCGCCACTAATGTTAGAGTCGGGTCACCACCACTAATATCAGAGTCGGGTCACCACTACTAATGTCACAGTCGGGTCACCACCACTAATGTCAGAGTCGGGTCACCACCACTAATTTTATAATCAGGTCACCGCCACTAATGTTAGAGAAGGGTCACCACCACTAATATTAGAGCTGGATCACCACCACTAATGTTAGAGTTGCGTCACCACCACAAATGTTAGAGTCGGGTCACCACCACTAATGTTAGAGCCGGGTCACCACCACTAATGTCAGAGTCGGACCATCACCACTAATGTCAGAGTCAGGTCACCACCACAAATGTCAGAGTCGGGTCACCACCACTAATTGTAGAGTCGGGTCACCACAACTAATGTTAAAGTCGGGTCACCAGCACTAATGTTAGAGCCGGGTCACCACCACTAATGTTAGAGTCGGGTCACCACCACTAATATTAGAGAAGGGTCACCTCCACTAATGTTAGTGTGGGGTCACCACCACTAATGTCAGTGTCAGGTCACCACCACTAATGTTAGAGTCGGGTCACCACCAATAATGTCAGAGTCGGGTCACCACCTCTAATGTCAGAGTCGGTTCACCACCACTAATGTTAGAGTCGGGTCACCACCACTAATGTCAGAGTCGAGTCACCACCACTAATGTTAAAGTCGGGTCACCACAGGTAATGTTAGAGTCGGGTCACCACCACTAATGTTAGAGTCGGGTCACCTCCACTAATGATAGATTCGGGTCACCAGCACAAATGTTAGAGTCGGGTCACCACCAGTAATGTTTGAGTTGCGTCACCACCTCTAATGTTAGAGTCGGGTCACCACCACTAATTTTAGAGTCGGGTCACAACCACTAATGTTAGAGTCGGGTCACCTCCACTAATACTAGAGTCGGGTCACCAGTACAAATGTCAGAGTCGGGTCACCACCACTAATGTCAGTGTCAGGTCACCACCACAAATGTCAAAGTCGGGTCACCACCACTAATGTTAGAGTCGGGTCACCACCACTAATGTCACAGTCGGGTCACCACCAGTAATGTTAGATTCGGGTACCACCACTAATGTTAGAGTCCGGTCACTACCACTAATGTTAGTGTTGAGTCACCGCCACTAATGTTATAGTCGGGTCACCACCACTAATGTTAGAGTCGGGTCAACACCACTAATGTTAGAGTCGGGTCACAACCACTAATGTTAGAGTCGGGTCTCCACCACTAATGTTAGAGTCGGGTCACCACCACTAATGTCAGAGTCGGATCACCACCACTAATGTTAGCGTCGGGTCACCACCACTAATGTCAGCATCGGGTCACCACCACTAATGTTAGAGTCGGGTCACCACAACTAATGTCAGAGTCGGCTCCCCCCCACTAATGTCAGAGTTGGGTCACCACCACTAATGTTAGAGAAGGGTCACCACCACTAATGTTTTAGCCGGGACACCACCACTAATGTCAGAGGCGGATCACCACCACTAATGTCAGAGTCGGTCACCACCACTAATGTTAGAGTTGGGTCATCACCACTAATGTCAGAGTCGGGTCACCACCACTAATGTTAGAGACAGGTCACCACCACTAATGTTAGAGTCACGTCACCTCCACTAATGTTAGAGTCGGGTCTCCAGCACAAATCTTAGAGTCGGGTCACCACTACTAATGTTAGAGTTGGGTCAGCACCACCAATGTTAGATTTGGGTCACCACCACTAATGTTGAAGTCGGGTCACCACCACTAATGTTAGAGTCGGTTCACCTCCAGTAATATAAGATTCGGGTCACCAGTACAAATGTTAGAGTCGGGTCACCACCACTAATGTCAGAGTTGGGTCACCACCACTAATGTTAGAGTCGGGTCACCACCACTAATGTTAGAGAAGGGTCACCACCACTAATGTTAGAGTCAGGTCACCTCCACTAATGTCAGAGTCGGGTCACCACCACTAATGTCAGAGTCGGGTCGCCACCACTAATGTCAGAGTCGGGTCACCAGCACTAATGTTAGAGCCGCGTCACCACCACTAATGATGGAGTCGGGTCACCACCAATAATGTTAGAAAAGTGTCACCACCACTAATGTCAGAGTCGGGTCACCACCACTAATTGTGAGTCGGTTCACCATCACGAATGTCAGAGTCCGGCCACCACCACTAATGTTAGAGTCGGGTCACCACCAGTAATGTTAGAGTGGGGTCACCACCACTAATATTAGAGTCGGGTCACCACCACTACTGTTAGAGAAGGGTCACCACCACTAATGTTAGGGTCAAGTCACCAGCACTAATGTTAGAGTCGGGTGATCACCACTAATGTCAGAGTCGGTTCACCACCACTAATGTTTGAGTCGGGTCACCACCACTAATGTTAGAGTCGCGTCACCAGCACAAATGTCAGAGTTGGTTCACCACCACTAATGTTAGAGTCGGGTCACCACCACTAATGTTAGACTCGGGTCACCACCACTAATGTCAGAGTCGGGGCACCACCACTAATGTCAGAGTCAGGTCACCACCACTAATGTCAGAGTCGGGTCACCACCACTAATGTTAGATTTGGGTCACCACCACTAATGTCAGAGTCGGGTCACCACCAGTAATGTGAGATTCGGTTACCACCACTAATGTTAGAGTCCGGTCACGACCACTAATGTTAGAGTCGGGTCACCACCACTAATGTTATAGTCGAGTCACCACCACTAATGTTAGAGTCGGGTCACCACCACTAATGTTAGATTCGGGTCACCACCACTAATGTCAGAGACGGATCACCACCACTAATGTTAGCGTCGGGTGCCCACCACTAAAGTCAGCGTCGGGTCACCACCACTCATGTTAGAGTCGGGTCACCACCACTAATGTTAGAGTCGGGTCACCAGCACTAATGTTAGAGTCGGGTCACCACTACTAATGTCAGAGTCGGCTCACCACCACTAATGTCAGAGTTGGGTCACCACCACTAATGTTAGAGAAGGGTCACCACCACTAATGTTTTAGTCGGGTCACCACCACTAATGTCAGAGTCGGATCACCACCACTAATGTCAGAGTCGGTCACCACCACTGATGTTAGAGTTGGGTCATCACCACAAATGTCAGAGTCGGGTCACCACCACTAATGTTAGAGTCAGTTCACCACCACTAATGTTAGAGTCCCGTCACTTCCACTAATGTTAGAGTCGGGTCACCAGCACAAATTTTAGAGTCGGGTCACCACCACTAATGTTAGAGTTGGGTCAGCACCACTAATGTTAGAGTCGGGTCACCACCACTAATGATGGACTCGGGTCACCACCACTAATGTTAGAGTCGGTTCACCTCCACTAATATTAGAGTCGGGTCACCAATACAAATGTTAGAGTCGGGTCACCACCACTAATGTTAGAGTTGTGTCACCACCACTAATGTTAGAGTCGGGTCACCACCACTAATGTTAGAGAAAGGTCACCACCACTAATGTCAGAGTCGGGTCTCCACCACTAATGTTAGAGTCGGTTCATCATCACTAATGTCAGAGTCCGGTCACCACCACTAAGGGTAGATTCGGGTCACCACCAGTAATGTTAGAATCGGGTCACCACCACTAATGTCAGAGTCGGGACGCCACCACTAATGTCAGAGTCGGGTCTCCACCACTCCAGTCAGAGTCGGGACACCACCACTAATGTGAGAGTCGGGACACCTCCACTAATGTTAGAGTCGGGTCACCGCCACTAATGTTAGAGTCGGGTCACCACCACTAATATCAGAGTCGGGTCACCACTACTAATGTCACAGTCGGGTCACCACCACTAATGTCAGAGACGGGTCACCACCACTAATTTTATAATCAGGTCACCGCCACTAATGTTAGAGAAGGGTCACCACCACTAATATTAGAGCCGGATCACCACCACTAATATTAGAGTTGCGTCACCACCACAAATGTTAGAGTCGGGTCACCACCACTAATGTTAGAGTCGGGTCACCACCACTAATGTCAGAGTCGGACCATCACCACTAATGTCAGATTCAGGTCACCACCACAAATGTCAGAGTCGGGTCACCACCACTAATTTTAGAGTCGGGTCACCACAACTAATGTTAAAGTCGGGTCACCAGCACTAATGTTAGAGACGGGTCACCACCACTAATGTTAGAGTCGGGTCACCACCACTAATATTAGAGAAGGGTCACCTCCACTAATGTTAGTGTGGGGTCACCACCACTAAAGTCAGTGTCAGGTCACCACCACTAATGTTAGAGTCGGGTCACCACCAATAATGTCAGAGTCGGGTCACCACCTCTAATGTCAGAGTCGGGTCACCACCACTAATGTTAGAGTCGGGTCACCACCACTAATGTCAGAGTCGAGTCACCACACTAATGTTAGAGTCGGGTCACCACAAGTAATGTTAGAGTCGGGTCACCACCACTAATGTTAGAGTCGGGTCACCTCCACTAATGATAGATTCGGGTCACCAGCACAAATGTTAGAGTCGCGTCACCACCACTAATGTTAGAGTTGCGTCACCACCTCTAATGTTAGAGTCGGGTCACCAGCACTAATTTTAGAGTCGGGTCACCACCACTAATGTTAGAGTCGGGTCACCTCCACTAATATTAGAGTCGGGTCACCAGTACAATGTCAGAGTCGGGTCACCACCACTAATGTTAGACTCGGGTCACCACCACTAATGTCAGAGTCAGGTCACCACCACTAATGTCAAAGTCGGGTCACCACCACTAATGTTAGAGTCTGGTCACCACCACTAATGTCACAGTCGGGTCACCACCAGTAATGTTAGATTCGGGTACCACCACTAATGTTAGAGTCCGGTCACTACCACTAATGTTAGTGTCGAGTCACCGCCACTAATGTTATAGTCGGGTCACCACCACTAATGTTAGAGTCGGGTCAACACCACTAATGTTAGAGTCGGGTCACAACCACTAATGTTAGAGTCGGGTCTCCACCACTAATGTTAGAGTCGGGTTACCACCACTAATGTCAGAGTCGGATCACCACCACTAATGTTAGCGTCGGGTCACCACCACTAATGTCAGCATCGGGTCACCACCACTAATGTTAGATTCGGGTCACCACTACTAATGTCAGAGTCGGCTCACCACCACTAATGTTAGAGAAGGGTCACCACCACCAATGTTTTAGCCGGGTCACCACCACTAATGTCAGAGTCGGTCACCACCACTAATGTTAGAGTTGGGTCATCACCACTAATGTCAGAGTCGGGTCACCACCACTAATGTTAGAGACAGGTCACCACCACTAATGTTAGAGTCACGTCACCTCCACTAATGTTAGAGTCGGGTCTCCAGCACAAATCTTAGAGTCGGGTCACCACTACTAATGTTAGAGTTGGGTCAGCACCACCAATGTTAGAGTCGGGTCACCACCACTAATGTTGGAGTCGGGTCACCACCACTAATGTTAGAGTCGGTTCACCTCCAGTAATATAAGATTCGGGTCACCAGTACAAATGTTAGAGTCGGGTCACCACCACTAGTGTCAGAGTTGGGTCACCACCACTAATGTTAGAGTCAGGTCACCACCACTAATGTTAGAGAAGGGTCACCACCACTAATGTTAGAGTCAGGTCACCTCCACTAATGTCAGAGTCGGGTCACCACCACTAATGTCAGAGTCGGGTCGCCACCACTAATGTCAGAGTCGGGTCACCAGCACTAATGTTAGAGCCGCGTCACCACCACTAATGATGGAGTCGGGTCACCACCAATAATGTTAGAAAAGTGTCACCACCACTAATGTCAGAGTCGGGTCACCACCACTAATTGTGAGTCGGTTCACCATCACGAATGTCAGAGTCCGGCCACCACCACTAATGTTAGAGTCGGGTCACCACCAGTAATGTTAGAGTCGGGTCACCACCACTAATATTAGAGTCGGGTCACCACCACTACTGTTAGAGAAGGGTCACCACCACTAATGTTAGGGTCAAGTCACCAGCACTAATGTTAGAGTCGGGTGATCACCACTAATGTCAGAGTCGGTTCACCACCACTAATGTTAGAGTCGGGTCACCACCACTAATGTTAGAGTCGCGTCACCAGCACAAATGTCAGAGTTGGTTCACCACCACTAATGTTAGAGTCGGGTCACCACCACTAATGTTAGACTCGGGTCACCACCACTAATGTCAGAGTCGGGGCACCACCACTAATGTCAGAGTCAGGTCACCACCACTAATGTCAGAGTCGGGTCACCACCACTAATGTTAGATTTGGGTCACCACCACTAATGTCAGAGTCGGGTCACCACCAGTAATGTGAGATTCGGGTACCACCACTAATGTTAGAGTCCGGTCACGACCACTAATGTTAGAGTCGGGTCACCACCACTAATGTTATAGTCGAGTCACCACCACTAATGTTAGAGTCGGGTCACCACCACTAATGTTAGATTCGGGTCACCACCACTAATGTCAGAGACGGATCACCACCACTAATGTTAGCGTCGGGTGCCCACCACTAAAGTCAGCGTCGGGTCACCACCACTCATGTTAGAGTCGGGTCACCACCACTAATGTTAGAGTCGGGTCACCAGCACTAATGTTAGAGTCGGGTCACCACTACTAATGTCAGAGTCGGCTCACCACCACTAATGTCAGAGTTTGGTCACCACCACTAATGTTAGAGAAGGGTCACCACCACTAATGTTTTAGTCGGGTCACCACCACTAATGTCAGAGTCGGATCACCACCACTAATGTCAGAGTCGGTCACCACCACTGATGTTAGAGTTGGGTCATCACCACAAATGTCAGAGTCGGGTCACCACCACTAATGTTAGAGTCAGTTCACCACCACTAATGTTAGAGTCCCGTCACTTCCACTAATGTTAGAGTCGGGTCACCAGCACAAATCTTAGAGTCGGGTCACCACCACTAATGTTAGAGTTGGGTCAGCACCACTAATGTTAGAGTCGGGTCACCACCACTAATGATGGACTCGGGTCACCACCACTAATGTTAGAGTCGGTTCACCTCCACTAATATTAGAGTCGGGTCACCAATACAAATGTTAGAGTCGGGTCACCACCACTAATGTTAGAGTTGTGTCACCACCACTAATGTTAGAGTCGGGTCACCACCACTAATGTTAGAGAAAGGTCACCACCACTAATGTCAGAGTCGGGTCTCCACCACTAATGTTAGAGTCGGTTCATCATCACTAATGTCAGAGTCCGGTCACCACCACTAAGGGTAGATTCGGGTCACCACCAGTAATGTTAGAATCGGGTCACCACCACTAATGTCAGAGTCGGGACGCCACCACTAATGTCAGAGTCGGGTCTCCACCACTCCAGTCAGAGTCGGGACACCACCACTAATGTGAGAGTCGGGACACCTCCACTAATGTTAGAGTCGGGTCACCGCCACTAATGTTAGAGTCGGGTCACCACCACTAATATCAGAGTCGGGTCACCACTACTAATGTCACAGTCGGGTCACCACCACTAATGTCAGAGACGGGTCACCACCACTAATTTTATAATCAGGTCACCGCCACTAATGTTAGAGAAGGGTCACCACCACTAATATTAGAGCCGGATCACCACCACTAATATTAGAGTTGCGTCACCACCACAAATGTTAGAGTCGGGTCAGCACCACTAATGTTAGAGTCGGGTCAACACCACTAATGTCAGAGTCGGACCATCACCACTAATGTCAGATTCAGGTCACCACCACAAATGTCAGAGTCGGGTCACCACCACTAATTTTAGAGTCGGGTCACCACAACTAATGTTAAAGTCGGGTCACCAGCACTAATGTTAGAGCCGGGTCACCACCACTAATGTTAGAGTCGGGTCACCACCACTAATATTAGAGAAGGGTCACCTCCACTAATGTTAGTGTGGGGTCACCACCACTAAAGTCAGTGTCAGGTCACCACCACTAATGTTAGAGTCGGGTCACCACCAATAATGTCAGAGTCGGGTCACCACCTCTAATGTCAGAGTCGGGTCACCACCACTAATGTTAGAGTCGGGTCACCACCACTAATGTCAGAGTCGAGTCACCACACTAATGTTAGAGTCGGGTCACCACAAGTAATGTTAGAGTCGGGTCACCACCACTAATGTTAGAGTCGGGTCACCTCCACTAATGATAGATTCGGGTCACCAGCACAAATGTTAGAGTCGCGTCACCACCACTAATGTTAGAGTTGCGTCACCACCTCTAATGTTAGAGTCGGGTCACCAGCACTAATTTTAGAGTCGGGTCACCACCACTAATGTTAGAGTCGGGTCACCTCCACTAATATTAGAGTCGGGTCACCAGTACAATGTCAGAGTCGGGTCACCACCACTAATGTTAGACTCGGGTCACCACCACTAATGTCAGAGTCAGGTCACCACCACTAATGTCAAAGTCGGGTCACCACCACTAATGTTAGTGTCTGGTCACCACCACTAATGTCACAGTCGGGTCACCACCAGTAATGTTAGATTCGGGTACCACCACTAATGTTAGAGTCCGGTCACTACCACTAATGTTAGTGTCGAGTCACCGCCACTAATGTTATAGTCGGGTCACCACCACTAATGTTAGAGTCGGGTCAACACCACTAATGTTAGAGTCGGGTCACAACCACTAATGTTAGAGTCGGGTCTCCACCACTAATGTTAGAGTCGGGTTACCACCACTAATGTCAGAGTCGGATCACCACCACTAATGTTAGCGTCGGGTCACCACCACTAATGTCAGCATCGGGTCACCACCACTAATGTTAGATTCGGGTCACCACTACTAATGTCAGAGTCGGCTCACCACCACTAATGTCAGAGTTGGGTCACCACCACTAATGTTAGAGAAGGGTCACCACCACTAATGTTTTAGCCGGGTCACCACCACTAATGTCAGAGGCGGATCACCACCACTAATGTCAGAGTCGGTCACCACCACTAATGTTAGAGTTGGGTCATCACCACTAATGTCAGAGTCGGGTCACCACCACTAATGTTAGAGACAGGTCACCACCACTCATGTTAGAGTCACGTCACCTCCACTAATGTTAGAGTCGGGTCACCAGCACAAATCTTAGAGTCGGGTCACCACTACTAATGTTAGAGTTGGGTCAGCACCACCAACGTTAGAGTCGGGTCACCACCACTAATGTTGGAGTCGGGTCACCACCACTAATGTTAGAGTCGGGTCACCTCCAGTAATATAAGATTCGGGTCACCAGTACAAATGTTAGAGTCGGGTCACCACCACTAATGTCAGAGTTGGGTCACCACCTCTAATGTTAGAGTCGGGTCACCACCACTAATGTTAGCGAAGGGTCACCACCACTAATGTTAGAGTCAGATAACCTCCACTAATGTCAGAGTCGGTGATATACCTATCAATTCCTCCAATAAAAGGCGAAGAGTTACGAAGGTGACTAAAGGTTTTTATTGACTAAATAACAGAGCCCACTCTCGTGGGTGATCCGATCCAAGCAGGAGGAATACCAGCCAGTCGCTCACCTTTATACCTGGCCTGGTGGGTGGAGCCAAGGCGGAGTCGGCAGTGGTCATCCCAGGTATAGCAGTGTGGCAAGAGGCGACCTCGTACCGTGATACAATAGTGGTCAGTGATACAGTTATAACGAACAGTGGTGAACAGTGCTAACTACTAACAGTGATACAATAGTGAACGTGGTTTACCACATTCACCCCTTGTTTAGAATTAAGTCCGGCGGGGTGAAGTGTACTACCAATTCTGGTAGGTCAGTCTGTCCGGAGGCTTCGTAAGCCTCTCCGATCGCCGCAGCGGTGGTGTTGCCTTATCCGGTGCTGGTGCCTTATCCGGTGTTGATGCTGGTGTTTGCGTGGTCGGCGAGGGCTCGTGGGGTTCCGGCATGCCGTCTACCTGGACTGAGGTTGGGGGGGGTGGTGGCGGTGTTTCCGGATCGGCTGAGGGTGCGAGGTCTCGTAGGGAGACAGTGTCCTCCCGCCCGTCTGGGTACGCCACGTAGGCGTACTGGGGGTTGGCGTGCAGGAGGTTCACCCTCTCGACCAGGGGGTCCGTTTTATGGGTCCTCACGTGTTTCCGCAGCCAGACCGGCCCCGGGGCGGTCAGCCAGGTTGGTAGAGTGGTTCCCGTAGTCGACTTCCTGGGGAAAACGAACATTCGTTCATGGGGGGTGGTGTTAGTGGCCGTGCAAAGTAATGACCGGATGGAGTGCAGCGCTGTCGGGAGGACTTCTTGCCAGCGGGAGGTTGGGAGGCCCTTAGACTTTAAGGCTAAGAGGACGGCCTTCCATACCGTCGCGTTCTCTCTTTCCACCTGACCGTTACCTCTGGGGTTGTAGCTGGTGGTCCTGCTTGCTGCAATACCTCTCTCTAGGAGGAATTGCCGGAGTTCCTCGCTCATGAAGGAGGAGCCCCGGTCGCTGTGTATATAGTTCGGGAACCCGAACAAGGCGAAGAGGGCATTCAGGCACTTAATGACCGTGCTACTGGTCATGTCGGGGCAGGGGAAGGCAAAGGGGAAACGGGAGTACTCATCAACGATGTTGAGGAAGTACACATTACGGTCAGAGGACGGGAGGGGCCCCTTAAAGTCGATGCTCAGGCGCTCGAAGGGGCGGGTGGCCTTGATCAGGCTTGCTCGGTCCGGCCTATAGAAGTGCGGTTTGCACTCCGCACAGGTCTGGCAGTTCCTGGTCATGGTCCTGACCTCCTCGATGGAGTAGGTCAGGTTGCGGGCCTTAATGAAATGGTAGAGTCTGGTGACTCCGGGGTGGCAGAGCTGGTCGTGGAGGGTCTGAAGCCTATCGATATGCGCGCTGGCGCATGTCATTCGTGAAAGGGCATCAGGGGATTCGTTCAGCTTGCCTGGCCGGTACAAGATCTCATAATCGTAGGTGGAGAGCTCGATTCTCCATCTCAAAATCTTGTCATTCTTGATTTTGCCCTTCAGCTTGTTATTAAACATGAAAGCCACCGAACGCTGGTCGGTGAGGAGGGTAAATCGTTTGCCTGCCAGGTAGTGCCTCCAGCGCCGTACTGCCTCCACGATCGCCTGGGCCTCTTTCTCGACCGACGAATGTCGGATCTCGGGGCCCTGTAGGGTCCTTGAGAAGAAGGCCACTGGCCTCCCCTCCTGGTTTAGGGTGGCGGCTAAGGCGAAGTCGGATGCGTCGCTCTCCACCTGAAAGGGGATGGACTCGTCCACTGCGTGCATCGTGGCCTTGGCTATGTCTCCCTTAATGAGGGAGAAGGCCGCGCACGCCTCCTCCGTGAGGGGGAAGGAAGTGGCTTTCAGGAGGGGTCTGGCTTTGTCCGCGTAATTGGGTACCCATTGGGCATAGTAGGCGAAAAGCCCCAGGGTTCTCCTAAGTGCTTTAGGGCAGTGGGGGAGGGGTAGCTCCATGAGGGGGCGCATTCTTTCTGGGTCGGGGCCGATGATTCCGTTCTCCACTACGCAGCCGAGGATGGCAAGGCGCGTGGTGTTAAACACGCATTTCTCCTTATTGTAGGTGAGGTTCAGCCGTTGGGCCGTACGGAGGAATTTCTCCAGATTCGCGTCATGTTCCTGCCGGTCGCGGCCGCAGATAGTGACGTTATCTAGGTAGGGGAATGTAGCCTGCAGTTCGTTCTGGTCAACCATCTGGTCCATCTCCCTTTGGAAGACCGAGACCCCATTAGTGACACCGAAGGGGACCCTAAGGAAGTGGTATAGGCGCCCATTCGCCTCGAAGGCGGTATACTGGCGGTCCTCAGGGTGGATAGGGAGTTGGTGGTAGGCCGACTTCAGGTCGATGGTCGAGAATACTTTATACTGTGCAATCTGATTGACCATGTCAGATATGCGGGGGAGTGGGTATGCGTCCAGCTGGGTATATCTGTTTATGGTCTGGCTGTAGTCGATGACCAGGCGGTTTTTATCGCCGGTCTTTACGACTACGACCTGGGCACGCCAGGGGCTGCTGCTCCCCTCGATAATGCCCTCTTTCAGGAGGCGCCGCACCTCAGAGCTAATGAAGGCTCTGTCCCCGGCGCTATACCGCCTGCTTTTGGTAGCGACGGGTTTGCAGTCAGGGGTAAGGTTAGCAAACAGAGAGGGTGGCGGGACCTTGAGGGTGGAGAGGCTGCAGGTGTTACGCGGTGGGCGGTTTAACGTTTGCTGGTTGTTGACTGTGAGTGGGGGGAGGGGTCCACCGTATGCTAGGGTTACGCTTTGGAGGTGGGATTGGAAGTCCAGCCCTAGTAGGACGGCAGCGCAGAGATGGGGGAGGACGAGGAGTTTAAAGTTTTTATACTCCGTGCCCTTAACCGACAGGGTCACGACACAGTAGCCGCTGATGTCCGTGGCGTGGGACCTCGATGCCATCGAGATTCGGCTGCGCGTTGGTAGGACAGAGAGGGAGTAGTGGCTCACCGTGTCTGGGTGGATGAAGCTCTCCGTGCTTCCGCTGTCGAACAGGCAGGTCGTGGCGTGGCCGTTCACTTTGATGTCCATCATTGACTTGGACAGATGGTGCGGGCGGGCTTGGTCCAGGGTGACGGAAGCTAGTGTGTAGCTGAGCGAGTCGTTGTCATCTGCGGGCGAGGCGGTCGGGCGTGGTGAGTAAAATGGCGTCTCCCACGAGGTAGGGCCCCATGAGGCACTATTGGGGTCGGTTGCCTTAATCAAAGATGGCCGCCCCCATGACTCATGTGTGGGGATGCTGGCCTCAGTTGCCCTAAACAAAGATGGCCGCCCCCATGACTCATGTGTGGGGATGCTGGCCTCAGTTGCCCTAAACGAAGATGGCCGCCCCCATAGTTCGCATGCGGCACTGCTGGCCTCTGAGGATCCGCTCCTGCAGGCCTTGGAGAAGTGGCCTTTCTTCAGGCAGGTTTTACATATGGAGTTCTTGGCTGGGCAGCGCGACCTCGGGTGCTTCTCCTGGCCACAAAAAAAACAGCCGGCGGCCCGATCGCGGATGCCCGATGTCGGGGCCGGTGCCGGGGGTGGCGGGGCCGGTCGGGTCCGGGACGCCGACGCAGAGGTAGGTCCCGGGGGCGGCGCTGGGAAGGGTGCTGTGGTAGGGGTCGGGCCCGAGTCCCAGGGTCGCGAGCAGTACCTGGTGAATGCTTCCTGATCTTGGTGGGCCACTTCCAGGGAGATAGCGAGGGCTTCAGCTTTTTCCATGCTGAGGTCTTTAGCTTCCAGCAGTCTTTGCCGTGAGTACTCGGACCGTAGGCCTTTCAGGAATGCGTCGCGGATATTATCTTCAGTATTTTCGGCTGCCGACACCGATTTAAACTCACAGTTCCTGGCGAGTGCATATAGCGCCTGTGAGAATTCGGCTACTGATTCTCCTGGCTGTTGCGGCCGTGATCTTAGGAGGTGCCTAGCGTACATGTAGTTTACCGGGGTCCGGTACTTCTGTTTCAGCAGGTTGATGGCGGTCTCGTAGGTAGTCATGTCCTCGATGAGAGTGTATACTCTCGGGCTCAGTTGTGCCTGCAGGACACTTAGTTTGGATGCCTGAGGGACGCTGGATTCTCTCAGGTATGATTCGAAGCAGACCAGCCAGTGTTTAAAGTCTGCGGCTGAGTTTGCTGCTCGTGGGTTCAGGTCCAGGTACGGCGGTCTGAGGGCTCGCAGCCAAGCTGGCTGGTGTGGCTGTGCTCCTGGGAGCTGCGCTGGTGGCTCCTCCGCCGGTTGTGACTCGTTGTCGGACATCATTAAATTTAGTCAATAAAATTGATATACCTATCAATTCCTCCAATAAAAGGCGAAGAGTTACGAAGGTGACTAAAGGTTTTTATTGACTAAATAACAGAGCCCACTCTCGTGGGTGATCCGATCCAAGCAGGAGGAATACCAGCCAGTCGCTCACCTTTATACCTGGCCTGGTGGGTGGAGCCAAGGCGGAGTCGGCAGTGGTCATCCCAGGTATAGCAGTGTGGCAAGAGGCGACCTCGTACCGTGATACAATAGTGGTCAGTGATACAGTTATAACGAACAGTGGTGAACAGTGCTAACTACTAACAGTGATACAATAGTGAACGTGGTTTACCACAGTCGGGTCACCACCACTAATGTCAGAGTCGGGTCGCCACCACTAATGTCAGAGTCGGGTCGCCACCACTAATGTCAGAGTCGGGTCACCACCACTAATTTTAGAGTCGGGTCACCACCACTAATGTTAGAGTCGGGTCACCTCCACTAATATTAGAGTCGGGTCACCAGTACAAATGTCAGAGTCGGGTCACCACCACTAATGTTAGACTCTGGTCACCACCACTAATGTCAGAGTCGGGACACCACCACTAATGTCAGAGTCAGGTCACCACCACTAATGTCAAAGTCGGGTCACCACCACTAATGTTAGAGTCGGGTCACCACCACTAATGTCACAGTCGGGTCACCACCAGTAATGTTAGATTCGGGTACCACCACTAATGTTAGAGTCCGGTCACTACCACTAATGTTAGTGTCGAGTCACCGCCACTAATGTTACAGTCGGGTCACCACCACTAATGTTAGAGTCGGGTCAACACCACTTATGTTAGAGTCGGGTCACAACCACTAATGTTAGAGTCGGGTCTCCACCACTAATGTTAGAGTCGGGTCACCACCACTCATGTCAGAGTCGGATCACCACCACTAATGTTAGCGTCGGGTCACCACCACTAATGTCAGCATTGGGTCACCACCACTAATGTTAGAGTCGGGTCACCACTACTAATGTCAGAGTCGGCTCACCACCACTAATGTCAGAGTTGGGTCACCACCACTAATGTTAGAGAAGGTTCACCACCACTCATGTTTTAGCCGGGTGACCACCACTAATGTCAGAGGCGGATCACCACCACTAATGTCAGAGTCGGTCACCACCACTAATGTTAGAGTTAGGTCAACACCACTAATGTCAGAGACGGGTCACCACCTCTAATGTTAGAGACAGGTCACCACCACTAATGTTAGAGTCACGTCACTTCCACCAATGTTAGAGTCGGGTCACCAGCACAAATCTTCGAGTCGGGTCACCACTACTCATGTTAGAGTTGGGTCAGCACCACCAATGTTAGAGTCGGGTCACCACCACTAATGTTGGAGTCGGGTCACCACCACTAATGTTAGAGTCGGTTCACCTCCAGTAATATAAGATTCGGGTCACCAGTACAAATGTTAGAGTCGGGTCACCACCACTAATGTCAGAGTTGGGTCACCACCTCTAATGTTAGAGTCGGGTCACCACCACTAATGTTAGAGAAGGGTCACCACCACTAATGTTAGAGTCAGGTCACCTCCACTAATATCAGAGTCGGGTCACCACCACTAATGTCAGAGTCGGGTCGCCACCACTAATGTCAGAGTCGGGTCGCCACCACTAATGTCAGAGTCGGGACAACTCCACTAATGTTAGAGTCGGGTCACCGCCTCTAATGTTCGAGTCGGGTCACCACGACTAATGTCACAGTCGGGTCACCACCACTGATTTTAGAGTCAGGTCACCACCACTAATGTTAGAGAAGAGTCACCACCACTTATGTTAGAGTCGGGTCACCAGCACTAATTTTAGAGTCGGGTCATCACCACTAATGTTAGATTTGCGTCACCAGCACAAATGTTAGAGTCTGGTCACCACCACTAATGTTATAGTCTGGTCACCACCACTAATGTCAGAGTGGGTTCACCACCACTAATGTTAGAGTCGGGTCAGCACCACTAATGTTAGAGTCGGGTCACCACCACTAATGTCAGAGTCGGGACACCACCACTAATGTCAGAGTCAGGTCACCACCACTAATGTCAGAGTCGGGTCACCACCACTAATGTTAGAGTCGGGTCACCACCCTAATATCAGAGTCGGGTCACCACCAGTAATGTTAGAGTCGGGTCGCCACCACTAATATTAGAGTCGGGTCACCACCACAAATGTTAGAGTCGGGTCTCCACCACTAATTTTAGAGTCGGGTCACCACCACTAATGTCAGAGTCGGACCACCACCACTAATGTCAGAGTCAGGTCACCACCACTCATGTCAGAGTCGGGTCACCACCACTAATTTTAGAGTCGGGTCACCACCACTAATGTTAGAGTCGTGTCACCAGCACTAATGTTAGAGCCGCGTCACCACCACTAATGTTAGAGTCGGGTCACCACCACTAATATTAGAGGAGGGTCACCTCCATTAATTTTAGAGTGGGGTCACCACCACTAATGTCAGAGTCAGGTCACCTCCACTAATGTTAGAGTCGGGTCACCACCACTAATGTCAGAGGCGGGTCACCACCACTAATGTTAGAGTCGGGTCACCACCACTAATGTCAGAGTCGAATCACCACCACTAATGTTAGAGTCGAGTCACCACCAGTAAAGTTAGAGTCCGGTCACCACCACTAATGTTAGAGTCGGTTCACCTCCACTAATATTAGAGTCGGGTCACCACCACTAATGTTAGAGTCGGTTCACTACCACTAATGATAGATTCGGGTCACCAGCACAAATGTTAGAGTCGGGTCACCACCACTAATGTTAGAGTTGGGTCACCACCACTAATGTTAGAGTCGGGTCACCACCACTAATGTCAGAGTCGAGTCACCACCACTAATGTTAGAATCGAGTCACCACCAGTAATGTTAGAGTCCGGTCACCACCACTAATGTCAGAGTCGGTTCACCAGCACAAATGTTAGAGTCGGGTCACCACCACTAATCTTAGAGACGGGTCAACACCACTAATGTTAGAGAAGGGTCACCACCACTAATGTTAGAGTCGGGTCACCACCACTAATGTTAGAGTCGGGTCACCAGCACTAATGTTAGAGCCGGGTCACCACCACTAATGATGGAGTCGGGTATCCACCAATAATGTTAGAAAAGTGTCACCACCACTAATGTCAGAGTCGGGTGACCACCACTAATTGTGAGTCGGTTCACCATCACTAATGTCAGAGTCCGGCCACCACCACTAATGTTAGAGTCGGGTCACCACCAGTAATGTTAGAGTCGGGTCACCACCACTAATATTAGAGTCGGGTCACCACCACTACTGTTAGAGAAGGGTCACCACCACTAATGTTAGGGTCGGGTCACCAGCACGAATGTTAGAGTCGGGTGATCACCACTAATGTTAGAGTCGCGTCACCATCACAAATGTCAGAGTTGGTTCACCACCACTAATGTTAGAGTCGGGTCACCACCACTAATGTTAGACTCGGGTCTCCACCACTAATGTCAGAGTCGGGGCACCACCACTAATGTCAGAGTCAGGTCACCACCACTAATGTCAGAGTCGGGTCACCACCACTAATGTTAGATTTGGGTCACCACCACTAATGTCAGAGTCGGGTCACCACCAGTAATGTGAGATTCGGGTACCACCACTAATGTTAGAGTCCGGTCACGACCACTAATGTTAGAGTCGGGTCACCACCACTAATGTTATAATCGGGTCACCACCACTAATGTTAGAGTCGGGTCACCACCACTAATGTTAGATTCGGGTCACCACCACTAATGTCAGAGTCGGATCACCACCACTAATGTTAGCGTCGGGTGCCCACCACTAAAGTCAGCGTCGGGTCACCACCACTAATGTTGGAGTCGGGTCTCCACCACTAATGTTAGAGTCGGGTCACCAGCACTATTGTTAGAGTCGGGTCACCACTACTAATGTCAGAGTCGGCTCACCACCACTAATGTCAGAGTTGGGTCACCACCACTAATGTTAGAGAAGGGTCACCACCACTAATGTTTTAGTCGGGTCACCACCACTAATGTCAGAGTCGGATCATCACCACTAATGTCAGAGTCGGTCACCACCACTAATGTTAGAGTTGGGTCATCACCACAAATGTCAGAGTCGGGTCACCACCACTAATGTTAGAGTCAGGTCACCACCACTAATGTTAGAGTCCCGTCACTTCCACTAATGTTAGAGTCGGGTCACCAGCACAAATTTTAGAGTCGGGTCACCACCACTAATGTTAGTGTTGGGTCAGCACCACTAATGTTAGAGTCGGGTCACCACCACTAATGTTGGAGTCGGGTCACCACCACTAATGTTAGAGTCGGTTCACCTCCACTAATATTAGAGTCGGTTCACCAATACAAATGTTAGAGTCGGGTCACCACCACTAATGTTAGAGTTGGGACACCACCACTAATGTTAGAGTCGGGTCACCACCACTAATGTTAGGGAAGGGTCACCACCACGAATGTCAGAGTCGGGTCTCCACCACTAATGTTAGAGTCGGTTCATCATCACTAATGTCAGAGTCCGGTCACCACCACTAAGGGTAGATTCGGGTCACCACCAGTAATGTTAGAGTCGGGTCACCACCACTAATGTCAGAGTCGGGACGCCACCACTAATGTCAGAGTCGGGTCTCCACCACTATAGTCAGAGTCGGGACACCACCACTAATGTGAGAGTCGGGACACCTCCACTAATGTTAGAGTCGGGTCACCGCCACTAATGTTAGAGTCGGGTCACCACCACTAATATCAGAGTCGGGTCACCACTACTAATGTCACAGTCGGGTCACCACCACTAATGTCAGAGTCGGGTCACCACCACTAATTTTATAATCAGGTCACCGCCACTAATGTTGGAGAAGGGTCACCACCACTAATATTAGAGCCGGATCACCACCACTAATGTTAGAGTTGCGTCACCATCACAAATGTTAGAGTCGGGTCACCACCACTAATGGAAGAGTCGGGTCACCACCACTAATGTCAGAGTCGGACCATCACCACTAATGTCAGAGTCAGGTCACGACCACAAATGTCAGAGTCGGGTCACCAGCACTAATTTTAGAGTCGGGTCAGCACAACTAATGTTAAAGTCGGGTCACCAGCACTCATGTTAGAGCCGGGTCACCACCACTAATGTTAGAGTCACGTCACTTCCACCAATGTTAGAGTCGGGTCACCAGCTCAAATCTTCGAGTCGGGTCACCACTACTCATGTTAGAGTTGGGTCAGCACCACCAATGTTAGAGTCGGGTCACCACCACTAATGTTGGAGTCGGGTCACCACCACTAATGTTAGAGTCGGTTCACCTCCAGTAATATAAGATTCGGGTCACCAGTACAAATGTTAGAGTCTGGTCACCACCACTAATGTCAGAGTTGGGTCACCACCTCTAATGTTAGAGTCGGGTCACCACCACTAATGTTAGAGAAGGGTCACCACCACTAATGTTAGAGTCAGGTCACCTCCACTAATATCAGAGTCGGGTCACCACCACTAATGTCAGAGTCGGGTCGCCACCACTAATGTCAGAGTCGGGTCGCCACCACTAATGTCAGAGTCGGGACAACTCCACTAATGTTAGAGTCGGGTCACCGCCTCTAATGTTCGAGTCGGGTCACCACGACTAATGTCACAGTCGGGTCACCACCACTGATTTTAGAGTCAGGTCACCACCACTAATGTTAGAGAAGAGTCACCACCACTTATGTTAGAGTCGGGTCACCAGCACTAATTTTAGAGTCGGGTCATCACCACTAATGTCAGAGTCGGTTCACCACCACTAATGTTAAAGCCGGGTCACCACCACTAATGTTAGATTTGCGTCACCAGCACAAATGTTAGAGTCTGGTCACCACCACTAATGTTATAGTCTGGTCACCACCACTAATGTCAGAGTGGATTCACCACCACTCATGTTAGAGTCGGGTCAGCACCACTAATGTTAGAGTCGGGTCACCACCACTAATGTCAGAGTCGGGACACCACCACTAATGTCAGAGTCAGGTCACCACCACTAATGTCAGAGTCGGGTCACCACCACTAATATTAGAGTCGGGTCACCACCCTAATATCAGAGTCGGGTCACCACCAGTAATGTTAGAGTCGGGTCGCCACCACTAATATTAGAGTCGGGTCACCACCACAAATGTTAGAGTCGGGTCTCCACCACTAATTTTAGAGTCGGGTCACCACCACTAATGTCAGAGTCGGACCACCACCACTAATGTCAGAGTCAGGTCACCACCACTCATGTCAGAGTCGGGTCACCACCACTAATTTTAGAGTCGGGTCACCACCACTAATGTTAGAGTCGGGTCACCAGCACTAATGTTAGAGCCGGGTCACCACCACTAATGTTAGAGTCGGGTCACCACCACTAATATTAGAGGAGGGTCACCTCCATTAATGTTAGACTGGGGTCACCACCACTAATGTCAGAGTCAGGTCACCTCCACTAATGTTAGAGTCGGGTCACCACCACTAATGTCAGAGGCGGGTCACCACCACTAATGTTAGAGTCGGGTCACCACCACTAATGTCAGAGTCGAATCACCACCACTAATGTTAGAGTCGAGTCACCACCAGTAAAGTTAGAGTCCGGTCACCACCACTAATGTTAGAGTCGGTTCACCTCCCCTAATATTAGAGTCGGGTCACCACCACTAATGTTAGAGTCGGTTCACTACCACTAATGATAGATTCGGGTCACCAGCACAAATGTTAGAGTCGGGTCACCACCACTAATGTTAGAGTTGGGTCACCACCACTCATGTTAGAGTCGGGTCACCACCACTAATGTCAGAGTCGAGTCACCACCACTAATGTTAGAATCGAGTCACCACCAGTAATGTTAGAGTCCGGTCACCACCACTAATGTCAGAGTCGGTTCACCAGCACAAATGTTAGAGTCGGGTCACCACCACTAATCTTAGAGACGGGTCAACACCACTAATGTTAGAGAAGGGTCACCACCACTAATGTTAGAGTCGGGTCACCAGCACTAATGTTAGAGCCGGGTCACCACTACTCATGTTAGAGTTGGGTCAGCACCACCAATGTTAGAGTCGGGTCACCAGCACAAATCTTCGAGTCGGGTCACCACTACTCATGTTAGAGTTGGGTCAGCACCACCAATGTTAGAGTCGGGTCACCACCACTAATGTTAGAGTCGGTTCACCTCCAGTAATATAAGATTCGGGTCACCAGTACAAATGTTAGAGTCGGGTCACCACCACTAATGTCAGAGTTGGGTCACCACCTCCAATGTTAGAGTCGGGTCACCACCACTAATGTTAGAGAAGGGTCACCACCACTAATGTTAGAGTCAGGTCACCTCCACTAATATCAGAGTCGGGTCACCACCACTAATGTCAGAGTCGGGTCGCCACCACTAATGTCAGAGTCGGGTCGCCACCACTAATGTCAGAGTCGGGACAACTCCACTAATGTTAGAGTCGGGTCACCGCCTCTAATGTTCGAGTCGGGTCACCACGACTAATGTCACAGTCGGGTCACCACCACTGATTTTAGAGTCAGGTCACCACCACTAATGTTAGAGAAGAGTCACCACCACTTATGTTAGAGTCGGGTCACCAGCACTAATTTTAGAGTCGGGTCATCACCACTAATGTCAGAGTCGGTTCACCACCACTAATGTTAAAGCCGGGTCACCACCACTAATGTTAGATTTGCGTCACCAGCACAAATGTTAGAGTCTGGTCACCACCACTAATGTTATAGTCTGGTCACCACCACTAATGTCAGAGTGGGTTCACCACCACTAATGTTAGAGTCGGGTCAGCACCACTAATGTTAGAGTCGGGTCACCACCACTAATGTCAGAGTCGGGACACCACCACTAATGTCAGAGTCAGGTCACCACCACTAATGTCAGAGTCGGGTCACCACCACTAATGTTAGAGTCCGGTCACCACGCTAATATCAGAGTCGGGTCACCACCAGTAATGTTAGAGTCGGGTCGCCACCACTAATATTAGAGTCGGGTCACCACCACAAATGTTAGAGTCGGGTCTCCACCACTAATTTTAGAGTCGGGTCACCACCACTAATGTCAGAGTCGGACCACCACCACTAATGTCAGAGTCAGGTCACCACCACTCATGTCAGAGTCGGGTCACCACCACTAATTTTAGAGTCGGGTCACCACCACTAATGTTAGAGTCGGGTCACCAGCACTAATGTTAGAGCCGGGTCACCACCACTAATGATAGAGTCGGGTCACAACCACTAATATTAGAGGAGGGTCACCTCCATTAATGTTAGAGTGGGGTCACCACCACTAATGTCAGAGTCAGGTCACCTCCACTAATGTTAGAGTCGGGTCACCATCACTAATGTTGGAGTCGGGTCACCACCACTAATGTTAGAGTTGGTTCACCTCCAGTAATATAAGATTCGGGTCACCAGTACAAATGTTAGAGTCTGGTCACCACCACTAATGTCAGAGTTGGGTCACCACCTCTAATGTTAGAGTCGGGTCACCACCACTAATGTTAGAGAAGGGTCACCACCACTAATGTTAGAGTCAGGTCACCTCCACTAATATCAGAGTCGGGTCACCACCACTAATGTCAGAGTCGGGTCGCCACCACTAATGTCAGAGTCGGGTCGCCACCACTAATGTCAGAGTCGGGACAACTCCACTAATGTTAGAGTCGGGTCACCGCCTCTAATGTTCGAGTCGGGTCACCACGACTAATGTCACAGTCGGGTCACCACCACTGATTTTAGAGTCAGGTCACCACCACTAATGTTAGAGAAGAGTCACCACCACTTATGTTAGAGTCGGGTCACCAGCACTAATTTTAGAGTCGGGTCATCACCACTAATGTCAGAGTCGGTTCACCACCACTAATGTTAAAGCCGGGTCACCACCACTAATGTTAGATTTGCGTCACCAGCACAAATGTTAGAGTCTGGTCACCACCACTAATGTTATAGTCTGGTCACCACCACTAATGTCAGAGTGGATTCACCACCACTCATGTTAGAGTCGGGTCAGCACCACTAATGTTAGAGTCGGGTCACCACCACTAATGTCAGAGTCGGGACACCACCACTAATGTCAGAGTCAGGTCACCACCACTAATGTCAGAGTCGGGTCACCACCACTAATATTAGAGTCGGGTCACCACCCTAATATCAGAGTCGGGTCACCACCAGTAATGTTAGAGTCGGGTCGCCACCACTAATATTAGAGTCGGGTCACCACCACAAATGTTAGAGTCGGGTCTCCACCACTAATTTTAGAGTCGGGTCACCACCACTAATGTCAGAGTCGGACCACCACCACTAATGTCAGAGTCAGGTCACCACCACTCATGTCAGAGTCGGGTCACCACCACTAATTTTAGAGTCGTGTCACCACCACTAATGTTAGAGTCGGGTCACCAGCACTAATGTTAGAGCCGGGTCACCACCACTAATGTTAGAGTCGGGTCACCACCACTAATATTAGAGGAGGGTCACCTCCATTAATGTTAGAGTGGGGTCACCACCACTAATGTCAGAGTCAGGTCACCTCCACTAATGTTAGAGTCGGGTCACCACCACTAATGTCAGAGGCGGGTCACCACCACTAATGTTAGAGTCGGGTCACCACCACTAATGTCAGAGTCGAATCACCACCACTAATGTTAGAGTCGAGTCACCACCAGTAAAGTTAGAGTCCGGTCACCACCACTAATGTTAGAGTCGGTTCACCTCCCCTAATATTAGAGTCGGGTCACCACCACTAATGTTAGAGTCGGTTCACTACCACTAATGATAGATTCGGGTCACCAGCACAAATGTTAGAGTCGGGTCACCACCACTAATGTTAGAGTTGGGTCACCACCACTCATGTTAGAGTCGGGTCACCACCACTAATGTCAGAGTCGAGTCACCACCACTAATGTTAGAATCGAGTCACCACCAGTAATGTTAGAGTCCGGTCACCACCACTAATGTCAGAGTCGGTTCACCAGCACAAATGTTAGAGTCGGGTCACCACCACTAATCTTAGAGACGGGTCAACACCACTAATGTTAGAGAAGGGTCACCACCACTAATGTTAGAGTCGGGTCACCAGCACTAATGTTAGAGCCGGGTCACCACTACTCATGTTAGAGTTGGGTCAGCACCACCAATGTTAGAGTCGGGTCACCAGCACAAATCTTCGAGTCGGGTCACCACTACTCATGTTAGAGTTGGGTCAGCACCACCAATGTTAGAGTCGGGTCACCACCACTAATGTTAGAGTCGGTTCACCTCCAGTAATATAAGATTCGGGTCACCAGTACAAATGTTAGAGTCGGGTCACCACCACTAATGTCAGAGTTGGGTCACCACCTCCAATGTTAGAGTCGGGTCACCACCACTAATGTTAGAGAAGGGTCACCACCACTAATGTTAGAGTCAGGTCACCTCCACTAATATCAGAGTCGGGTCACCACCACTAATGTCAGAGTCGGGTCGCCACCACTAATGTCAGAGTCGGGTCGCCACCACTAATGTCAGAGTCGGGACAACTCCACTAATGTTAGAGTCGGGTCACCGCCTCTAATGTTCGAGTCGGGTCACCACGACTAATGTCACAGTCGGGTCACCACCACTGATTTTAGAGTCAGGTCACCACCACTAATGTTAGAGAAGAGTCACCACCACTTATGTTAGAGTCGGGTCACCAGCACTAATTTTAGAGTCGGGTCATCACCACTAATGTCAGAGTCGGTTCACCACCACTAATGTTAAAGCCGGGTCACCACCACTAATGTTAGATTTGCGTCACCAGCACAAATGTTAGAGTCTGGTCACCACCACTAATGTTATAGTCTGGTCACCACCACTAATGTCAGAGTGGGTTCACCACCACTAATGTTAGAGTCGGGTCAGCACCACTAATGTTAGAGTCGGGTCACCACCACTAATGTCAGAGTCCGGACACCACCACTAATGTCAGAGTCAGGTCACCACCACTAATGTCAGAGTCGGGTCACCACCACTAATGTTAGAGTCCGGTCACCACGCTAATATCAGAGTCGGGTCACCACCAGTAATGTTAGAGTCGGGTCGCCACCACTAATATTAGAGTCGGGTCACCACCACAAATGTTAGAGTCGGGTCTCCACCACTAATTTTAGAGTCGGGTCACCACCACTAATGTCAGAGTCGGACCACCACCACTAATGTCAGAGTCAGGTCACCACCACTCATGTCAGAGTCGGGTCACCACCACTAATTTTAGAGTCGGGTCACCACCACTAATGTTAGAGTCGGGTCACCAGCACTAATGTTAGAGCCGGGTCACCACCACTAATGATAGAGTCGGGTCACAACCACTAATATTAGAGGAGGGTCACCTCCATTAATGTTAGAGTGGGGTCACCACCACTAATGTCAGAGTCAGGTCACCTCCACTAATGTTAGAGTCGGGTCACCACCACTAATGTCAGAGGCGGGTCACCACCACTAATGTTAGAGTCGGGTCACCACCACTAATGTCAGTGTCGAATCACCACCACTAATGTTAGAGTCGAGTCACCACCAGTAAAGTTAGAGTCCGGTCACCACCACTAATGTTAGAGTCGGTTCACCTCCCCTAATATTAGAGTCGGGTCACCACCACTAATGTTAGAGTCGGTTCACTACCACTAATGATAGATTCGGGTCACCAGCACAAATGTTAGAGTCGGGTCACCACCACTAATGTTAGAGTTGGGTCACCACCACTAATGTTAGAGTCGGGTCACCACCACTAATGTCAGAGTCGAGTCACCACCAGTAATGTTAGAATCGAGTCACCACCAGTAATGTTAGAGTCCGGTCACCACCACTAATGTCAGAGTCGGTTCACCAGCACAAATGTTAGAGTCGGGTCACCACCACTAATCTTAGAGACGGGTCAACACCACTAATGTTAGAGAAGGGTCACCACCACTAATGTTAGAGTCGGGTCACCAGCACTAATGTTAGAGCCGGGTCACCACCACTAATGATGGAGTCGGGTCACCACCAATAATGTTAGAAAAGTGTCACCACCACTAATGTCAGAGTCGGGTGACCACCACTAATTGTGAGTCGGTTCACCATCACTAATGTCAGAGTCCGGCCACCACCACTAATGTCAGAGTCGGTTCACCAGCACAAATGTTAGAGTCGGGTCATCACCACTAATCTTAGAGACGGGTTAGCACCACTAATGTTAGAGAAGGGTCACCACCACTAATGTTAGAGTCGGGTCACCAGCACTACTGTTAGAGCCGGGTCACCACTACTCATGTTAGAGTTGGGTCAGCACCACCAATGTTAGAGTCGGGTCACCAGCACAAATCTTCGAGTCGGGTCACCACTACTCATGTTAGAGTTGGGTCAGCACCACCAATGTTAGAGTCGGGTCACCACCACTACTGTTGGAGTCGGGTCACCACCACTAATGTTAGAGTCGGTTCACCTCCAGTAATATAAGATTCGGGTCACCAGTACAAATGTTAGAGTCGGGTCACCACCACTAATGTCAGAGTTGGGTCACCACCTCTAATGTTAGAGTCGGGTCACCACCACTAATGTTAGAGAAGGGTCACCACCACTAATGTTAGAGTCAGGTCACCTCCACTAATATCAGAGTCGGGTCACCACCACTAATGTCAGAGTCGGGTCGCCACCACTAATGTCAGAGTCGGGTCGCCACCACTAATGTCAGAGTCGGGACAACTCCACTAATGTTAGAGTCGGGTCACCACCTCTAATGTTCGAGTCGGGTCACCACGACTAATGTCACAGTCGGGTCACCACCACTGATTTTAGAGTCAGGTCACCACCACTAATGTTAGAGAAGAGTCACCACCACTTATGTTAGAGTCGGGTCACCAGCACTAATTTTAGAGTCGAGTCATCACCACTAATGTCAGAGTCGGTTCACCACCACTAATGTTAAAGCCGGGTCACCACCACTAATGTTAGATTTGCGTCACCAGCACAAATGTTAGAGTCTGGTCACCACCACTAATGTTATAGTCTGGTCACCACCACTAATGTCAGAGTGGGTTCACCACCACTAATGTTAGAGTCGGGTCAGCAACACTAATGTTAGAGTCGGGTCACCACCACTAATGTCAGAGTCGGGACACCACCACTAATGTCAGAGTCAGGTCACCACCACTAATGTCAGAGTCGGGTCACCACCACTAATGTTAGAGTCGGGTCACCACGCTAATATCAGAGTCGGGTCACCCCCAGTAATGTTAGAGTCGGGTCTCCACCACTAATTTTAGAGTCGGGTCACCACCACTAATGTCAGAGTCGGACCACCACCACTAATGTCAGAGTCAGGTCACCACCACTCATGTCAGAGTCGGGTCACCACCACTAATTTTAGAGTCGGGTCACCACCACTAATGTTAGAGTCGGGTCACCAGCACTAATGTTAGAGCCGGGTCACCACCACTAATGTTAGAGTCGGGTCACAACCACTAATATTAGAGGAGGGTCACCTCCATTAATGTTAGAGTGGGGTCACCACCACTAATGTCAGAGTCAGGTCACCTCCACTAATGTTAGAGTCGGGTCACCACCACTAATGTCAGAGGCGGGTCACCACCACTAATGTCAGAGTCGAATCACCCCCACTAATGTTAGAGTCGAGTCACCACCAGTAAAGTTAGAGTCCGGTCACCACCACTAATGTTAGAGTCGGTTCACCTCCCCTAATATTAGAGTCGGGTCACCACCACTAATGTTAGAGTCGGTTCACTACCACTAATGATAGATTCGGGTCACCAGCACAAATGTTAGAGTCGGGTCACCACCACTAATGTTAGAGTTGGGTCACCACCACTAATGTTAGAGTCGGGTCACCACCACTAATGTCAGAGTCGAGTCACCACCACTAATGTTAGAATCGAGTCACCACCAGTAATGTTAGAGTCCGGTCACCACCACTAATGTCAGAGTCGGTTCACCAGCACAAACGTTAGAGTCGGGTCACCACCACTAATCTTAGAGACGGGTCAACACCACTAATGTTAGAGAAGGGTCACCACCACTAATGTTAGAGTCGGGTCACCAGCACTAATGTTAGAGCCGGGTCACCACCACTAATGATGGAGTCGGGTCACCACCAATAATGTTAGAAAAGTGTCACCACCACTAATGTCAGAGTCGGGTGACCACCACTAATTGTGAGTCGGTTCACCATCACTAATGTCAGAGTCCGGCCACCACCACTAATGTTAGAGTCGGGTCACCACCAGTAATGTTAGAGTCGGGTCACCACCACTAATATTAGAGTCGGGTCACCACCACTACTGTTAGAGAAGGGTCACCACCACTAATGTTAGGGTCGGGTCACCAGCACGAATGTTAGAGTCGGGTGATCACCACTAATGTTAGAGTCGCGTCACCAGCACAAATGTCAGAGTTGGTTCACCACCACTAATGTTAGAGTCGGATCACCACCACTAATGTTAGACTCGGGTCACCAGCACTAATGTCAGAGTCGGGGCACCACCACTAATGTCAGAGTCAGGTCACCACCACTAATGTCAGAGTCGGGTCACCACCACTAATGTTAGATTTGGGTCACCACCACTAATGTCAGAGTCGGGTCACCACCAGTAATGTGAGATTCGGGTACCACCACTAATGTTAGAGTCCGGTCACGACCACTAATGTTAGAGTCGGGTCACCACCACTAATGTTAAAGCCGGGTCACCACCACTAATGTTAGATTTGCGTCACCAGCACAAATGTTAGAGTCTGGTCACCACCACTAATGTTATAGTCTGGTCACCACCACTAATGTCAGAGTGGGTTCACCACCACTAATGTTAGAGTCGGGTCAGCAACACTAATGTTAGAGTCGGGTCACCACCACTAATGTCAGAGTCGGGACACCACCACTAATGTCAGAGTCAGGTCACCACCACTAATGTCAGAGTCGGGTCACCACCACTAATGTTAGAGTCGGGTCACCACGCTAATATCAGAGTCGGGTCACCACCAGTAATGTTAGAGTCGGGTCTCCACCACTAATTTTAGAGTCGGGTCACCACCACTAATGTCAGAGTCGGACCACCACCACTAATGTCAGAGTCAGGTCACCACCACTCATGTCAGAGTCGGGTCACCACCACTAATTTTAGAGTCGGGTCACCACCACTAATGTTAGAGTCGGGTCACCAGCACTAATGTTAGAGCCGGGTCACCACCACTAATGTTAGAGTCGGGTCACAACCACTAATATTAGAGGAGGGTCACCTCCATTAATGTTAGAGTGGGGTCACCACCACTAATGTCAGAGTCAGGTCACCTCCACTAATGTTAGAGTCGGGTCACCACCACTAATGTCAGAGGCGGGTCACCACCACTAATGTCAGAGTCGAATCACCCCCACTAATGTTAGAGTCGAGTCACCACCAGTAAAGTTAGAGTCCGGTCACCACCACTAATGTTAGAGTCGGTTCACCTCCCCTAATATTAGAGTCGGGTCACCACCACTAATGTTAGAGTCGGTTCACTACCACTAATGATAGATTCGGGTCACCAGCACAAATGTTAGAGTCGGGTCACCACCACTAATGTTAGAGTTGGGTCACCACCACTAATGTTAGAGTCGGGTCACCACCACTAATGTCAGAGTCGAGTCACCACCACTAATGTTAGAATCGAGTCACCACCAGTAATGTTAGAGTCCGGTCACCACCACTAATGTCAGAGTCGGTTCACCAGCACAAACGTTAGAGTCGGGTCACCACCACTAATCTTAGAGACGGGTCAACACCACTAATGTTAGAGAAGGGTCACCACCACTAATGTTAGAGTCGGGTCACCAGCACTAATGTTAGAGCCGGGTCACCACCACTAATGATGGAGTCGGGTCACCACCAATAATGTTAGAAAAGTGTCACCACCACTAATGTCAGAGTCGGGTGACCACCACTAATTGTGAGTCGGTTCACCATCACTAATGTCAGAGTCCGGCCACCACCACTAATGTTAGAGTCGGGTCACCACCAGTAATGTTAGAGTCGGGTCACCACCACTAATATTAGAGTCGGGTCACCACCACTACTGTTAGAGAAGGGTCACCACCACTAATGTTAGGGTCGGGTCACCAGCACGAATGTTAGAGTCGGGTGATCACCACTAATGTTAGAGTCGCGTCACCAGCACAAATGTCAGAGTTGGTTCACCACCACTAATGTTAGAGTCGGATCACCACCACTAATGTTAGACTCGGGTCACCAGCACTAATGTCAGAGTCGGGGCACCACCACTAATGTCAGAGTCAGGTCACCACCACTAATGTCAGAGTCGGGTCACCACCACTAATGTTAGATTTGGGTCACCACCACTAATGTCAGAGTCGGGTCACCACCAGTAATGTGAGATTCGGGTACCACCACTAATGTTAGAGTCCGGTCACGACCACTAATGTTAGAGTCGGGTCACCACCACTAATGTTATAGTCGGGTCACCACCACTAATGTTAGAGTCGGGTCACCACCACTAATGTTAGATTCGGGTCACCACCACTAATGTTAGCGTCGGGTGCCCACCACTAAAGTCAGCGTCGGGTCACCACCACTAATGTTGGAGTCGGGTCACCACCACTAATGTTAGAGTCGGGTCACCAGCACTATTGTTAGAGTCGGGTCACCACTACTAATGTCAGAGTCGGCTCACCACCACTAATGTCAGAGTTGGGTCACCACCACTAATGTTAGAGAAGGGTCACCACCACTAATGTTTTAGTCGGGTCACCACCACTAATGTCAGAGTCGGATCACCACCACTAATGTCAGAGTCGGTCACCACCACTAATGTTAGAGTTGGGTCATCACCACAAATGTCAGAGTCGGGTCACCACCACTAATGTTAGAGTCAGGTCACCACCACTAATGTTAGAGTCCCGTCACTTCCACTAATGTTAGAGTCGGGTCACCAGCACAAATTTTAGAGTCGGGTCACCACCACTAATGTTAGAGTTTGGTCAGCATCACTAATGTTAGAGTCGGGTCACCACCACTAATGTTGGAGTCGGGTCACCACCACTAATGTTAGAGTCGGTTCACCTCCACTAATATTAGAGTCGGTTCACCAATACAAATGTTAGAGTCGGGTCACCACCACTAATGTTAGAGTTGGGACACCACCACTAATGTTAGAGTCGGGTCACCACCACTAATGTTAGGGAAGGGTCACCACCACGAATGTCAGAGTCGGGTCTCCACCACTAATGTTAGAGTCTGTTCATCATCACTAATGTCAGAGTCCGGTCACCACCACTAAGGGTAGATTAGGGTCACCACCAGTAATGTTAGAGTCGGGTCACCACCACTAATGTCAGAGTCGGGACGCCACCACTAATGTCAGAGTCGGGTCTCCACCACTATAGTCAGAGTCGGGACACCACCACTAATGTGAGAGTCGGGACACCTCCACTAATGTTAGAGTCGGGTCACCGCCACTAATGTTAGAGTCGGGTCACCACCAGTAATATCAGAGTCGGGTCACCACTACTAATGTCACAGTCGGGTCACCACCACTAATGTCAGAGTCGGGTCACCACCACTAATTTTATAATCAGGTCACCGCCACTAATGTTGGAGAAGGGTCACCACCACTAATATTAGAGCCGGATCACCACCACTAATGTTAGAGTTGCGTCACCATCACAAATGTTAGAGTCGGGTCACCACCACTAATGTAAGAGTCGGGTCACCACCACTAATGTCAGAGTCGGACCATCACCACTAATGTCAGAGTCAGGTCACGACCACAAATGTCAGAGTCGGGTCACCACCACTAATTTTAGGGTCGGGTCAGCACAACTAATGTTAAAGTCGGGTCACCAGCACTCATGTTAGAGCCGGGTCACCACCACTAATGTTAGAGTCACGTCACTTCCACCAATGTTAGAGTCGGGTCACCAGCACAAATCTTCGAGTCGGGTCACCACTACTCATGTTAGAGTCGAGTCACCACCAGTAAAGTTAGAGTCCGGTCACCACGACGAATGTCACAGTCGGGTCACCACCACTGATTTTAGTGTCAGGTCACCACCACTAATGTTAGAGAAGAGTCACCACCACTTATGTTAGAGTCGGGACACCACCACTAATGTCAGAGTCAGGTCACCACCACTAATGTCAGAGTCGGGTCACCACCACTAATGTTAGAGTCGGGTCACCACCCTAATATCAGAGTCGGGTCACCACCAGTAATGTTAGAGTCGGGTCGCCACCACTAATATTAGAGTCAGGTCACCACCACAAATGTTAGAGTCGGGTCTCCACCACTAATTTTAGAGTCGGGTCACCACCACTAATGTCAGAGTCGGACCACCACCACTAATGTCAGAGTCAGGTCACCACCACTCATGTCAGAGTCGGGTCACCACCACTAATTTTAGAGTCGGGTCACCACCACTAATGTTAGAGTCGGGTCACCAGCACTAATGTTAGAGCCGGGTCACCACCACTAATGTTAGAGTCGGGTCACCACCACTAATATTAGAGGAGGGTCACCTCCATTAATGTTAGAGTAGGGTCACCACCACTAATGTCAGAGTCAGGTCACCTCCACTAATGTTAGAGTCGGGTCACCACCACTAATGTCAGAGGCGGGTCACCACCACTAATGTTAGAGTCGGGTCACCACCACTAATGTCAGAGTCGAATCACCACCACTAATGTTAGAGTCGAGTCACCACCAGTAAAGTTAGAGTCCGGTCACCACCACTAATGTTAGAGTCGGTTCACCTCCCCTAATATTAGAGTCGGGTCACCACCACTAATGTTAGAGTCGGTTCACTACCACTAATGATAGATTCGGGTCACCAGCACAAATGTTAGAGTCGGGTCACCACCACTAATGTTAGAGTTGGGTCACCACCACTAATGTTAGAGTCGGGTCACCACCACTAATGTCAGAGTCGAGTCACCACCACTAATGTTAGAATCGAGTCACCACCAGTAATGTTAGAGTCCGGTCACCACCACTAATGTCAGAGTCGGTTCACCAGCACAAATGTTAGAGTCGGGTCACCACCACTAATCTTAGAGACGGGTCAACACCACTAATGTTAGAGAAGGGTCACCACCACTAATGTTAGAGTCGGGTCACCAGCACTAATGTTAGAGCCGGGTCACCACTACTCATGTTAGAGTTGGGTCAGCACCACCAATGTTAGAGTCGGGTCACCAGCACAAATCTTCGAGTCGGGTCACCACTACTCATGTTAGAGTTGGGTAAGCACCACCAATGTTAGAGTCGGGTCACCACCACTAATGTTGGAGTCGGGTCACCACCACTAATGTTAGAGTCGGTTCACCTCCAGTAATATAAGATTCGGGTCACCAGTACAAATGTTAGAGTCGGGTCACCACCACTAATGTCAGAGTTGGGTCACCACCTCTAATGTTAGAGTCGGGTCACCACCACTAATGTTAGAGAAGGGTCACCACCACTAATGTTACAGTCAGGTCACCTCCACTAATATCAGAGTCGGGTCACCACCACTAATGTCAGAGTCGGGTCGCCACCACTAATGTCAGAGTCGGGTCGCCACCACTAATGTCAGAGTCGGGACAACTCCACTAATGTTAGAGTCGGGTCACCGCCTCTAATGTTCGAGTCGGGTCACCACGACGAATGTCACAGTCGGGTCACCACCACTGATTTTAGTGTCAGGTCACCACCACTAATGTTAGAGAAGAGTCACCACCACTTATGTTAGAGTCGGGTCACCAGCACTAATTTTAGAGTCGGGTCATCACCACTAATGTCAGAGTCGGTTCACCACCACTAATGTTAAAGCCGGGTCACCACCACTAATGTTAGATTTGCGTCACCAGCACAAATGTTAGAGTCTGGTCACCACCACTAATGTTATAGTCTGGTCACCACCACTAATGTCAGAGTGGGTTCACCACCACTAATGTTAGAGTCGGGTCAGCACCACTAATGTTAGAGTCGGGTCACCACCACTAATGTCAGAGTCGGGACACCACCACTAATGTCAGAGTCAGGTCACCACCACTAATGTCAGAGTCGGGTCACCACCACTAATGTTAGAGTCGGGTCACCACGCTAATATCAGAGTCGGGTCACCACCAGTAATGTTAGAGTCGGGTCGCCACCACTAATATTAGAGTCGGGTCACCACCACAAATGTTAGAGTCGGGTCTCCACCACTAATTTTAGAGTCGGGTCACCACCACTAATGTCAGAGTCGGACCACCACCACTAATGTCAGAGTCAGGTCACCACCACTCATGTCAGAGTCGGGTCACCACCACTAATTTTAGAGTCGGGTCACCACCACTAATGTTAGAGTCGGGTCACCAGCACTAATGTTAGAGCCGGGTCACCACCACTAATGTTAGAGTCGGGTCACCACCACTAATATTAGAGGAGGGTCACCTCCATTAATGTTAGAGTGGGGTCACCACCACTAATGTCAGAGTCAGGTCACCTCCACTAATGTTAGAGTCGGGTCACCACCACTAATGTCAGAGGCGGGTCACCACCACTAATGTTAGAGTCGGGTCACCACCACTAATGTCAGAGTCGTATCACCACCACTAATGTTAGAGTCGAGTCACCACCAGTAATGTTAGAGTCCGGTCACCACCACTAATGTTAGAGTCGGTTCACCTCCCCTAATATTAGAGTCGGGTCACCACCACTAATGTTAGAGTCGGTTCACTACCACTAATGATAGATTCGGGTCACCAGCACAAATGTTAGAGTCGGGTCACCACCACTAATGTTAGAGTTGGGTCACCACCACTAATGTTAGAGTCGGATCACCACCACTAATGTCAGAGTCGAGTCACCACCACTAATGTTAGAATCGAGTCACCACCAGTAATGTTAGAGTCCGGTCACCACCACTAATGTCAGAGTCGGTTCACCAGCACAAATGTTAGAGTCGGGTCACCACCACTAATCTTAGAGACGGGTCAACACCACTAATGTTAGAGAAGGGTCACCACCACTAATGTTAGAGTCGGGTCACCAGCACTAATGTTAGAGCCGGGTCACCACCACTAATGATGGAGTCGGGTCACCACCAATAATGTTAGAAAAGTGTCACCACCACTAATGTCAGAGTCGGGTGACCACCACTAATTGTGAGTCGGTTCACCATCACTAATGTCAGAGTCCGGCCACCACCACTAATGTTAGAGTCGGGTCACCACCAGTAATGTTAGAGTCGGGTCACCACCACTAATATTAGAGTCGGGTCACCACCACTACTGTTAGAGAAGGGTCACCACCACTAATGTCAGAGTCGGGGCACCACCACTAATGTCAGAGTCAGGTCACCACCACTAATGTCAGAGTCGGGTCACCACCACTAATGTTAGATTTGGGTCACCACCACTAATGTCAGAGTCGGGTCACCACCAGTAATGTGAGATTCGGGTACCACCACTAATGTTAGAGTCCGGTCACGACCACTAATGTTAGAGTCGGGTCACCACCACTAATGTTATAGTCGGGTCACCACCACTAATGTTAGAGTCGGGTCACCACCACTAATGTTAGATTCGGGTCACCACCACTACTGTCAGAGTCGGATCACCACCACTAATGTTAGCGTCGGGAGCCCACCACTAAAGTCAGCGTCGGGTCACCACCACTAATGTTTGAGTCGGGTCACCACCACTAATGTTAGAGTCGGGTCACCAGCACTATTGTTAGAGTCGGGTCACCACTACTAATGTCAGAGTCGGCTCACCACCACTAATGTCAGAGTTGGGTCACCACCACTAATGTTAGAGAAGGGTCACCACCACTAATGTTTTAGTCGGGTCACCACCACTAATGTCAGAGTCGGATCACCACCACTAATGTCAGAGTCGGTCACCACCACTAATGTTAGAGTTGGGTCATCACCACAAATGTCAGAGTCGGGTCACCACCACTAATGTTAGAGTCAGGTCACCACCACTAATGTTAGAGTCCCGTCACTTCCACTAATGTTAGAGTCGGGTCACCAGCACAAATTTTAGAGTCGGGTCACCACCACTAATGTTAGAGTTGGGTCAGCACCACTAATGTTAGAGTCGGGTCACCACCACTAATGTTGGATTCGGGTCACCACCACTAATGTTAGAGTCGGTTCACCTCCACTAATATTAGAGTCGGTTCACCAATACAAATGTTAGAGTCGGGTCACCACCACTAATGTTAGAGTTGGGACACCACCACTAATGTTAGAGTTGGATCACCACCACTAATGTTAGGGAAGGGTCACCACCACAAATGTCAGAGTCGGGTCTCCACCACTAATGTTAGAGTCTGTTCATCATCACTAATGTCAGAGTCCGGTCACCACCACTAAGGGTAGATTCGGGTCACCACCAGTAATGTTAGAGTCGGGTCACCACCACTAATGTCAGAGTCGGGACGCCACCACTAATGTCAGAGTCGGGTCTCCACCACTATAGTCAGAGTCGGGACACCACCACTAATGTGAGAGTCGGGACACCTCCACTAATGTTAGAGTCGGGTCACCGCCACTAATGTTAGAGTCGGGTCACCACCACTAATATCAGAGTCGGGTCACCACTACTAATGTCACAGTCGGGTCACCACCACTAATGTCAGAGTCGGGTCACCACCACTAATTTTATAATCAGGTCACCGCCACTAATGTTGGAGAAGGGTCACCACCACTAATATTAGAGCCGGATCACCACCACTAATGTTAGAGTTGCGTCACCATCACAAATGTTAGAGTCGGGTCACCACCACTAATGTTAAAGTCGGGTCACCAGCACTCATGTTAGAGCCGGGTCACCACCACTAATGTTAGAGTCGGGTCACCACCACTAATATTAGAGAAGGGTCACCTCCACTAATGTTAGAGTGGGGTCACCACCACGAATGTCAGTGTCAGGTCACCACCACTAATGTTTGAGTCGGGTCACCACCAATAATGTCAGAGTCGGGTCACCACCTCTAATGTCAGAGTCGGGTCACCACCACTAATGTTAGAGTCGGGTCACCACCACTAATGTCAGAGTCGAGTCACCACCACTAATGTTAGAGTCGGGTCACCACAAGTAATGTTAGAGTCGGGTCACCACCACTAATGTTAGAGTCGGGTCACATCCACTTATGATAGATTCGGGTCACCAGCACAAATGTTAGAGTCGGGTCACCACCACTAATGTTAGATTTGCGTCACCACCTCTAATGTTAGAGTCGGGTCACCACCACTAATTTTAGAGTCGGGTCACCACAACTAATGTTAGAGTCGGGTCACCTCCACTAATATTAGAGTCGGGTCACCAGTACAAATGTCAGAGTCGGGTCACCACCACTAATGTTAGACTCGGGTCACCACCACTAATGTCACAGTCGGGTCACCACCAGTAATGTTAGATTCGGGTACCACCACTAATGTTAGAGTCCGGTCACTACAACTAATGTTAGTGTCGAGTCACCGCCACTAATGTTATAGTCGGGTCACCACCACTAATGTTAGAGTCGGGTCAACAACACTAATGTTAGAGTCGGGTCACAACCACTAATGTTAGAGTCGGGTCTCCACCACGAATGTTAGAGTCGGGTCACCACCACTAATGTCAGAGTCGGATCACCACCACTAATGTTAGCGTCGGGTCACCACCACTAATGTCAGCATCGGGTCACCACCACTAATGTTAGAGTCGGGTCACCACTACTAATGTCAGAGTCGGCTCACCACCACAAATGTCAGAGTTGGGTCACCACCACTAATGTTAGAGAAGGGTCACCACCACTAATGTTTTAGCCGGGTCACCACCAGTAATGTCAGAGGCGGATCACCACCACTAATGTCAGAGTCGGTCACCACCACGAATGTTAGAGTTGGGTCATCACCACTAATGTCAGAGTCGGGTCACCACCACTAATGTTAGAGACAGGTCACCACCACTAATGTTAGAGTCACGTCACCTCCACTAATGTTAGATTCGGGTCACCAGCACAAATCTTAGAGTCGGGTCACCACTACTAATGTTAGAGTTGGGTCAGCACCACCAATGTTAGAGTCGGGTCACCACCACTAATGTTGGAGTCGGGTCACCACCACTAATGTTAGAGTCGGTTCACCTCCAGTAATATAAGATCCGGGTCACCAGTACAAATGTTAGAGTCGGGTCACCACCACTAATGTCAGAGTTGGGTCACCACCACTAATGTCAGAGTCGGGTCACCACTACTAATGTCAGAGTCGGGTCGCCACCACTAATGTCAGAGTCGGGTCGCCACCACTAATGTCAGAGTCGGGACAACTCCACTAATTTTAGAGTCGGGTCACCGCCTCTAATGTTAGAGTCGGGTCACCACCACTAATGTTAGAGAAGGGTCACCACCACTAATGTTAGAGTCAGGTCACCTCCACTAATGTCAGAGTCGGGTCACCACTACTAATGTCAGAGTCGGGTCGCCACCACTAATGTCAGAGTCGGGTCGCCACCACTAATGTCAGAGTCGGGACAACTCCACTAATGTTAGAGTCGGGTCACCGCCTCTAATGTTAGAGTCGGGTCACCACCACTAATGTCACAGTCGGGTAACCACCACTGATTTTAGAGTCAGGTCACCACCACTAATGTTAGAGAAGAGTCACCACCACTTATGTTAGATTCGGGTCACCAGCACTAATTTTAGAGTCGGGTCATCACCACTAATGTCAGAGTCGGTTCACCACCACTAATGTTAGAGCCGGGTCACCACCACTAATGTTAGATTTGCGTCACCACCACAAATGTTAGAGTCTGGTCACCACCACTAATGTTAGAGTCTGGTCACCACCACTAATGTCAGAGTGGGTTCACCACCACTAATGTTAGAGTCGCGTCAGCACCACTAATGTTAGAGTCGGGTCACCACCACTAATGTCAGAGTCGGGACACCACCACTAATGTCAGAGTCAGGTCACCACCACTAATGTCAGAGTGGGTTCACCACCACTAATGTTAGAGTCGGGTCAGCACCACTAATGTTAGAGTCGGGTCACCACCACTAATGTCAGAGTCGGGACACCATCACTAATGTCAGAGTCAGGTCACCACCACTAATGTCAGAGTCGGGACACCACCACTAATGTTAGAGTCGGGTCACCACCCTAATATCAGAGTCGGGTCACCACCAGTAATTTTCGAGTCGGGTCGCCACCACGAATATTAGAGTCGGGTCACCACCACAAATGTTAGAGTCGGGTCTCCACCACTAATTTTAGAGTCGGGTCACCACCACTAATGTCAGAGTCGGACCACCACCACTAATGTCAGAGACAGGTCACCACCACTCATGTCAGAGTCGGGTCACCACCACTAATTTTAGATTCGGTTCACCACCAATAATGTTATAGTCGGGTCACCAGCACTAATGTTAGAGCCGGGTCACCACCACTAATGTTAGTGTCGGGTCACCACCACTAATATTAGAGAAGGGTCACCACCACTAATGTTTGAGTGGGGTCACCACCACTAATGTCAGAGTCAGATCACCTCCACTAATGTTAGAGTCGGGTCACCACCACTAATGTCAGAGTCGGGTCACCACCTCTAATGTCAGAGGCGGGTCACCACCACTAATGTTAGAGATGGGTCACCACCACTAATGTCAGAGTCGAATCACCACCACTAATGTTAGAGTCGAGTCACCACCAGTAAAGTTAGAGTCCGGTCACCACCAGTAATGTTAGAGTCCGTTCCCCTCCACTAATATTAGAGTCGGGTCACCACCACTAATGTTAGAGTCGGTTCACTACCACTAATGATAGATTCGGGTCACCAGCACAAATGTTAGAGTCGGGTCACCACCACTAATGTTAGAGTTGGGTCACCACCACTAATGTTAGAGTCGGGTCACCACCACTAATGTCAGAGTCGAGTCACCACCACTAATGTTAGAATCGAGTCACCACCAGTAATGTTAGAGTCCGGTCACCACCACTAATGTCAGAGTCGGTTCACCAGCACAAATGTTAGAGTCGGGTCACCACCACTAATCTTAGAGATGGGTCACCACCACTAATGTTAGAGAAGGGTCACCACCACTAATGTTAGAGTCGGGTCACCAGCACTAATGTTAGAGCCGGGTCACCACCACTAATGATGGAGTCGGGTCACCACCAATAATGTTAGAAAAGTGTCACCACCACTAATGTCAGAGTCGGGTCACCACCACTAATTGTGAGTCGGTTCACCATCACTAATGTCAGAGTCCGGCCACCACCACTAATGTTAGAGTCGGGTCACCGCCAGTAATGTTAGAGTCGGGTCACCACCACTAATATTAGAGTCGGGTCACCACCACTACTGTTAAAGAAGGGTCACCACCACTAATGTTAGGGTCGGGTCACCAGCACTAATGTTAGAGTCGGGTGATCACCACTAATGTCAGAGTCGGTTCACCACCACTAATGTTAGAGTCGGGTCACCACCACTAATGTTAGAGTCGCGTCACCAGCACAAATGTCAGAGTTGCTTCACCACCACTAATGTTAGAGTCGGGTCATCACCACTAATGTTAGACTCGGGTCACAACCACTAATGTCAGAGTCGGGGCACCACCACTAATGTCAGAGTCAGGTCACCACCACTAATGTCAGAGTTGGGTCACCACCACTAATGTTAGATTTGGGTCACCACCACTAATGTCAGAGTCGGGTCACCACCAGTAATGTGAGATTCGGGTACCACCACTAATGTTAGAGTCCGGTCACGACCACTAATGTTAGAGTCGGGTCACCACCACTAATGTTATAGTCGGGTCACCACCACTAATGTTTGAGTCGGGTCACCACCACTAATGTTAGATTCGGGTCACCACCACTAATGTCAGAGTCGGATCACTACCACTAATGTTAGCTTCGGGTGCCCACCACTAAATTCAGCGTCGGGTCACCACCACTAATGTTAGAGTCGGGTCACCACCACTAATGTTAGAATCGGGTCACCAGCACTAATGTTAGAGTCGAGTCACCACTACTAATGTCAGAGTCGGCTCACCACCACTAATGTCAGAGTTGGGTCACCACCACTAATGTTAGAGAAGGGTCACCACCACTAAGGTTTTAGTCGGGTCACCACCACTAATGTCAGAGTCGGATCACCACCACTAATGTCAGAGTCGGTCACCACCACTAATGTTAGAGTTGGGTCATCACCACAAATGTCAGAGTCGGGTCACCACCACTAATGTTAGAGTCAGGTCACCACCACTAATGTTAGAGTCCCGTCAGTTCCACTAATGTTAGAGTCGGGTCACCAGCACAAATTTTAGAATCGGGTAACCACCACTAATGTTAGAGTTGGGTCAGCACCACTAATGTTAGAGTCGGGTCACCACCACTAATGTTGGAGTCGGGTCACCACCACTAATGTTGGAGTCGGTTCACCTCCACTAATATTAGAGTCGGGTCACCAATACAAATGTTAGAGTCGGGTCACCACCACTAATGTTAGAGTTGGGTCACCACCACTAATATTAGAGTCGGGTCACCACCACTAATGTTAGAGAAGGGTCACCACCACTAATGTCAGAGTCGGGTCTCCACCACTAATGTTGAGTCGGTTCATCATCACTAATGTCAGAGTCCGGTCACCACCACTAATGTTAGAGTTGGGTCACCACCACTAATGTTAGAGTCGGGTCACCACCAGTAATGTTAGAGTCGGGTCACCACCACTAATGTCAGAGTCGGGACGCCACCATTAATGTCAGAGTCGGGTCTCCACCACTATAGTCAGAGTCGGGACACCACCACTAATGTGAGGGTCGGGACACCTCCACTAATGTTAGAGTCGGGTCACCGCCACTAATGTTTGAGTCGGGTCACCACCACCAATATCAGAGTCGGGTCACCACTACTAATGTCACAGTCGGGTCACCACCACTAATGTCAGAGTCGGGTCACCACCACTAATTTTATAATCAGGTCACCGCCACTAATGTTAGAGAAGGGTCACCACCACTAATATTAGAGCCGGATCACCACCACTAATGTTAGAGTTGCGTCACCACCACAAATGTTAGAATCGGGTCACCACCACTAATGTTAGAGTCGGGTCACCACCACTAATGTCAGAGTCGGACCATCACCACTAATGTCAGAGTCAGGTCACCACCACAAATGTCAGAGTCGGGTCACCACCACTAATTTTAGAGTCGGGTCACCACAACTAATGTTAAAGTCGGGTCACCAGCACTAAGGTTAGAGGCGGGTCACCACCACTCATGTTAGAGTCGGGTCACCACCACTAATATTAGAGAAGGGTCACCTCCACTAATGTTAGAGTTGGGTCACCACCACTAATGTCAGTGTCAGGTCACCACCACTAATGTTAGAGTCGGGACACCACCAATAATGTCAGAGTCGGGTCACCACCTCTAATGTCAGAGTCGGTCACCACCACTGATGTTAGAGTCGGGTCACCACCACTAATGTCAGAGTCGAGTCACCACCACTAATGTTAGAGTCGGGTCACCACAAGTAATGTTAGAGTCGGGTCACCACCACTAATGTTAGAGCCGGGTCACCAGCACCAATGTTAGAGTCGTGTCAACACCACTAATGTTAGAGTCGTGTCAACACCACTAATGTTAGTGTCGGGTCACCACCACTAATGTTAGAGAAGGGTTACCACCACTAATGTTAGAAAAGGGTCACCACCACTAATGTTAGAGTGGGGTCACCACCACTCATGTCATAGTCGGGTCACCACCACTAATGTTAGAGTCGGTTCATCATCACTAATGTCAGAGTCCGGTCACCACCACTAATGTTAGAGTCGGGTCACCACCACTAATGTCAGAGTCGAGTCACCACCACTAATGTTAGAGTCGGGTCACCACAAGTAATGTTAGAGTCGGGTCACCACCACTAATGTTAGAGTCGGTTCACCTCCACTTATATTAGAGCCGGGTCACCACCACTAATGTTAGAGTCGGTTCACTACCACTAATGTTAGAGCCGGGTCACCAGCACCAATGTTAGAGTCGTGTCAACACCACTAATGTTACAGTCGGGTCAACACCACTAATGTTAGTGTCGAGTCACCACCAGTAATGTCAGAGTCGGTTCACCAGCACAAATGTTATGGTCGGCTCACCACCACTAATCTTAGAGTCTGGTCACCACCACTAATGTCAGAGTCGGGTCTCCACCACTAATGTTAGAGTCGGTTCATCATCACTAATGTCAGAGTCCGATCACCACCACTAAGGGTAGATTCGGGTCACCACCAGTAATGTTAGAGTCGGGTCACCACCACTAATATCAGAGTCGGGACGCCACCACTAATGGCAGAGTCGGGTCTCCACCACTATAGTCAGAGTCGGGACACCACCACTAATGTGGGAGTCGGGTCACCACCACTAATGTCACAGTCGTGTCACCACCACTAATGTTAGAGTCGGGTCCACACCACTAATGTCGGAGTCGTGTCACCACCACTAATGTTAGAGTTGGGTCACCACCAGTAATGTTAGAGTCGGGTCACCACCACTAATGTCAGAGTTGGATCACCACCACTAATGTTAGAGTCGGGTCACCACCACGAATGCCAGAGTCGGGTCACCACCACTAATGTTAGAGTCGGGTCACCACCACTAATGTTAGAGTCGGGTCACCAACACTAATGTTAGAGTCGGGTCACCACTACTAATGTCAGAGTCGGATCACCACCACTAATGTCAGAGTTGGGTCACCACCACTAATGATAGAGAAGGGTCACCGCCACTAATGTTAGATTCGGGTGACCACCACTAATGTCAGAGTCAGATCACCACCACTTATGTCAGAGTCGGGTCACCTCCACTAATGTTAGATTCGGGTCACCAGCACAAATGTTAGAGTCGGGTCACCACCACTAATGTTAGAGTTGGGTCACCACCACTAATGTTAGAGTCGGGTCACCACCACTAATTTTAGAGTCGGGTCACCACCACTAATGTTAGAGTTGGGTCAGCACCACTAATGTTAGAGTCGGGTCACCACCACTAATGTTGGAGTCGGGTCACCACCACTAATGTTGGAGTCGGTTCACCTCCACTAATATTAGAGTCGGGTCACCAATACAAATGTTAGAGTCGGGTCACCACCACTAATGTTAGAGTTGGGTCACCACCACTAATATTAGAGTCGGGTCACCACCACTAATGTTAGAGAAGGGTCACCACCACTAATGTCAGAGTCGGGTCTCCACCACTAATGTTGAGTCGGTTCATCATCACTAATGTCAGAGTCCGGTCACCACCACTAATGTTAGAGTTGGGTCACCACCACTAATGTTAGAGTCGGGTCACCACCAGTAATGTTAGAGTCGGGTCACCACCACTAATGTCAGAGTCGGGACGCCACCATTAATGTCAGAGTCGGGTCTCCACCACTATAGTCAGAGTCGGGACACCACCACTAATGTGAGGGTCGGGACACCTCCACTAATGTTAGAGTCGGGTCACCGCCACTAATGTTTGAGTCGGGTCACCACCACCAATATCAGAGTCGGGTCACCACTACTAATGTCACAGTCGGGTCACCACCACTAATGTCAGAGTCGGGTCACCACCACTAATTTTATAATCAGGTCACCGCCACTAATGTTAGAGAAGGGTCACCACCACTAATATTAGAGCCGGATCACCACCACTAATGTTAGAGTTGCGTCACCACCACAAATGTTAGAATCGGGTCACCACCACTAATGTTAGAGTCGGGTCACCACCACTAATGTCAGAGTCGGACCATCACCACTAATGTCAGAGTCAGGTCACCACCACAAATGTCAGAGTCGGGTCACCACCACTAATTTTAGAGTCGGGTCACCACAACTAATGTTAAAGTCGGGTCACCAGCACTAAGGTTAGAGGCGGGTCACCACCACTCATGTTAGAGTCGGGTCACCACCACTAATATTAGAGAAGGGTCACCTCCACTAATGTTAGAGTTGGGTCACCACCACTAATGTCAGTGTCAGGTCACCACCACTAATGTTAGAGTCGGGACACCACCAATAATGTCAGAGTCGGGTCACCACCTCTAATGTCAGAGTCGGTCACCACCACTGATGTTAGAGTCGGGTCACCACCACTAATGTCAGAGTCGAGTCACCACCACTAATGTTAGAGTCGGGTCACCACAAGTAATGTTAGAGTCGGGTCACCACCACTAATGTTAGAGCCGGGTCACCAGCACCAATGTTAGAGTCGTGTCAACACCACTAATGTTAGAGTCGTGTCAACACCACTAATGTTAGTGTCGGGTCACCACCACTAATGTTAGAGAAGGGTTACCACCACTAATGTTAGAAAAGGGTCACCACCACTAATGTTAGAGTGGGGTCACCACCACTCATGTCATAGTCGGGTCACCACCACTAATGTTAGAGTCGGTTCATCATCACTAATGTCAGAGTCCGGTCACCACCACTAATGTTAGAGTCGGGTCACCACCACTAATGTCAGAGTCGAGTCACCACCACTAATGTTAGAGTCGGGTCACCACAAGTAATGTTAGAGTCGGGTCACCACCACTAATGTTAGAGTCGGTTCACCTCCACTTATATTAGAGCCGGGTCACCACCACTAATGTTAGAGTCGGTTCACTACCACTAATGTTAGAGCCGGGTCACCAGCACCAATGTTAGAGTCGTGTCAACACCACTAATGTTACAGTCGGGTCAACACCACTAATGTTAGTGTCGAGTCACCACCAGTAATGTCAGAGTCGGTTCACCAGCACAAATGTTATGGTCGGCTCACCACCACTAATCTTAGAGTCTGGTCACCACCACTAATGTCAGAGTCGGGTCTCCACCACTAATGTTAGAGTCGGTTCATCATCACTAATGTCAGAGTCCGATCACCACCACTAAGGGTAGATTCGGGTCACCACCAGTAATGTTAGAGTCGGGTCACCACCACTAATATCAGAGTCGGGACGCCACCACTAATGGCAGAGTCGGGTCTCCACCACTATAGTCAGAGTCGGGACACCACCACTAATGTGGGAGTCGGGTCACCACCACTAATGTCACAGTCGTGTCACCACCACTAATGTTAGAGTCGGGTCCACACCACTAATGTCGGAGTCGTGTCACCACCACTAATGTTAGAGTTGGGTCACCACCAGTAATGTTAGAGTCGGGTCACCACCACTAATGTCAGAGTTGGATCACCACCACTAATGTTAGAGTCGGGTCACCACCACGAATGCCAGAGTCGGGTCACCACCACTAATGTTAGAGTCGGGTCACCACCACTAATGTTAGAGTCGGGTCACCAACACTAATGTTAGAGTCGGGTCACCACTACTAATGTCAGAGTCGGATCACCACCACTAATGTCAGAGTTGGGTCACCACCACTAATGATAGAGAAGGGTCACCGCCACTAATGTTAGATTCGGGTGACCACCACTAATGTCAGAGTCAGATCACCACCACTTATGTCAGAGTCGGGTCACCTCCACTAATGTTAGATTCGGGTCACCAGCACAAATGTTAGAGTCGGGTCACCACCACTAATGTTAGAGTTGGGTCACCACCACTAATGTTAGAGTCGGGTCACCACCACTAATTTTAGAGTCGGGTCACCACCACTAATGTTAGAGTCGGGTCACCACCACTAATGTTAGAGTCGGGTCACCTCCACTAATATTAGAGTGGGGTCACCAGTACAAATGTTAGAGTCGGGTCACCACCACTACTGTTAAAGAAGGGTCACCACCACTAATGTTAGGGTCGGGTCACCAGCACTAATGTTAGAGTCGGGTGATCACCACTAATGTCAGAGTCGGTTCACCACCACTAATGTTAGAGTCGGGTCACCACCACTAATGTTAGAGTCGCGTCACCAGCACAAATGTCAGAGTTGCTTCACCACCACTAATGTTAGAGTCGGGTCATCACCACTAATGTTAGACTCGGGTCACCACCACTAATGTCAGAGTCGGGGCACCACCACTAATGTCAGAGTCGGGTCACCACCAGTAATGTGAGATTCGGGTACCACCACTAATGTTAGAGTCCGGTCACGACCACTAATGTTAGAGTCGGGTCACCACCACTAATGTTATAGTCGGGTCACCACCACTAATGTTTGAGTCGGGTCACCACCACTAATGTTAGATTCGGGTCACCACCACTAATGTCAGAGTCGGTTCACTACCACTAATGTTAGCGTCGGGTGCCCACCATTAAATTCAGCGTCGGGTCACCACCACTAATGTTAGAGTCGGGTCACCACCACTAATGTTAGAGTCGGGTCACCAGCACTAATGTTAGAGTCGAGTCACCACTACTAATGTCAGAGTCGGCTCACCACCACTAATGTCAGAGTTGGGTCACCACCACTAATGTTAGAGAAGGGTCACCACCACTAAGGTTTTAGTCGGGTCACCACCACTAATGTCAGAGTCGGATCACCACCACTAATGTCAGAGTCGGTCACCACCACTAATGTTAGAGTTGGGTCATCACCACAAATGTCAGAGTCGGGTCACCACCACTAATGTTAGAGTCAGGTCACCACCACTAATGTTAGAGTCCCGTCAGTTCCACTAATGTTAGAGTCGGGTCACCAGCACAAATTTTAGAATCGGGTAACCACCGCAAATGTTAGAGTCGGGTCACCACCACTAATGTTAGAGTTGGGTCACCACCACTAATGTTAGAGTCGGGTCACCACCACTAATGTTAGAGAAGGGTCACCACCACTAATGTCAGAGTCGGGTCTCCACCACTAATGTTGAGTCGGTTCATCATCACTAATGTCAGAGTCCGGTCACCACCACTAATGTTAGAGTTGGGTCACCACCACTAATGTTAGAGTCGGGTCACCACCAGTAATGTTAGAGTCGGGTCACCACCACTAATGTCAGAGTCGGGACGCCACCATTAATGTCAGAGTCGGGTCTCCACCACTATAGTCAGAGTCGGGACACCACCACTAATGTGAGGGTCGGGACACCTCCACTAATGTTAGAGTCGGGTCACCGCCACTAATGTTTGAGTCGGGTCACCACCACTAATATCAGAGTCGGGTCACCACTACTAATGTCACAGTCGGGTCACCACCACTAATGACAGAGTCGGGTCACCACCACTAATTTTATAATCAGGTCACCGCCACTAATGTTAGAGAAGGGTCACCACCACTAATATGAGAGCCGGATCACCACCACTAATGTTAGAGTTGCGTCACCACCACAAATGTTAGAATCGGGTCACCACCACTAATGTTAGAGTCGGGTCATAGAGTCATAGAGTCATAGAGTAATACAGCACAGATAGAGGCCCTTCGGCCCATCGTGTCCATGCCGGCCATCAAGCCCTGTCTAATCTAATCCCATATTCCAGCATTTGGCCCGTAGCCTTGTATGCTATGGCATTTCAAATGCTCATCCAAATGCTTCTTAAATGTTGTGAGGGTTTCTGCCTCCACAACCCTTTCAGGCAGTGAGTTCCAGACTCCAACCACCCTCTGGGTGAAAAAGTTCTTTCTCAAATCCCCTCTAAACCTCCCTCCCTTTACCTTGAATCTATGCCCCCTAGTTATTAACCCCTCTACTAAGGGGAAAAGCTCCTCAGCATCCATCCTATCTATGCCCCTCACAATTTTGTACACCTCAATCATGTCCCCCCTCAGCCTCCTCTGCTCCAAGGAAAACAAACCCAATCTGCCCAGTCTCTCTTCATAGCTGAAGCGCTCCAGCCCTGGTAACATCCTGGTGAACCTCCTCTGCACCCTCTCTAACGCGATCACATCTTTCCTGTAGTGTGGCGACCAGAACTGCACACAGTATTCCAGCTGTGGCCTAACCAGTGTTTTATACAGCTCCATCATAACCTCCTTGCTCTTATATTCTATGCCTCGGCTAATGAAGGCAAGTATCCCATATGCCTTTTTTACCACCTTATCCACCTGTTCCGCCGCCTTCAGGGATCTGTGTACCTGCACACCCAGATCCCTCTGACCCTCCGTCTTGCCTAGGGTCTTACCATTCATTGTGTATTCCCTTGCCTTGTTAGACCCCCCAAAGTGCATCACCTCGCACTTTTCCGGGTTAAATTCCATTTGCCACTGTTCCGCCCATCTGACCAACCCATCTATATCGTTCTGCAGACTGAGGCTACCCTCCTCGCTATTTACCACCCTACCAATTTTAGTATCATCCGCGAATTTACTGATCATACCCTTTACATTCATATCCAAGTCATTAATGTAGACCACAAACAGCAAGGGACCCAGCACCGATCCCTGTGGTACCCCACTGGCCACAGGTTTCCAGTCACAAAAACAACCTTCGACCATCACCCTCTGCCTTCTGCCACTAAGCCAGTTTTGTATCCAATGTGCCAAGGCACCCTGGATTCCATGGGCTCTTACCTTCTTGACCAGTCTCCTGTGCGGGACTTTATCGAAGGCCTTACTGAAATCCATGTATAACACATCCACTGCGTTACCCTCATCCACACACCTAGTCACCCCATCAAAAAATTCAATCAAATTAGTCAGACATGATCTTCCCTTGACAAAGCCATGTTGACTATCCCTGATTAATCCTTGCCTCTCCAAGTGGAGACAAATTTTGTCCCTCAGGATTTTTTCCAGTAATTTTCCTACCACTGATGTTAGGCTCACTGGCCTGTAGTTCCCCGGTTTTTCCCTACTACCCTTCTTGAATAATGGTACTACATTAGCGGTTCTCCAGTCCTCATGTTAGAGTCGGGTCACCACCACTAATATTAGAGAAGGGTCACCACCACTAATGTCAGAGTCGGACCATCACCACTAATGTCAGAGTCAGGTCACCACCACAAATGTCAGAGTCGGGTCACCACCACTAATTTTAGAGTCGGGTCACCACAACTAATGTTAAAGTCGGGTCACCAGCACTAAGGTTAGAGCCGGGTCACCACCACTCATGTTAGAGTCGGGTCACCACCACTAATATTAGAGAAGGGTCACCTCCACTAATGTTAGAGTTGGGTCACCACCACTAATGTCAGTGTCAGGTCACCACCACTAATGTTAGAGTCGGTCACCACCACTAATGTTAGAGTCGGGTCACCAGCACTAATGTTAGAGCCGGGTCACCACCACTAATGTTAGAGTCGGGTCACCACCACTAATGTTAGAGAAGGGTCACCACCACTAATGTTAGAGTGGGGTTACCACCACTAATGTTAGAGAAGGGTCACCACCACTAATGTCAGAATCGGTTCACCAGCACAAATGTTAGAGTCGGGTCAGCACCACTAATTTTAGAGTCGGGCCACCACCACTAATGTTAGAGAAGGGTCACCACCAGTAATGTTAGAGTCGGGTAACCAGCACTAATGTTAGTGCCGGATCACCACCACTTATGTTCGAGTCGGGTCACCATCACTAATGTTAGAATTGGGTCACCACCACTAATGTTAGAGTGGGGTCACCACCACTAATGTCAGAGTCGGGTCACCACCACTAATGTTATAGTCGGTTCATCATCACTAATGTCAGAGTCCGGTCACCACCACTAAGGTTAGAGTCGGGTCACCACCAGTAATGTTAGAGTCGGGTCACCACCACTCATGTTAGAGTCGGGTCACCTCCACTATTGTCAGAGTCGGGTCACCACCTCTAATATCAGAGTCGGGTCTCCACCAAAAATGTCAGAGTCGGGACACCACCACTAATGTTAGAGTCGGGTCACCACCACTAATGTTACAGTCGGGTTACCACCACTATTGTTAGAGTCGGGTCACCACCACTAACGTCAGAGTCGTGTCACCACCACTAATGTTAGAGTTGGGTCACCACCATTAATGTTCGAGTCGGTTCACCACCAATAATGTCAGAATCGGATCACCACCACTAATGTTAGATTCGGGTCACCACCACTAATGCCAGAGTCGGGTAACCACCACTAATGTTAGAGTCGGGACACCACCACTAATGTTAGAGTCGGGTCACCACCACTCATGTTAGAGTCGGGTGACCACAACTAATGTCAGAGTCGGGTCACCACCACTAATGTCAGAGTTGGGTCACCACCACTAATGTTAGAGAAGGGTCACCACCACTAATGTTAGATTCGGGTCACCACCACTAATGTCAGAGTTGAATCACCACCACTTATGTCAGAGTCGGTCACCACCACTAATGTTAGAGTCGGGTCACCACCACTAATGTCAGCGTCGGGTCACCACCACTAATGTTAGAGTCGGGTCGCCACAACTAATGTTAGAGTCGGGTCACCTCCACTAATGTTAGAGTTGGGTCACCACCACTAATGTTCGAATCGTGTCACCGCCACTAATGTTACAGTCGGGTCACCACCACTAATGTTAGAGTCGGGTCACCTCCACTAATGTTGGAGTTGGGTCACCACCACTAATGTTCGAGTCGGGTCACCACCACTAATGTTAGAGAAGGGTCACCACCACTAATGTTAGAGTCGGGTCACCTCCACTAATGTCAGAGTCGGGTCACCACCACTAATGTCAGAGTCGTGTCGCCACCACTAATGTCAGAGTCGGGTCACCACCACTAATGTCAGAGTCGGGACACCTCCACTAATGTTAGAGCCGGGTCACCGCCACTAATGTTAGTGTCGGGTCACCACCACTAATATCAGAGTCGGGCCACCACCACTAATGTCAGAGTCGGGTCACCACCTCTAATTTTAGAGTCTGGTCACCACCACTAATGTTAGAGTCGCGTCACCATCACAAATGTTAGAATCAGGTCACCACCAGTAATGTTAGAGTCGGGTCATCACAACTAATGTTAGAGTCGGGTGACCACCACTAATGTCAGAGTCGGGTCACTACCACTAATTTTAGAGTCGGGTCACCACCACTAATGTCAGAGTCGGGCCACCACCACTAATGTTAGAGTCGGGTCACCACCACTAATGTTAGAGTCGGGTCACCACCACAAATGTTGGAGTCGGGTCACCACCACTAATGTCAGAGTCGGGTCACCACCTCTAATGTAAGAGTCGGGTCACCACCACTATTGTTTGAGTCGGGTCACCACCACTAATGTTAGAGTCGGGTCACCACCACTTATGTTAGTTTCGGGACACCACCACTAATGTTAGAGTCGGGTCACCATCACTAATGTTACAGTGGGGTCACCACCACTAATGTTAGAGTCGGGTCACCACCACTAATGTTAGAGTCGGGTCAGCACCACTAATGTCAGAGTCAGGTCACCACCACTAATGTTAGAGTCGGGTCACCACCACTAATGTTAGTGTTTGGTCTCCAGCACTAATGTTAGAGTCGGGTCACCACCACGAATGTCAGAGTCGGGTCACCACCAGCAATGTTAGTTTCGGGTCACCACCACTAATGCTAGTTTCGGGTCACCACCACTAATGTTAGAGTCGGGTCACCACCACTAATGTCAGAGTCAAGTCACCACCACCAATGTTAGAGAAGGGTCACCACCACTAATGTTCAATTCGGGTCACCACCACTAATGATAGAGTCTGGTCACCACCACTAATGTTATAGTCGGGTCACCACCACTAATGGTAGAGTCGGGTCACCACCATTAATGTTAGATTCGGGTCACCACCACTAATGTTAGAGTCGGGGCACCACCACTAATGTTAGAGTCTAGTCACCACCACTAATGTCAGTGTCGGGTCACCACCACTAATGTTAGAGTCGGGTCACCACCACTAATTTTAGAGTCGGGTCACCACCATTAATGTTAGCGTCGGGTCACCACCACTAATGTTAGTGTCGGGTCATCACCACTAATGTTAGAGTCGGGTCTCCACCACTAATGTCAGAGTCGGGTCACCACCATTAATGTCAGAGTCGGGTCACCTCCACTAATGTTAGAATCGGGTCACCACCACGAATGTTACAGTCGGGTCACCACCACTAATGGTAGAGTCGGTTCACCACCACTAATGTTAGAGTCGGGTTACCACCACTAATCAAAGTCGGGTCACCACCACTAATGTCAGAGTCAGGTCACCACCACGAATGTTAGAGTCGGGTCACCACCACTAAGGCTAGAGTCGGGTCACCACCATTAATGTTAGAGTCGGGTCACCACCACAAATGTTAGAGTCGGGTAACCACCACTAATGTTAGAGTCGGGTCACCACCACTAATGTCAGAGTCGGGTCACCACCACTAATGTCAGAGTCGGGTCACCACCACTAATGTTAGAGTCGGGTCACCGCCACTAATGTTAGAGTCGGGTCACCACCACTAATATCTTGGTCGGGTCACCACCACTAATGTCAGAGTCGGGTCACCTCCACTTATGATAAATTCGGTTCACCACCACTAATGTTAGAGTCGAGTCACCACCACTCATGTTGGAGTCGTGTCACCACCACTAATGTTAGAGTCGGGTCACCACCACTAATGTCAGAGTCAGGTCACCACCACTCATGTTAGAGTCGGGTCACCACCACTAATGTTAGAGTCGGATCACCATCACTAATGTCAGAGTCGAGTCACCACCACTAATGTTAGAGAAGTGTCTCCACCACTAATGTTAGAGTCTGGTCACCACCACTAATGTTAGAGTCGGGTCACCACCACTAATGTTAGAGTCGGGTCAGCACCACGAATCAGATTCGGGTCACCACCACTAATGTCAGAGTCAGGTCACCACCACTAATGTTGGAGTCGGGTCACCACCACTAATGTTAGAGTTGGGTCTCCAGCACTAATGTTAAAGTCGGGTCACCACCACTAATGTCAGAGTTGGGTCACCACCACTAATGTTAGTGTCGGGTCACCACCACTAATGTTAGATTCGGTACACCACCACTAATGTTAGAGTCGGCACACCACCACTAATGTTCAATTCGGGTCACCACCACTAATGTTACAGTCTGGTCACCACCACTAATGTTATATTCGGGTCACCACCACTAATGTTAGAGTCGGGTCACCACCATTAATGTTAGATTCGGGTCACCACCACTGATGATAGAGTCGGGGCACCACCACTAATGTTAGAGTCGGATCACCATCACTAATGTCAGAGTCGTTCAACACCACTAATGTTAGGTTCGGGTCATCACCACTAATGTCAGAGTTGGGTCACCACCACTAATCTCAGATTCGGGTCACCACCACTAATGTTAGACTCCCTTCACCTCCACTAATGTTAGAGTCGGGTCACCAGCACAAATTTTAGAGTCGGGTCACCACCACTAATGTTAGAGTTGGGTCAGCACCACTAATGTTAGAGTCGGGTCACCTCCACTAATGTAAGAGTCGGGTCACCACCACTAATATCAGAGTCGGGTCACCACCAGTAATTTCAGAGTCGGGTGACCAATTCTAAATTTCGAGTCAGGTCACCACCACTAATGTTAGAGTGGGGTCACCTCCACTAATGTTAGTATCGGGTCACCAACACTAATGTTAGAGTCGGGTCACCACCACTAATGTCAGAGTCGGGTCACGACCACTAATGTTGAGTCGGGTCACCACCACTAATGTTAGAGAAGGGTCACCACCACTAATGTTAGAGTCGGGTCACCTCCACTAACGTCAGAGTCGGGTCACCACCACTAATGTCAGAGTTGGGTCACCACCACTAATGTTAGAGAAGGGTCACCACCACTAATGTTAGATTAGGTTCACCACCACTAATGTCAGAGTCGGATCACCACCATTAATGTCAGTGTCGGTCACCACCACTAATGTTAGAGTCGGGTTACCACCACTAATGCTGGCGTCGGGTTACCACCACTCATTTTAGAGTGGGGTCACCACCACTAATGTTAGAGTCGGGTCACCTCCACTAATGTTAGAGTCGGGTCACCAGCACAAATGTTAGAGTTGGGTCACCACCACTAATGTTAGTGTTGGGTCACCACCACTAATGTTAGCGTCGGGTCACCACCACTAATTTAGAGTCGGGTCACCACCATTAATGTTATATTCGGGTCTCCAGTACAAATGTTAGAGTTGGGTCACCTCCACTAATGTAAGAGTCGGTTCACCATCACTAATGTCAGAGTCGGGTCACCACCACTAATGTCAGAGACGGGTCACCACCACTAATGTTAGAGTTGGGTCACCACCACTAATGTCAGAGTCGGGTCACCACCACTAATGTCAGAGACGGGTCACCACCACTAATGTTAGAGTGGGGTCACCACCACTAATGTTAGTGGCGGGTCAACACCACTAATGTTAGAGTAGGGTCACCACCACTAATGTCAGAGTCGAGTCACCACCACTAACGTTAGAGTAGGGTCACCACCACTAATGTCAAAGTCGAGTCACCACCACTAATGTTAGAGTTGGGTCACCACCACTAATGTCAGAGTCGGGTCAACACCACTAATGTCAGAGACGGGTCACCAACACAAATGTTAGAGTGGGGTCAACACCACTAATGTTAGAGGCGGGTCAACACCACTAATGTTAGAGTAGGGTCACCACCACTAATGTCAGAGTCGAGTCACCACCACTAATGTTAGAGTTGCGTCACCACCACTAATGTCAGAGTCGGCTCACGACTACTAATGTCAGAGTCGGGTCACCACCAGTAATGTTAGAGTAGGGTCACTACCACTAATGTTAGAGTCGGGTCACCACCACTAATGTTAGAGTGGGGTCACCACCACTAATGTTAGTGGCGGGTCAACACCACTAATGTTAGAGTAGTGTCACCACCACTAATGTCAGAATCGAGTCACCACCACTAACGTTAGAGTAGGGTCACCACCACTAATGTCAAACTCGAGTCACCACCACTAATGTTAGAGTTGGGTCACCACCACTAATGTCAGAGTCGGGTCAACACCACTAATGTCAGAGACGGGTCACCACCACTAATGTTAGAGTGGGGTCACCACCACTAATCTTAGAGGCGGGTCAACACCACTAATGTTAGAGTAGGGTCACCACCACTAATGTCAGAGTCGATTCACCACCACTAATGTTAGAGTTGGGTCACCACCACTAATGTCAGAGTCGGGTCACGACCACTAATGTCAGAGTCGGGTCACCACCAGTAATGTTAGAGTAGGGTCACTACCACTAATGTTAGAGTCGGGTCACCACCACTAATGTTAGAGTCGGGTTACCGCTACTAATGGTAGAGTCGGGTCAACAGCACAAATGTCAGAGTCGGGTCACCACCACTAATGTTAGAGTCGGGTCACCACCACTAATGTTAGAGTCGGGTCACCACCATTTATGTTGGAGTCGAGTCACCACCACTAATGTTAGAGAAGGGTCACCACCACTAATGTTAAATTCTGGTCACCACCATTAATGTTAGAGTCGGTTCACCACCACTAATGTTAGAGTCGGGTCACCACCACTAATGTCAGATTCAGGTCACCACCACTAATGTTAGAGTCGGGTCACCACCACTAATGTTAGACTCGGGTCACCACCACTAATGTCACAGTCGGGTCACCACCACTAATGTTAGAGTCGGGTCACCACAAATAATGTTAGAGACGGGTCACCACCACTATTCAGAGTCGGGTCACCACCACTAATGTCAGAGTCAGGTCACCACCACTAATGTTAGTGTCGGGTCACCACCACTAATGTCAGAGTCGGGTCACCACCACTAATGTTAGAGTCGGGTAACCACCACGAATGTCAGAGTCGAGTCACCACCACTAATGTCAGAGTCGGGTCACCACCACTAATGTCAGAGTCGGGTCACCGCCACTAATGTTAGAGCCGGGTCACCACCACTAATGTCAGAGTCGGGTCACCACCACTAATGTCAGAGTCGGTTCACCACCACTAATGTTACAGTCGGGTCACCACCACTAATGTTGGAGTCGGGTCACCACCACTAATGTCAGAGTCGGGTCACCACCACTAATGTCAGAGTCGGGTCACCACCACTAATGTTAGAGAAGGGTCAGCACCACTAATGTTAGAGTCGGGTCACCACCACTAATGTCAGAGTCGGGTCACCACCACTAATGTCAGAGTCGGGTCACCACCACTACTGTTAGAGAAGGATCACCACCACTAATGTGAGAGTCGGGACACCGCTACGAATGGTAGAGTCGGGTCAACAGCACAAATGTTAGAGTCGGGTCACCACCACTAATGTTAGAGTCGGTTCACCACCACTAATGTAAGAGTCGGGTGACCACCACTAATGTTAGAGTCGGGTCAACACCACTAATGTCAGAGTCGGGTCACCTCCACTAATGTTAGAGTCGGGTCACCACCACTAATGTTAGAGTCGGGTCACTACCACTAATTTTAGAGTCGGCTCACCACCACTAATGTCAGAGTCGGGTCACCACCACCAATGTTAGAGTCGGGTCACCACCACTAATGTGAGAGTCGGGTCACCACCACTAATGTTGGAGTCGGGTCACCACCACTAATGTCAGAGTCGGGTCACCACCACTTATGTCAGAGTCGGGTCACCACCACTAATGTTAGAGAAGAGTCACCACCACTAATGTCAGAGTCGGGTCACCACCAGTAATGTTAGTTTCGGGTCACCACCACTAATGCTAGTTTCGGGTCACCACCACTAATGTTAGAGTCGGGTCACCACCACTAATGTCAGAGTCAAGTCACCACCACTAATGTTAGAGAAGGGTCACCACCACTAATGTTCAATTCGGGTCACCACCACTAATGTTAGAGTCTGGTCACCACCACTAATGTTATAGCCGGGTCACCACCACTAATGTTAGAGTCGGGTCACCACCATTAATGTTAGAGAAGGGTCAGCACCACTAATGTTAGAGTCGGGTCACCACCACTAATGTCAGAGTCGGGTCACCACCACTAATGTCAGAGTCGGGTCACCACCACTACTGTTAGAGAAGGATCACCACCACTAATGTGAGAGTCGGGACACCGCTACGAATGGTAGAGTCGTGTCAACAGCACAAATGTTAGAGTCGGGTCACCACCACTAATGTTAGAGTCGGTTCACCACCACTAATGTAAGAGTCGGGTGACCACCACTAATGTTAGAGTCGGGTCAACACCACTAATGTCAGAGTCGGGTCACCTCCACTAATGTTAGAGTCGGGTCACCACCACTAATGTTAGAGTCGGGTCACTACCACTAATTTTAGAGTCGGCTCACCACCACTAATGTCAGAGTCGGGTCACCACCACCAATGTTAGAGTCGGGTCACCACCACTAATGTGAGAGTCGGGTCACCACCACTAATGTTGGAGTCGGGTCACCACCACTAATGTCAGAGTCGGGTCACCACCACTTATGTCAGAGTCGGGTCACCACCACTAATGTTAGAGAAGAGTCACCACCACTAATGTCAGAGTCGGGTCACCACCAGTAATGTTAGTTTCGGGTCACCACCACTAATGCTAGTTTCGGGTCACCACCACTAATGTTAGAGTCGGGTCACCACCACTAATGTCAGAGTCAAGTCACCACCACTAATGTTAGAGAAGGGTCACCACCACTAATGTTCAATTCGGGTCACCACCACTAATGTTAGAGTCTGGTCACCACCACTAATGTTATAGCCGGGTCACCACCACTAATGTTAGAGTCGGGTCACCACCATTAATGTTAGAGAAGGGTCAGCACCACTAATGTTAGAGTCGGGTCACCACCACTAATGTCAGAGTCGGGTCACCACCACTAATGTCAGAGTCGGGTCACCACCACTACTGTTAGAGAAGGATCACCACCACTAATGTGAGAGTCGGGACACCGCTACGAATGGTAGAGTCGGGTCAACAGCACAAATGTTAGAGTCGGGTCACCACCACTAATGTTAGAGTCGGTTCACCACCACTAATGTAAGAGTCGGGTGACCACCACTAATGTTAGAGTCGGGTCAACACCACTAATGTCAGAGTCGGGTCACCTCCACTAATGTTAGAGTCGGGTCACCACCACTAATGTTAGAGTCGGGTCACTACCACTAATTTTAGAGTCGGCTCACCACCACTAATGTCAGAGTCGGGTCACCACCACCAATGTTAGAGTCGGGTCACCACCACTAATGTGAGAGTCGGGTCACCACCACTAATGTTGGAGTCGGGTCACCACCACTAATGTCAGAGTCGGGTCACCACCACTTATGTCAGAGTCGGGTCACCACCACTAATGTTAGAGAAGAGTCACCACCACTAATGTCAGAGTCGGGTCACCACCAGTAATGTTAGTTTCGGGTCACCACCACTAATGCTAGTTTCGGGTCACCACCACTAATGTTAGAGTCGGGTCACCACCACTAATGTCAGAGTCAAGTCACCACCACTAATGTTAGAGAAGGGTCACCACCACTAATGTTCAATTCGGGTCACCACCACTAATGTTAGAGTCTGGTCACCACCACTAATGTTATAGCCGGGTCACCACCACTAATGTTAGAGTCGGGTCACCACCATTAATGTTAGATTCGGGTCACCACTACTAATGTTAGAGTCGGGGCACCACCACTAATGTTAGAGTCGTGTCACCACCACTAATGTCAGAGTCGGGTCACCACCACTAATGTTAGAGTCGGGTCACCACCACTAATGTTCGAGTCGGGTCACCACCATTAATGTTCGAATCGGGTCACCACCACTAATGTTAGAGTCGGGTCATCACCACCAATGTTAGAGTCGGGTCTCCACCACAAATGTCAGAGTCGGGTCACCACCATTAATGTCACAGTCGGGTCACCTCCACTAATGTTAGAATCGGGTCACCACCACGAATGTTACAGTCGGGTCACCACCACTAATGGTAGAGTCGGTTCACCACCACTAATGTTAGAGTCGGGTCACCACCACTAATCAAAGTCGGGTCACCACCACTAATGTCAGAGTCAGTTCACCACCACTAATGTTAGAGTCGGGTCACCACCTCTAATGTCAGATTCGGGTCACCACCACTAATGTTAGTGTCGGGTCACCACCACTAATGTCAGTGTCAATTCACCACCACTAATGTTAGAGAAGGGTCACCACCACTAATGTTCAATTCGGGTCACCACCACTAATGTTAGAGTCTGGTCACCACCACTAATGTTAGAGTCGGGTCACCACCACTAATGCTAGAGTCGGGTCACCACCATTAATGTTAGAGTCGGGTCACCACCACAAATGTTAGATTCGGGTCACCACTACTAATGTTAGAGTCGGGTCACCACCACTAATGTCAGAGTCGGGTCACCACCACTAATGTCAGATTCGGGTCACCACCACTAATGTTAGAGTCGGGTCACCGCCACTAATGTTAGAGTCGGGTCACCACCACTAATATCTTGGTCGGGTCACCACCACTAATGTCAGAGTCGGATCACCTCCACTTATGATAGATTCGGTTCACCACCACTAATGTTAGAGTCGAGTCACCACCACTAATGTTGGAGTCGTGTCACCACCACTAATGTTAGAGTCGGGTCACCACCACTAATGTCAGAGTCAGGTCACCACCACTAATGTTAGAGTCGGGTCACCACCACTAATGTTAGAGTCGGATCACCACCACTAATGTCAGAGTCGAGTCACCACCACTAATGTTAGAGAAGTGTCTCCACCACTAATGTTAGAGTCTGGTCACCACCACTAATGTTAGAGTCGGGTCACCACCACTAATGTTAGAGTCGGGTCAGCACCACTAATCAGATTCGGGTCACCACCACTAATGTCAGAGTCAGGTCACCATCACTAATGTTAGAGTCGGGTCACCACCACTAATGTTAGAGTTGGGTCTCCAGCACTAATGTTAGAGTCGGGTCACCACCACTAATGTCAGAGTCGGGTCACCACCACTAATGTTCGTGTCGGGTCACCACCACTAATGTTAGATTCGGTTCACCACCACTAATGTTAGAGTCGGGTCACCACCACTAATGTTCAATTCGGGTCACCACCACTAATGTTACAGTCTGGTCACCACCACTAATGTTATAGTCGGGTCACCACCACTAATGTTAGATTCGGGTCACCACCATTAATGTTAGATTCGGGTCACCACCACTAATGTTAGAGTCGGGGCACCACCACTAATGTTAGAGTCGGATCACCACCACTAATGTCAGAGTCGGTCAACACCACTAATGTTAGGTTCGGGTCATCACCACTAATGTCAGAGTTGGGTCACCACCACTAATCTCAGATTCGGGTCACCACCACTAATGTTAGACTCCCTTCACCTCCACTAATGTTAGAGTCGGGTCACCAGCACAAATTTTAGAGTCGGGTCACCACCACTAATGTTAGAGTTGGGTCAGCACCACTAATGTTAGAGTCGGGTCACCTCCACTAATGTAAGAGTAGGGTCACCACCACTAATATCAGAGTCGGGTCACCACCAGTAATTTCAGAGTCGGGTGACCAATTCTACTTTTCGAGTCAGGTCACCACCACTAATGTTATCGTGGGGTCACCTCCACTAATGTTAGTATCGGGTCACCAACACTAATGTTAGAGTCGGGTCACCACCACGAATGTCAGAGTCGGGTCACGACCACTAATGTTGAGTCGGGTCACCACCACTAATGTTAGAGCAGGGTCACCACCACTAATGTTAGAGACGGGTCACCTCCACTAACGTCAGAGTCGGGTCACCACCACTAATGTCAGAGTTGGGTCACCACCACTAATGTTAGAGAAGGGTCACCACCACTAATGTTAGATTAGGTTCACCACCACTAATGTCAGATTCGGATCACCACCATTAATGTCAGTGTCGGTCACTACCACGAACGTTAGAGTCTGGTTACCACCACTAATGTTAACGTCGGGTCACCACCACTCATGTTAGAGTGGGGTCACCACCACTAATGTTAGAGTCGGGTCACCTCCACTAATGTTAGAGTCGGGTCACCAGCACAAATGTTAGAGTTGGGTCACCACCACTAATGTTAGTGTTGGGTCACCACCACTAATGTTAGAGTCGGGTCACCACCACTAATTTAGAGTCGGGTCACCACCATTAATGTTATATTCGGGTCACCAGTACAAATGTTAGAGTCGGGTCACCACCACTAATGTTAGAGTTGGGTCACCACCAATTATGTTAGTGTCGGGTCACCACCACTAATGTTAGAGAAGGGTCACCACCACTAATGCTAGTGTCGGGTCACCTCCACTAATGTCAGATTCGGGTCAGCACCACTAATGTCAGAGTCGGGTCACCTCCACTAATGTAAGAGTCGGTTCACCATCACTAATGTCAGAGTCGGGTCACCACCACTAATGTCAGAGACGGGTCACCACCACTAATGTTAGAGTTGGGTCACCACCACTAATGTCAGAGTCGGGTCACCACCACTAATGTCAGAGACGGGTCACCACCACTAATGTTAGAGTGGGGTCACCACCACTAATGTTAGTGGCGGGTCAACACCACTAATGTTAGAGTAGGGTCACCACCACTAATGTCAGAGTCGAGTCACCACCACTAATGTTAGAGTTGGGTCACCACCACTAATGTCAGAGTCGGGTCACGACCACTAATGTCAGAGTCGGGTCACCACCAGTAATGTTAGCGTAGGGTCACTACCACTAATGTTAGAGTCGGGTCACCACCACTAATGTTAGAGTGGGGTCACCACCACTAATGTTAGTGGCGGGTCAACACCACTAATGTTAGAGTAGGGTCACCACCACTAATGTCAGAGTCGAGTCACCACCACTAACGTTAGAGTAGGGTCACCACCACTCATGTCAAAGTCGAGTCACCACCACTAATGTTAGAGTTGGGTCACCACCACTAATGTCAGAGTCGGGTCAACACCACTAATGTCAGAGACGGGTCACCACCACTAATGTTAGAGTGGGGTCACCACCACTAATGTTAGAGGCGGGTCAACACCACTAATGTTAGAGGAGGTCACCACCACTAATGTCAGAGTCGAGTCACCACCACTAATGTTAGAGTTGGGTCACCACCACTAATGTCAGAGTCGGGTCACGACCACTAATGTCAGAGTCGGGTCACCACCAGTAATGTTAGAGTAGGGTCACTACCACTAATGTTAGAGTCGGGTCACCACCACTAATGTTAGAGTCGGGTTACCGCTACTAATGGTAGAGTCGGGTCAACAGCACAAATGTCAGAGTCGGGTCACCACCACTAATGTTAGAGTCGGGTCACCACCACTAATGTTAGATTCGGGTCACCACCACTAATGTTGGAGTCGGGTCACCAACACTAATGTCAGAGTCGGGTCACCACCACTAATGTCAGAGTCGGGTCACCACCACTATTGTTTGAGTCGGGTCACCACCACTAATGTTAGAGTCGGGTCACCACCACTTATGTTAGAGTCGGGTCACCACCATTTATGTTGGAGTCGAGTCACCACCACTAATGTTAGAGACGGGTCACCACCACTAATGTTAAATTCTGGTCACCACCATTAATGTTAGAGTCGCGTCACCACCACTAATGTTAGAGTCGGGTCACCACCACTAATGTCAGATTCAGGTCACCACCACTAATGTTAGAGTCGGGTCACCACCACTAATGTTAGACTCGGGTCACCACCACTAATGTCACAGTCGGGTCACCACCACTAATGTTAGAGTCGGGTCACCACAAATAATGTTAGAGACGGGTCACCACCACTATTCAGAGTCGGGTCACCACCACTAATGTCAGAGTCAGGTCACCACCACTAATGTTAGAGTCGGGTCACCACCACTAATGTCAGAGTCGGGTCACCACCACTAATGTTAGAGTCGAGTAACCACCACGAATGTCAGAGTCGAGTCACCACCACTAATGTCAGAGTCGGGTCACCACCACTAATGTCAGAATCGGGTCACCGCCACTAATGTTAGAGAAGGTCACCACCAAGAATGTTAGAGCCGGGTCACCACCACTAATGTCAGAGTCGGGTCACCACCACTAATGTTAGAGCCGGGTCACCACCACTAATGTCAGAGTCGGGTCACCACCACTAATGTCAGAGTCGGTTCACCACCACTAATGTTACAGTCGGGTCACCACCACTAATGTTGGAGTCGGGTCACCACCACTAATGTCAGAGTCGGGTCACCACCACTAATGTCAGAGTCGGGTCACCACCACTAATGTTAGAGTCGGGACACCTCCACTAATGTCAGAGTCGGGACACCTCCACTAATGTTAGAGTCGGGACACCTCCACTAATGTTAGAGTCGGGTCACCACCACTAATGCTAGTGTCGGGTCACCTCCACTAATGTTAGATTCGGGTCACCACCACTAATGTTAGAGTCGGGGCACCACCACTAATGTTAGAGTTGGGTCACCACCACTAATGTCAGAGTCGGGTCACCACCACTAATGTTAGAGTCGGGTCACCTCCACTAATGTTAGAGTCCGGTCACAACCACTAATGTTAGAGTCGAGTCAGCACCACTAATGTTAGAGTCGAGTCACCACCACTACTGTTAGAGTCGTGTCACCACCACTAATGTTAGAGTCGGGTCACCACCACTAATGTCAGAGTCAGGTCACCACCACTAATGTTAGAGTCGGGTCACCACCACTAATGTTAGAGTCGGGTCACCACCACTAATGTCAGAGTCGAGTCACCACCACTAATGTTAGAGAAGGATCTCCACCACTAATGTTAGAGTAGGGTCACCACCACTAATGTTATAGTCGGTTCACCACCTCTAATGTCAGTGTCGGGTCACCACCACTAATGTTAGAGTCGGGTCACCACCACTAATGTCAGATTCGGGTCACCACCACTAATGTTAGTGTCGGGTCACCACCACTAATGTCAGGGTCGGGTCACCACCACTAATGTCAGAGTCGGGTCACCACCACTAATGTTAGAGTCTGATCACCACCACTAATGTTAGAGTCGGGTCACCACCACTAATGTTAGAGTCGGGTCACCACCATTAATGTTAGAGTCGGGTCACCACCACTAATGTTAGAGTCGGGTCACCACCACTAATGTTAGAGTCGGGTCACCACCACTAATGTCAGAGTCGGGTCACCACCACGAATGTCAGAGTCGGGTCACCACCACTAATGTTAGAGTCGGGTCACCGCCACTAATGTTAGAGTCGGGTCACCACCACGAAAATCAGAGTCGGGTCACCACCACTAATGTCAGAGTCGGGTCACCTCCACTTATGATAGATTCGGTTCACCACCACTAATGTTAGAGCCGAGTCACCACCACTAATGTTAGAGTCGTGTCACCACCACTAATGTTGGAGTCGGGTCACCACCACTAATGTCAGAGTCAGGTCACCACCACTAATGTTAGAGTCGGGTCACCACCACTAATGTTAGAGTCGGGTCACCACCACTAATGTCAGATTCGGGTCACCAACACTAATGATAGAGAAGGGTCTCCACCACTAATGTTAGAGTCGGGTCACCACAACTAATGTTAGAGTCGGGTCACCACCACTAATGTCAGAGTCGGGTCACCACCACTAATGTTAGAGTCGGGTCACCACCACTAATGTCAGAGTCGGGTCACCACCACTAATGTTAGAGTCGGGTCACCACCACTAATGTTAGAGTCGGGTCACCGCTACTAATGGTAGAGTCGGGTCAACAGCACAAATGTTGGAGGCGTGTCACTACCACTAATGTTAGAGTCGGGTCACCACCACTAATGTTAGAGTCGGGTCACCACCACTAATGTTAGAGTCGGGTCACTACCACTAATTTTAGAGTCGGGTCACCACCACTAATGTCAGAGTCGGGCCACCACCACTAATGTTAGAGTCGGGTCACCGCCACTAATGTTAGAGTCGGGTCACCACCACAAATGTTGGAGTCGGGTCACCACCACTAATGTCAGAGTCGGGTCACTACCTCTCATGTAAGAGTCGGGTCACCACCACTATTGTTTGAGTCGGGTCACCACCACTAATGTTAGAGTCGGGCCATCACCACTAATGTTAGAGTCGGGTCACCACCACTTATGTTAGAGTCGGGACACCACCACTAATGTTAGAGTCGGGTCACCATCACTAATGTTACAGTGGGGTCACCACCACTAATGTTAGAGTCGGGTCACCACCACTAATGTTAGAATCGGGTCACCACCACTAATGTCAGAGTCAATTCACCACCACTAATGTTAGAGAAGGGTCACCACCACTAATGTTCAATTCGGGTCACCACCACTAATGTTAGAGTCTGGTCACCACCACTAATGTTAGAGTCGGGTCACCACCACTAATGTTAGAATCGGGTCCCCACCATTAATGTTAGAGTCGGGTCAACACCACTAATGTTAGAGTCGGGTCACCACCACTAATGTGAGAGTCGGGTCACCACCACTAATGCTAGTGTCGGGTCACCTCCACTAATGTTAGATTCGGGTCACCACCACTAATGTTAGAGTCGGGGCACCACCACTAATGTTAGAGTTGGGTCACCACCACTAATGTCAGAGTCGGGTCACCACCACTAATGTTAGAGTCGGGTCACCTCCACTAATGTTAGAGTCCGGTCACAACCACTAATGTTAGAGTCGAGTCAGCACCACTAATGTTAGAGTCGAGTCACCACCACTACTGTTAGAGTCGTGTCACCACCACTAATGTTAGAGTCGGGTCACCACCACTAATGTCAGAGTCAGGTCACCACCACTAATGTTAGAGTCGGGTCACCACCACTAATGTTAGAGTCGGGTCACCACCACTAATGTCAGAGTCGAGTCACCACCACTAATGTTAGAGAAGGATCTCCACCACTAATGTTAGAGTAGGGTCACCACCACTAATGTTATAGTCGGTTCACCACCTCTAATGTCAGTGTCGGGTCACCACCACTAATGTTAGAGTCGGGTCACCACCACTAATGTCAGATTCGGGTCACCACCACTAATGTTAGTGTCGGGTCACCACCACTAATGTCAGGGTCGGGTCACCACCACTAATGTCAGAGTCGGGTCACCACCACTAATGTTAGAGTCTGATCACCACCACTAATGTTAGAGTCGGGTCACCACCACTAATGTTAGAGTCGGGTCACCACCATTAATGTTAGAGTCGGGTCACCACCACTAATGTTAGAGTCGGGTCACCACCACTAATGTTAGAGTCGGGTCACCACCACTAATGTCAGAGTCGGGTCACCACCACGAATGTCAGAGTCGGGTCACCACCACTAATGTTAGAGTCGGGTCACTGCCACTAATGTTAGAGTCGGGTCACCACCACGAAAATCAGAGTCGGGTCACCACCACTAATGTCAGAGTCGGGTCACCTCCACTTATGATAGATTCGGTTCACCACCACTAATGTTAGAGCCGAGTCACCACCACTAATGTTAGAGTCGTGTCACCACCACTAATGTTGGAGTCGGGTCACCACCACTAATGTCAGAGTCAGGTCACCACCACTAATGTTAGAGTCGGGTCACCACCACTAATGTTAGAGTCGGGTCACCACCACTAATGTCAGATTCGGGTCACCAACACTAATGATAGAGAAGGGTCTCCACCACTAATGTTAGAGTCGGGTCACCACAACTAATGTTAGAGTCGGGTCACCACCACTAACGTCAGAGTCGGGTCACCACCACTAATGTTAGAGTCGGGTCACCACCACTAATGTCAGAGTCGGGTCACCACCACTAATGTTAGAGTCGGGTCACCACCACTAATGTTAGAGTCGGGTCACCGCTACTAATGGTAGAGTCGGGTCAAAAGCACAAATGTTGGAGGCGTGTCACTACCACTAATGTTAGAGTCGGGTCACCACCACTAATGTTAGAGTCGGGTCACCACCACTAATGTTAGAGTCGGGTCACTACCACTAATTTTAGAGTCGGGTCACCACCACTAATGTCAGAGTCGGGCCACCACCACTAATGTTAGAGTCGGGTCACCGCCACTAATGTTAGAGTCGGGTCACCACCACAAATGTTGGAGTCGGGTCACCACCACTAATGTCAGAGTCGGGTCACTACCTCTCATGTAAGAGTCGGGTCACCACCACTATTGTTTGAGTCGGGTCACCACCACTAATGTTAGAGTCGGGCCATCACCACTAATGTTAGAGTCGGGTCACCACCACTTATGTTAGAGTCGGGACACCACCACTAATGTTAGAGTCGGGTCACCATCACTAATGTTACAGTGGGGTCACCACCACTAATGTTAGAGTCGGGTCACCACCACTAATGTTAGAATCGGGTCACCACCACTAATGTCAGAGTCAATTCACCACCACTAATGTTAGAGAAGGGTCACCACCACTAATGTTCAATTCGGGTCACCACCACTAATGTTAGAGTCTGGTCACCACCACTAATGTTAGAGTCGGGTCACCACCACTAATGTTAGAATCGGGTCCCCACCATTAATGTTAGAGTCGGGTCAACACCACTAATGTTAGAGTCGGGTCACCACCACTAATGTGAGAGTCGGGTCACCACCACTAATGCTAGTGTCGGGTCACCTCCACTAATGTTAGATTCGGGTCACCACCACTAATGTTAGAGTCGGGGCACCACCACTAATGTTAGAGTTGGGTCACCACCACTAATGTCAGAGTCGGGTCACCACCACTAATGTTAGAGTCGGGTCACCTCCACTAATGTTAGAGTCCGGTCACAACCACTAATGTTAGAGTCGAGTCAGCACCACTAATGTTAGAGTCGAGTCACCACCACTACTGTTAGAGTCGTGTCACCACCACTAATGTTAGAGTCGGGTCACCACCACTAATGTCAGAGTCAGGTCACCACCACTAATGTTAGAGTCGGGTCACCACCACTAATGTTAGAGTCGGGTCACCACCACTAATGTCAGAGTCGAGTCACCACCACTAATGTTAGAGAAGGATCTCCACCACTAATGTTAGAGTAGGGTCACCACCACTAATGTTATAGTCGGTTCACCACCTCTAATGTCAGTGTCGGGTCACCACCACTAATGTTAGAGTCGGGTCACCACCACTAATGTCAGATTCGGGTCACCACCACTAATGTTAGTGTCGGGTCACCACCACTAATGTCAGGGTCGGGTCACCACCACTAATGTCAGAGTCGGGTCACCACCACTAATGTTAGAGTCTGATCACCACCACTAATGTTAGAGTCGGGTCACCACCACTAATGTTAGAGTCGGGTCACCACCATTAATGTTAGAGTCGGGTCACCACCACTAATGTTAGAGTCGGGTCACCACCACTAATGTTAGAGTCGGGTCACCACCACTAATGTCAGAGTCGGGTCACCACCACGAATGTCAGAGTCGGGTCACCACCACTAATGTTAGAGTCGGGTCACCGCCACTAATGTTAGAGTCGGGTCACCACCACGAAAATCAGAGTCGGGTCACCACCACTAATGTCAGAGTCGGGTCACCTCCACTTATGATAGATTCGGTTCACCACCACTAATGTTAGAGCCGAGTCACCACCACTAATGTTAGAGTCGTGTCACCACCACTAATGTTGGAGTCGGGTCACCACCACTAATGTCAGAGTCAGGTCACCACCACTAATGTTAGAGTCGGGTCACCACCACTAATGTTAGAGTCGGGTCACCACCACTAATGTCAGATTCGGGTCACCAACACTAATGATAGAGAAGGGTCTCCACCACTAATGTTAGAGTCGGGTCACCACAACTAATGTTAGAGTCGGGTCACCACCACTAATGTCAGAGTCGGGTCACCACCACTAATGTTAGAGTCGGGTCACCACCACTAATGTCAGAGTCGGGTCACCACCACTAATGTTAGAGTCGGGTCACCACCACTAATGTTAGAGTCGGGTCACCGCTACTAATGGTAGAGTCGGGTCAACAGCACAAATGTTGGAGGCGTGTCACTACCACTAATGTTAGAGTCGGGTCACCACCACTAATGTTAGAGTCGGGTCACCACCACTAATGTTAGAGTCGGGTCACTACCACTAATTTTAGAGTCGGGTCACCACCACTAATGTCAGAGTCGGGCCACCACCACTAATGTTAGAGTCGGGTCACCGCCACTAATGTTAGAGTCGGGTCACCACCACAAATGTTGGAGTCGGGTCACCACCACTAATGTCAGAGTCGGGTCACTACCTCTCATGTAAGAGTCGGGTCACCACCACTATTGTTTGAGTCGGGTCACCACCACTAATGTTAGAGTCGGGCCATCACCACTAATGTTAGAGTCGGGTCACCACCACTTATGTTAGAGTCGGGACACCACCACTAATGTTAGAGTCGGGTCACCATCACTAATGTTACAGTGGGGTCACCACCACTAATGTTAGAGTCGGGTCACCACCACTAATGTTAGAATCGGGTCACCACCACTCATGTCAGAGTCAATTCACCACCACTAATGTTAGAGAAGGGTCACCACCACTAATGTTCAATTCGGGTCACCACCACTAATGTTAGAGTCTGGTCACCACCACTAATGTTAGAGTCGGGTCACCACCACTAATGTTAGAATCGGGTCCCCACCATTAATGTTAGAGTCGGGTCAACACCACTAATGTTAGAGTCGGGTCACCACCACTAATGTGAGAGTCGGGTCACCACCACTAATGTCAGAGTCGGGTCACCACCACTAATGTCAGAGTCGGGTCACCACCACTAATGTTAGAGTCGGGTCACCGCCACTAATGTTAGAGTCGGGTCACCACCACTAATCAGAGTCGGGTCACCACCACTAATGTCAGAGTCAGGTCACCACCACTAATGTTAGAGTCGGGTCACCACCACTAATGTTAGAGTTGGGTCTCCAGCACTAATGTTAGAGTCTGGTCACCACCACTAATGTCAGAGTCGGGTCACCACCACTAATGTTAGTGTCGGGTCACCACCACTAATGTTAGATTCGGGTCACCACCACTAATGTTAGAGTCGTGTCACCACCACTAATGTCAGAGTCAAGTCACCACCACTAATGTTAGAGAAGGGTCATCACCATTAATGTTCAATTCGGGTCACCACCACTAATGTTAGAGACTGGTCACCACCACTAATGTTAGTGTCGGATCACCACCACTAATGTTAGAGTCGGGTCACCACCATTAATGTTAGATTCGGGTCACCACCACTAATGTTAGAGTCGGGGCACCTCCACTAATGTTAGAGTCGGTTCACCACCACTAATGTCAGAGTCGGGTCACCACCACTAATGTTAGAGTCGGGTCACCACCACTAATGTTAGAGTCGGGTCACCACCATTAATGTTAGAGTCGGGTCTCCACCACTAATGTTAGAGTCGGGTCACCACCACTAATGTTAGAGTCGGGCCTCCACCACTAATGTCAGAGTCGGGTCACCACCACTAATGTCAGAGTCGGGTCACCTCCACTAATGTTAGAATCGGGTCACCACCACTAATGTTACATTCGGGTCACCACCACTAATGATAGAGTCGGGTCACCACCACTAATGTTAGAGTCGGGTCACCACCACTCATCAGAGTCGGCTCACCACCACTAATGTCAGAGTCAGGTCACCACCACTAATGTTAGAGTCGGGTCACCACCTCTAATGTTAGAGTTGGGTCTCCAGCACTAATGTTAGAGTCGGGTCACCACCACTAATGTCAGATTCGGGTCACCACCACTAATGTTAGTGTCGGGTCACCACCACGAATGTTAGATTCGGGTCACCACCACTAATGTTAGAGCCGGGTCACCACCACTAATGTCAGAGTCAATTCACCACCACTAATGTTAGAGAAGGGTCACCACCACTAATGTTCAATTCGGGTCACCACCACTAATGTCAGAGTCGGGTCACCACCACTAATGTTAGTGACGGGTCACCACCACTAATGTTAGAGTCGGGTCACCGCTACTAATGGTAGAGTCGGGTCAACAGCACAAATGTTAGAGGCGGGTCACCACCACTAATGTTAGAGTCGGGTCACCACCACTAATGTTAGAGTCGGGTCACCACCACTAATGTTAGAGTCGGGTCATCACCACTAATGTTAGAGTCGGGTCACCACCACAATTGTTGGAGTCGGGTCACCACCACTAATGTCAGAGTCGGGTCACCACCTCTAATGTAAGAGTCGGGTCACCACCACTATTGTTCGAGTCGGGTCACCACCACTAATGTTGGAGTCGGGCCACCACCACTAAAGTGAGAGTCGGGTCACCACCACTTATGTAAGAGTCGGGACACCACCACTAATGTTGGAGTCGGGTCACCATCACTAATGCTACAGTGGGGACACCACCACTAATGTTAGAGTCGGGTCAGCACCACTAATGTTAGAGTCGGGTCAGCACCACTAATCAGAGTCGGGTCACCACCACTAATGTCAGAGTCAGGTCACCACCACTAATGTTAGAATCGGGTCACTACCACTAATGTTAGAGTTTGGTCTCCAGCACTAATGTTAGAGTCGGGTCACCACCACTAATGTCAGATCGGGTCACCACCACTAATGTTAGTTTCGGGTCACCACCACTAATGTTAGATTCGGGTCACCACCACTAATGTTAGAGTCGGGTCACCACCACTAATGTCAGAGTCAAGTCACCACCACTAATGTTAGAGAAGGGTCACCACCACTAATGTTCAATTCGGGTCACCACCACTAATGTTAGAATCTGGTCACCACCACTAATGTTAGTGTCGGGTCACCACCACTAATGTTAGAGTCGGGTCACCACCATTAATGTCAGATTCGGGTCACCACACTAATGTTAGATTCGGGGCACCACCACTAATGTTAGAGTCGGGTCACCACCACTAATGTCAGAGTCGGGTCACCACCACTAATGTTAGAGTCGGCTCACCTCCACTAATGTTAGAGTCCGGTCACCACCACTAATGTTAGAGTCGAGTCAGCACCACTAATGTTAGAGTCGAGTCACCACCACTACTGTTAGAGTCGTGTCACCAGCACTAATGTTAGAGTCGGGTCACCACCACTAATGTCAGAGTCAGGTCACCACCACTAATGTTAGAGTCGGGTCACCACCACTAATGTTAGAGTCGGGTCACCACCACTAATGTCAGAGTCGGGTCACCACCACTAATGTTAGAGAAGGATCTCCACCACTAATGTTAGAGTCGGGTCACCGCCACTAATGTTAGAGTTGGGTCACCACCACAAATGTTGGAGTCGGGTCACCACCACTAATGTCAGAGTCGGGTCACTACCTCTCATGTAAGAGTCGGGTCACCACCACTATTGTTTGAGTCGGGTCACCACCACTAATGTTAGAGTCGGGCCACCACCACTAATGTTAGAGTCGGGTCACCACCACTTATGTTAGAGTCGGGACACCACCACTAATGTTAGAGTCGGGTCACCATCACTAATGTTACAGTGGGGTCATCACCACTAATGTTAGAGTCGGGTCACCACCTTTAATGTTAGAATCGGGTCACCACCACTAATGTCAGAGTCAATTCACCACCACTAATCTTAGAGAAGGGTCACCACCACTAATGTTCAATTCGGGTCACCACCACTAATGTTAGAGTCTGGTCACCACCACTAATGTTAGAGTCGGGTCACCACCACTAATGTTAGAATCGGGTCCCCACCATTAATGTTAGAGTCGGGTCAACACCACTAATGTTAGAGTCGGGTAACCACCACTAATGTGAGAGTCGGGTCACCACCACTAATGTCAGAGTCGGGTCACCACCACTAATGTCAGAGTCGGGTCACCACCACTAATGTTAGAGTCGGGTCACCGCCACTAATGTTAGAGTCGGGTCACCACCATTAATCAGAGTCGGGTCACCACCACTAATGTCAGAGTCAGGTCACCACCACTAATGTTAGAGTCGGGTCACCGCCACTAATGTTAGAGTGGGGTCACCACCATTAATCAGAGTCGGGTCACCACCACTAATGTCAGAGTCAGGTCACCACCACTAATGTCAGAGTCGGGTCACCACCACTAATGTTAGAGTCGGCTCACCTCCACTAATGTTAGAGTCCGGTCACCACCACTAATGTTAGAGTCGAGTCAGCACCACTAATGTTAGAGTCGAGTCACCACCACTACTGTTAGAGTCGTGTCACCAGCACTAATGTTAGAGTCGGGTCACCACCACTAATGTCAGAGTCAGGTCACCACCACTAATGTTAGAGTCGGGTCACCACCACTAATGTTAGAGTCGGGTCACCACCACTAATGTCAGAGTCGGGTCACCACCACTAATGTTAGAGAAGGATCTCCACCACTAATGTTAGAGTCGGGTCACCGCCACTAATGTTAGAGTTGGGTCACCACCACAAATGTTGGAGTCGGGTCACCACCACTAATGTCAGAGTCGGGTCACTACCTCTCATGTAAGAGTCGGGTCACCACCACTATTGTTTGAGTCGGGTCACCACCACTAATGTTAGAGTCGGGCCACCACCACTAATGTTAGAGTCGGGTCACCACCACTTATGTTAGAGTCGGGACACCACCACTAATGTTAGAGTCGGGTCACCATCACTAATGTTACAGTGGGGTCACCACCACTAATGTTAGATTCGGGTCACCACCTTTAATGTTAGAATCGGGTCACCACCACTAATGTCAGAGTCAATTCACCACCACTAATCTTAGAGAAGGGTCACCACCACTAATGTTCAATTCGGGTCACCACCACTAATGTTAGAGTCTGGTCACCACCACTAATGTTAGAGTCGGGTCACCACCACTAATGTTAGAATCGGGTCCCCACCATTAATGTTAGAGTCGGGTCAACACCACTAATGTTAGAGTCGGGTCACCGCTACTAATGGTAGAGTCGGGTCAACAGCACAAATGTTAGAGGCGGGTCACCACCACTAATGTTAGAGTCGGGTCACCACCACTAATGTTAGAGTCGGGTCACCACCACTAATGTTAGAGTCGGGTCATCACCACTAATGTTAGAGTCGGGTCACCACCACAATTGTTGGAGTCGGGTCACCACCACTAATGTCAGAGTCGGGTCACCACCTCTAATGTAAGAGTCGGGTCACCACCACTATTGTTCGAGTCGGGTCACCACCACTAATGTTGGAGTCGGGCCACCACCACTAAAGTGAGAGTCGGGTCACCACCACTTATGTAAGAGTCGGGACACCACCACTAATGTTGGAGTCGGGTCACCATCACTAATGCTACAGTGGGGACACCACCACTAATGTTAGAGTCGGGTCAGCACCACTAATGTTAGAGTCGGGTCAGCACCACTAATCAGAGTCGGGTCACCACCACTAATGTCAGAGTCAGGTCACCACCACTAATGTTAGAATCGGGTCACTACCACTAATGTTAGAGTTTGGTCTCCAGCACTAATGTTAGAGTCGGGTCACCACCACTAATGTCAGATCGGGTCACCACCACTAATGTTAGTTTCGGGTCACCACCACTAATGTTAGATTCGGGTCACCACCACTAATGTTAGAGTCGGGTCACCACCACTAATGTCAGAGTCAAGTCACCACCACTAATGTTAGAGAAGGGTCACCACCACTAATGTTCAATTCGGGTCACCACCACTAATGTTAGAATCTGGTCACCACCACTAATGTTAGTGTCGGGTCACCACCACTAATGTTAGAGTCGGGTCACCACCATTAATGTCAGATTCGGGTCACCACACTAATGTTAGAGTCGGGGCACCACCACTAATGTTAGAGTCGGGTCACCACCACTAATGTCAGAGTCGGGTCACCACCACTAATGTTAGAGTCGGCTCACCTCCACTAATGTTAGAGTCCGGTCACCACCACTAATGTTAGAGTCGAGTCAGCACCACTAATGTTAGAGTCGAGTCACCACCACTACTGTTAGAGTCGTGTCACCAGCACTAATGTTAGAGTCGGGTCACCACCACTAATGTCAGAGTCAGGTCACCACCACTAATGTTAGAGTCGGGTCACCACCACTAATGTTAGAGTCGGGTCACCACCACTAATGTCAGAGTCGGGTCACCACCACTAATGTTAGAGAAGGATCTCCACCACTAATGTTAGAGTCGGGTCACCGCCACTAATGTTAGAGTTGGGTCACCACCACAAATGTTGGAGTCGGGTCACCACCACTAATGTCAGAGTCGGGTCACTACCTCTCATGTAAGAGTCGGGTCACCACCACTATTGTTTGAGTCGGGTCACCACCACTAATGTTAGAGTCGGGCCACCACCACTAATGTTAGAGTCGGGTCACCACCACTTATGTTAGAGTCGGGACACCACCACTAATGTTAGAGTCGGGTCACCATCACTAATGTTACAGTGGGGTCATCACCACTAATGTTAGAGTCGGGTCACCACCTTTAATGTTAGAATCGGGTCACCACCACTAATGTCAGAGTCAATTCACCACCACTAATCTTAGAGAAGGGTCACCACCACTAATGTTCAATTCGGGTCACCACCACTAATGTTAGAGTCTGGTCACCACCACTAATGTTAGAGTCGGGTCACCACCACTAATGTTAGAATCGGGTCCCCACCATTAATGTTAGAGTCGGGTCAACACCACTAATGTTAGAGTCGGGTAACCACCACTAATGTGAGAGTCGGGTCACCACCACTAATGTCAGAGTCGGGTCACCACCACTAATGTCAGAGTCGGGTCACCACCACTAATGTTAGAGTCGGGTCACCGCCACTAATGTTAGAGTCGGGTCACCACCATTAATCAGAGTCGGGTCACCACCACTAATGTCAGAGTCAGGTCACCACCACTAATGTTAGAGTCGGGTCACCGCCACTAATGTTAGAGTGGGGTCACCACCATTAATCAGAGTCGGGTCACCACCACTAATGTCAGAGTCAGGTCACCACCACTAATGTCAGAGTCGGGTCACCACCACTAATGTTAGAGTCGGCTCACCTCCACTAATGTTAGAGTCCGGTCACCACCACTAATGTTAGAGTCGAGTCAGCACCACTAATGTTAGAGTCGAGTCACCACCACTACTGTTAGAGTCGTGTCACCAGCACTAATGTTAGAGTCGGGTCACCACCACTAATGTCAGAGTCAGGTCACCACCACTAATGTTAGAGTCGGGTCACCACCACTAATGTTAGAGTCGGGTCACCACCACTAATGTCAGAGTCGGGTCACCACCACTAATGTTAGAGAAGGATCTCCACCACTAATGTTAGAGTCGGGTCACCGCCACTAATGTTAGAGTTGGGTCACCACCACAAATGTTGGAGTCGGGTCACCACCACTAATGTCAGAGTCGGGTCACTACCTCTCATGTAAGAGTCGGGTCACCACCACTATTGTTTGAGTCGGGTCACCACCACTAATGTTAGAGTCGGGCCACCACCACTAATGTTAGAGTCGGGTCACCACCACTTATGTTAGAGTCGGGACACCACCACTAATGTTAGAGTCGGGTCACCATCACTAATGTTACAGTGGGGTCACCACCACTAATGTTAGATTCGGGTCACCACCTTTAATGTTAGAATCGGGTCACCACCACTAATGTCAGAGTCAATTCACCACCACTAATCTTAGAGAAGGGTCACCACCACTAATGTTCAATTCGGGTCACCACCACTAATGTTAGAGTCTGGTCACCACCACTAATGTTAGAGTCGGGTCACCACCACTAATGTTAGAATCGGGTCCCCACCATTAATGTTAGAGTCGGGTCAACACCACTAATGTTAGAGTCGGGTCACCACCACTAATGTGAGAGTCGGGTCACCACCACTAATGTCAGAGTCGGGTCACCACCACTAATGTCAGAGTCGGGTCACCACCACTAATGTTAGAGTCGGGTCACCGCCACTAATGTTAGAGTCGGGTCACCACCATTAATCAGAGTCGGGTCACCACCACTAATGTCAGAGTCAGGTCACCACCACTAATGTTAGAGTCGGGTCACCACCACTAATGTTAGAGTTGGGTCTCCAGCACTAATGTTAGAGTCTGGTCACCACCACTAATGTCAGAGTCGGGTCACCACCACTAATGTTAGTGTCGGGTCACCACCACTAATGTTAGATTCGGGTCACCACCACTAATGTTAGAGTCGTGTCACCACCACTAATGTCAGAGTCAAGTCACCACCACTAATGTTAGAGAAGGGTCATCACCATTAATGTTCAATTCGGGTCACCACCACTAATGTTAGAGACTGGTCACCACCACTAATGTTAGTGTCGGATCACCACCACTAATGTTAGAGTTGGGTCACCACCATTAATGTTAGATTCGGGTCACCACCACTAATGTTAGAGTCGGGGCACCTCCACTAATGTTAGAGTCGGGTCACCACCACTAATGTCAGAGTAGGGTCACCACCAATAATGTTAGAGTCGGGTCACCACCACTAATGTTAGAGTCGGGTCACCACCATTAATGTTAGAGTCGGGTCTCCACCACTAATGTTAGAGTCGGGTCACCACCACTAATGTTAGAGTCGTGCCTCCACCACTAATGTCAGAGTCGGGTCACCACCACTAATGTCAGAGTCGGGTCACCTCCTCTAATGTTAGAATCGGGTCACCACCACTAATGTTACAGTCGGGTCACCACCACTAATGATAGAGTCGGGTCACCACCACTAATGTTAGAGTCGGGTCACCACCACTCATCAGAGTCGGCTCACCACCACTAATGTCAGAGTCAGGTCACCACCACTAATGTTAGAGTCGGGTCACCACCTCTAATGTTAGAGTTGGGTCTCCAGCACTAATGTTAGAGTCGGGTCACCACCACTAATGTCAGATTCGGGTCACCACCACTAATGTTAGTGTCGGGTCACCACCACGAATGTTAGATTCGGGTCACCACCACTAATGTTAGAGCCGGGTCACCACCACTAATTTCAGAGTCAATTCACCACCACTAATGTTAGAGAAGGGTCACCACCACTAATGTTCAATTCGGGTCACCACCACTAATGTCAGAGTCGGGTCACCACCACTAATGTTAGTGTCGGGTCACCACCACTAATGTTTAAGTCGGTTCACCGCTACTAATGGTAGAGTCGGGTCAACAGCACAAATGTTAGAGGCGGGTCACCACCACTAATGTTAGAGTCGGGTCACCACCACTAATGTTAGAGTCGGGTCACCACCACTAATGTTAGAGTCGGGTCACCACCACTAATGTTAGAGTCGGGTCACCACCACAATTGTTGGAGTCGGGTCACCACCACTAATGTCAGAGTCGGGTCACCACCTCTAATGTAAGAGTCGGGTCACCACCACTATTGTTCGAGTCGGGTCACCACCACTAATGTTGGAGTCGGGCCACCACCACTAATGTGAGAGTCGGGTCACCACCACTTATGTAAGTGTCGGGACACCACCACTAATGTTAGAGTCGGGTCACCACCACTAATGTTAGAGTCGGGTCAGCACCACTAATCAGAGTCGGGTCACCACCACTAATGTCAGAGTCAGGTCACCACCACTAATGTTAGAATCGGGTCACTACCACTAATGTTAGAGTTTGGTCTCCAGCACTAATGTTAGAGTCGGGTCACCGCCACTAATGTCAGAGTCGGGTCACCACCACTAATGTTAGTTTCGGGTCACCACCACTAATGTTAGATTCGGGTCACCACCACTAATGTTAGAGTCGGGTCACCACCACTAATGTCAGAGTCAAGTCACCACCACTAATGTTAGAGAAGGGTCACCACCACTAATGTTCAATTCCGGTCACCACCACTAATGTTAGAATCTGGTCACCACCACTAATGTTAGTGTCGGGTCACCACCACTAATGTTAGAGTCGGGTCACCACCATTAATGTCAGATTCGGGTCACCACACTAATGTTAGAGTCGGGGCACCACCACTAATGTTAGAGTCGGGTCACCACCACTAATGTCAGAGTCGGGTCACCACCACTAATGTTAGAGTCGGCTCACCTCCACTAATGTTAGAGTTCGGTCACCACCACTAATGTTAGAGTCGAGTCAGCACCACTAATGTTAGAGTCGAGTCACCACCACTACTGTTAGAGTCGTGTCACCAGCACTAATGTTAGAGTCGGGTCACCACCACTAATGTCAGAGTCAGGTCACCACCACTAATGTTAGAGTCGGGTCACCACCACTAATGTTAGAGTCGGGTCAACACCACTAATGTCAGAGTCGGGTCACCACCACTAATGTTAGAGAAGGATCTCCACCACTAATGTTAGAGTCGGGTCACCACCGCTAATGTTATAGTCGGTTCACCACCACTAATGTCAGTGTCGTGTCACCACCACTAATGTAAGACTCGGGTCACCACCACTAATGTCAGATTCGGGTCACCACCACTAATGTTAGTGTCGGGGCACCACCACTAATGTCATGGTCGGGTCACCACCACTAATGTCAGAGTCGGGTCACCACCACTAATGTTAGAGTCTGGTCACCACCACTAATGTTAGAGTCGGGTCACCACCACTAATGTTAGAGTCGGGTCACCACCATTAATGTTAGAGTCGGGTCACCACCACTAATGTTAGAGTCGGGTCACCACCACTAATGTTAGAGTCGGGTCACCACCACTAATGTCAGAGTCGGGTCACCACCACGAATGTCAGAGTCGGGTCACCACCACTAATGTTCAATTCGGGTCACCACCACTAATGTTAGAATCTGGTCACCACCACTAATGTTAGTGTCGGGTCACCACCACTAATGTTAGAGTCGGGTCACCACCATTAATGTCAGATTCGGGTCACCACACTAATGTTAGAGTCGGGGCACCACCACTAATGTTAGAGTCGGGTCACCACCACTAATGTCAGAGTCGGGTCACCACCACTAATGTTAGAGTCGGCTCACCTCCACTAATGTTAGAGTCCGGTCACCACCACTAATGTTAGAGTCGAGTCAGCACCACTAATGTTAGAGTCGAGTCACCACCACTACTGTTAGAGTCGTGTCACCAGCACTAATGTTAGAGTCGGGTCACCACCACTAATGTCAGAGTCAGGTCACCACCACTAATGTTAGAGTCGGGTCACCACCACTAATGTTAGAGTCGGGTCAACACCACTAATGTCAGAGTCGGGTCACCACCACTAATGTTAGAGAAGGATCTCCACCACTAATGTTAGAGTCGGGTCACCACCGCTAATGTTATAGTCGGTTCACCACCACTAATGTCAGTGTCGTGTCACCACCACTAATGTAAGACTCGGGTCACCACCACTAATGTCAGATTCGGGTCACCACCACTAATGTTAGTGTCGGGGCACCACCACTAATGTCATGGTCGGGTCACCACCACTAATGTCAGAGTCGGGTCACCACCACTAATGTTAGAGTCTGGTCACCACCACTAATGTTAGAGTCGGGTCACCACCACTAATGTTAGAGTCGGGTCACCACCATTAATGTTAGAGTCGGGTCACCACCACTAATGTTAGAGTCGGGTCACCACCACTAATGTTAGAGTCGGGTCACCACCACTAATGTCAGAGTCGGGTCACCACCACGAATGTCAGAGTCGGGTCACCACCACTAATGTTAGAGTCGGGTCACCGCCACTAATGTTAGAGTCGGGTCACCACCACGAAAATCAGAGTCGGGTCACCACCACTAATGTCAGAGTCGGGTCACCTCCACTTATGATAGATTCGGTTCACCACCACTAATATTAGAGTCGAGTCACCACCACTAATGTCAGAGTCAGGTCACAACCACTAATGTTAGAGTCGGGTCACCATCACTAATGTTAGAGTCGGGTCACCACCACTAATGTCAGAGTCGTGTCACCACCACTAATGTTAGAGAAGGGTCTCCACCACTAATGTTAGAGTCGGGTCACCACCACACATGTTAGAGTCGGGTCACCACCACTAATGTCAGAGTCGGGTCACCACCACTAATGTTAGAGTCGGGTCACCACAACTAATGTCAGAGTCGGGTCACCACCACTAATGTTAGAGTCGGGTCACCACCACTAATGTTAGAGTCGGGTCACCGCTACTAATGGTAGAGTCGGGTCAACAGCACAAATGTTAGAGGCGTGTCACCACCACTAATGTTAGAGTCGGGTCACCACCACTAATGTTAGAGTCGGGTGACCACCACTAATGTTAGAGTCGGGTCACTACCACTAATTTTAGAGTCGGGTCACCACCACTAATGTCAGAGTCGGGCCACCACCACTAATGTTAGAGTCGGGTCACCACCACTAATGTTAGAGTCGGGTCACCACCACAAATGTTGGAGTCGGGTCACCACCACTAATGTCAGAGTCGGGTCACCACCTCTAATGTAAGAGTCGGGTCACCACCACTATTGTTTGAGTCGGGTCACCACCACTAATGTTAGAGTCGGGCCACCACCACTAATGTTAGAGTCGTGTCACCACCACTTATGTTAGAGTCGAGACACCACCACTAATGTTAGAGTCGGGTCACCATCACTAATGTTACAGTGGGGTCACCACCACTAATGTTGGAGTCGGGTCACCACCACTAATGTTAGAGTCGGGTCAGCACCACTAATCAGAGTCGGGTCACCACCACTAATGTCAGTCAGGTCACCACCACAATTTTAGAGTCGGGTCACCACCACTCATGTTAGAGTTGGGTCTCCAGCACTAATGTTAGAGTCGGGTCACCACCACTAATGTCAGAGTCGGGTCACCACCACTAATGTTAGTTTCGGGTCACCACCACTAATGCTAGTTTCGGGTCACCACCACTAATGTTAGAGTCGGGTCACCACCACTAATGTCAGAGTTAAGTCACCACCACTAATGTTAGGGAAGGGTCACCACCACTAATGTTCAATTCGGGTCACCACCACTAATGTTAGAGTCTGGTCACCACTACTAATGTTATAGTCGTGTCACCACCACTAATGGTAGAGTCGGGTAACCACCATTAATGTTAGAATCGGGTCACCACCACTAATGTTAGAGTCGGGTCATCACCACTAATGTTAGAGTCGTGTCTCCACCACTAATGTCAGAGTCGGGTCACCACCATTAATGTCAGAGTCGGGTCACCTCCACTAATGTTAGAATCGAGTCACCACCACGAATGTTACAGTCGGGTCACCACCACTAATGGAAGAGTCGGTTCACCACCACTAATGTTAGAGTCGGGTCACCACCACTAATCAAAGTCGGGTCACCACCACTAATGTCAGAGTCAGGTCACCACCACTAATGTTAGAATCGGGTCACCACCTCTAATGTTAGAGTTGGGTCTCCATGACTAATGTTAGAGTCGGGTCACCACCACTAATGTCAGAGTCGGGTCACCACCACTAATGTTAGTGTCGGGTCACCACCACTAATGTTAGATTCGGGTCACCACCACTAATGTTAGAGTCGGGTCACCACCACGAATGTCAGAGTCAATTCACCACCACTAATGTTAGAGAAGGGTCACCACCACTAACGTTCAATTCGGGTCACCACCACTAATGTTAGAGTCTGGGCACCACCACTAATGTTAGAGTCGGGTCACCACCACTAATGCTAGAGTCGGGTCACCACCATTAATGTTAGAGTCGGGTCACCACCACTAATGTTAGAGTCGGGTCACCACCACTAATGTTAGAGTCGGGTCACCACCACTAATGTCAGAGTCAGGTCACCACCACTAATGTTAGAATCGGGTCACTACCACTAATGTTAGAGTTTGGTCTCCAGCACTAATGTTAGAGTCGGGTCACCGCCACTAATGTCAGAGTCGGGTCACCACCACTAATGTTAGTTTCGGGTCACCACCACTAATGTTAGATTCGGGTCACCACCACTAATGTTAGAGTCGGGTCACCACCACTAATGTCAGAGTCAAGTCACCACCACTAATGTTAGAGAAGGGTCACCAGCACTAATGTTCAATTCGGGTCACCACCACTAATGTTAGAATCTGGTCACCACCACTAATGTTAGTTTCGGGTCACCACCACTAATGTTAGAGTCGGGTCACCACCATTAATGTCAGATTCGGGTCACCACACTAATGTTAGAGTCGGGGCACCACCACTAATGTTAGAGTCGGGTCACCACCACTAATGTCAGAGTCGGGTCACCACCACTAATGTTAGAGTCGGCTCACCTCCACTAATGTTAGAGTCCGGTCACCACCACTAATGTTAGAGTCGAGTCAGCACCACTAATGTTAGAGTCGAGTCACCACCACTACTGTTAGAGTCGGGTCACCACCACTAATGTTAGAGTCGGGTCACCACCACTAATGTCAGAGTCGGGTCACCACCACTAATGTTAGAGAAGGATCTCCACCACTAATGTTAGAGTCGGGTCACCACCGCTAATGTTATAGTCGGTTCACCACCACTAATGTCAGTGTCGTCTCACCACCACTAATGTAAGACTCGGGTCACCACCACTAATGTCAGATTCGGGTCACCACCACTAATGTTATTGTCGGGGCACCACCACTAATGTCATGGTCGGGTCACCACCACTAATGTCAGAGTCGGGTCACCACCACTAATGTTAGAGTCTGGTCACCACCACAAATGTTAGAGTCGGGTCACTACCACTAATGTTAGAGTCGGGTCACCACCATTAATGTTAGAGTCGGGTCACCACCACTAATGTTAGAGTCGGGTCACCACCACTAATGTTAGAGTCGGGTCACCACCACTAATGTCAGAGTCGGGTCACCACCACGAATGTCAGAGTCGGGTCACCACCACTAATGTTAGAGTCGGGTCACCGCCACTAATGTTAGAGTCGGGTCACCACCACGAAAATCAGAGTCGGGTCACCAACACTAATGTCAGAGTCGGGTCACCTCCACTTATGATAGATTCGGTTCACCACCACTAATGTTAGAGTCGAGTCACCACCACTAATGTCAGAGTCAGGTCACCACCACTAATGTTAGAGTCGGGTCACCACCACTAATGTTAGAGTCGGGTCACCACCACTAATGTCAGAGTCGTGTCACCACCACTAATGTTAGAGAAGGGTCTCCACCACTAATGTTAGAGTCGGGTCACCACCACTCATGTTAGAGTCGGGTCACCACCACTAATGTCAGAGTCGGGTCACCACCACTAATGTTAGAGTCGGGTCACCACCACTAATGTCAGAGTCGGGTCACCACCACTAATGTTAGAGTCGGGTCACCACCACTAATGTTAGAGTCGGGTCACCGCTACTAATGGTAGAGTCGGGTCAAAAGCACAAATGTTAGAGGCGTGTCACCACCACTAATGTTAGAGTCGGGTCACCACCACTAATGTTAGAGTCGGATGACCACCACTAATGTTAGAGTCGGGTCACTACCACTAATTTTAGAGTCGGGTCACCAACACTAATGTCAGAGTCGGGCCACCACCACTAATGTTAGAGTCGGGTCACCACCACTAATGTAAGAGTCGGGTCACCACCACAAATGTTGGAGTCGGGTCACCACCACTAATGTCAGAGTCGGGTCACCACCTCTAATGTAAGAGTCGGGTCACCACCACTATTGTTTGAGTCGGGTCACCACCACTAATGTTAGAGTCGGGCCACCACCACTAATGTTAGAGTCGGATCACCGCCACTAATGTTAGAGTCGGGTCACCACCACGAAAATCAGAGTCGGGTCACCACCACTAATGTCAGAGTCGGGTCACCTCCACTTATGATAGATTCGGTTCACCACCACTAATATTAGAGTCGAGTCACCACCACTAATGTCAGAGTCAGGTCACCACCACTAATGTTAGAGTCGGGTCACCATCACTAATGTTAGAGTCGGGTCACCACCACTAATGTCAGAGTCGTGTCACCACCACTAATGTTAGAGAAGGGTCTCCACCACTAATGTTAGAGTCGGGTCACCACCACTCATGTTAGAGTTGGGTCACCACCACTAATGTCAGAGTCGGGTCACCACCACTAATGTTAGAGTCGGGTCACCACCACTAATGTCAGAGTCGGGTCACCACCACTAATGTTAGAGTCGGGTCACCACCACTAATGTTAGAGTCGGGTCACCGCTACTAATGGTAGAGTCGGGTCAACAGCACAAATGTTAGAGGCGTGTCACCACCACTAATGTTAGAGTCGGGTCACCACCACTAATGTTAGAGTCGGGTGACCACCACTAATGTTAGAGTCGGGTCACTACCACTAATTTTAGAGTCGGGTCACCACCACTAATGTCAGAGTCGGGCCACCACCACTAATGTTAGAGTCGGGTCACCACCACTAATGTTAGAGTCGGGTCACCACCACAAATGTTGGAGTCGAGTCACCACCACTAATGTCAGAGTCGGGTCACCACCTCTAATGTAAGAGTCGGGTCACCACCACTATTGTTTGAGTCGGGTCACCACCACTAATGTTAGAGTCGGGCCACCACCACTAATGTTAGAGTCGTGTCACCACCACTTATGTTAGAGTCGAGACACCACCACTAATGTTAGAGTCGGGTCACCATCACTAATGTTACAGTGGGGTCACCACCACTAATGTTGGAGTCGGGTCACCACCACTAATGTTAGAGTCGGGTCAGCACCACTAATCAGAGTCGGGTCACCACCACTAATGTCAGTCAGGTCACCACCACAATTTTAGAGTCGGGTCACCACCACTCATGTTAGAGTTGGGTCTCCAGCACTAATGTTAGAGTCGGGTCACCACCACTAATGTCAGAGTCGGGTCACCACCACTAATGTTAGTTTCGGGTCACCACCACTAATGCTAGTTTCGGGTCACCACCACTAATGTTAGAGTCGGGTCACCACCACTAATGTCAGAGTTAAGTCACCACCACTAATGTTAGAGAAGGGTCACCACCACTAATGTTCAATTCGGGTCACCACCACTAATGTTAGAGTCTGGTCACCACTACTAATGTTATAGTCGTGTCACCACCACTAATGGTAGAGTCGGGTCACCACCATTAATGTTAGATTCGGGTCACCACCACTAATGTTAGAGTCGGGGCACCACCACTAATGTTCGAGTCGGGTCACCACCACTAATGTCAGAGTCGGGTCACCACCACTAATGTTAGAGTCGGGTCACCACCACTAATGTTAGAGTCGGGTAACCACCATTAATGTTAGAATCGGGTCACCACCACTAATGTTAGAGTCGGGTCATCACCACTAATGTTAGAGTCGTGTCTCCACCACTAATGTCAGAGTCGGGTCACCACCATTAATGTCAGAGTCGGGTCACCTCCACTAATGTTAGAATCGGGTCACCACCACGAATGTTACAGTCGGGTCACCACCACTAATGGAAGAGTCGGTTCACCACCACTAATGTTAGAGTCGGGTCACCACCACTAATCAAAGTCGGGTCACCACCACTAATGTCAGAGTCAGGTCACCGCCACTAATGTTAGAGTCGGGTCACCACCTCTAATGTTAGAGTTGGGTCTCCATGACTAATTTTAGAGTCGTGTCACCACCACTAATGTCAGAGTCGGGTCACCACCACTAATGTTAGTGTCGGGTCACCACCACTAATGTTAGATTCGGGTCACCACCACTAATGTTAGAGTCGGGTCACCACCACGAATGTCAGAGTCAATTCACCACCACTAATGTTAGAGAAGGGTCACCACCACTAATGTTCAATTCGGGTCACCACCACTAATGTTAGAGTCTGGGCACCACCACTAATGTTAGAGTCGGGTCACCACCACTAATGCTAGAGTCGGGTCACCACCATTAATGTTAGAGTCGGGTCACCACCACTAATGTTAGAGTCGGGTCACCACCACTAATGTTAGAGTCGGGTCACCACCACTAATGTCAGAGTCAGGTCACCACCACTAATGTTAGAATCGGGTCACTACCACTAATGTTAGAGTTTGGTCTCCAGCACTAATGTTAGAGTCGGGTCACCGCCACTAATGTCAGAGTCGGGTCACCACCACTAATGTTAGTTTCGGGTCACCACCACTAATGTTAGATTCGGGTCACCACCACTAATGTTAGAGTCGGGTCACCACCACTAATGTCAGAGTCAAGTCACCACCACTAATGTTAGAGAAGGGTCACCACCACTAATGTTCAATTCGGGTCACCACCACTAATGTTAGAATCTGGTCACCACCACTAATGTTAGTGTCGGGTCACCACCACTAATGTTAGAGTCGGGTCACCACCATTAATGTCAGATTCGGGTCACCACACTAATGTTAGAGTCGGGGCACCACCACTAATGTTAGAGTCGGGTCACCACCACTAATGTCAGAGTCGGGTCACCACCACTAATGTTAGAGTCGAGTCAGCACCACTAATGTTAGAGTCGAGTCACCACCACTACTGTTAGAGTCGTGTCACCAGCACTAATGTTAGAGTCGTGTCACTACCACTAATGTCAGAGTCAGGTCACCACCACTAATGTTAGAGTCGGGTCACCACCACTAATGTTAGAGTCGGGTCACCACCACTAATGTCAGAGTCGGGTCACCACCACTAATGTTAGAGAAGGATCTCCACCACTAATGTTAGAGTCGGGTCACCACCGCTAATGTTATAGTCGGTTCACCACCACTAATGTCAGTGTCGTCTCACCACCACTAATGTAAGACTCGGGTCACCACCACTAATGTCAGATTCGGGTCACCACCACTAATGTTATTGTCGGGGCACCACCACTAATGTCATGGTCGGGTCACCACCACTAATGTCAGAGTCGGGTCACCACCACTAATGTTAGAGTCTGGTCACCACCACAAATGTTAGAGTCGGGTCACTACCACTAATGTTAGAGTCGGGTCACCACCATTAATGTTAGAGTCGGGTCACCACCACTAATGTTAGAGTCGGGTCACCACCACTAATGTTAGAGTCGGGTCACCACCACTAATGTCAGAGTCGGGTCACCACCACGAATGTCAGAGTCGGGTCACCACCACTAATGTTAGAGTCGGGTCACCGCCACTAATGTTAGAGTCGGGTCACCACCACGAAAATCAGAGTCGGGTCACCACCACTAATGTCAGAGTCGGGTCACCTCCACTTATGATAGATTCGGTTCACCACCACTAATGTTAGAGTCGAGTCACCACCACTAATGTCAGAGTCAGGTCACCACCACTAATGTTAGAGTCGGGTCACCACCACTAATGTTAGAGTCGGGTCACCACCACTAATGTCAGAGTCGTGTCACCACCACTAATGTTAGAGAAGGGTCTCCACCACTAATGTTAGATACGGGTCACCACCACTCATGTTAGAGTCGGGTCACCACCACTAATGTCAGAGTCGGGTCACCACCACTAATGTTAGAGTCGGGTCACCACCACTAATGTCAGAGTCGGGTCACCACCACTAATGTTAGAGTCGGGTCACCACCACTAATGTTAGAGTCGGGTCACCGCTACTAATGGTAGAGTCGGGTCAAAAGCACAAATGTTAGAGGCGTGTCACCACCACTAATGTTAGAGTCGGGTCACCACCACTAATGTTAGAGTCGGGTGACCACCACTAATGTTAGAGTCGGGTCACTACCACTAATTTTAGAGTCGGGTCACCAACACTAATGTCAGAGTCGGGCCACCACCACTAATGTTAGAGTCGGGTCACCACCACTAATGTTAGAGTCGGGTCACCACCACAAATGTTGGAGTCGGGTCACCACCACTAATGTCAGAGTCGGGTCACCACCTCTAATGTAAGAGTCGGGTCACCACCACTATTGTTTGAGTCGGGTCACCACCACTAATGTTAGAGTCGGGCCACCACCACTCATGTTAGAGTCGGGTCACCACCACTTATGTTAGAGTCGGGACACCACCACTAATGTTAGAGTCGGGTCACCATCACTAATGTTACAGAGGGGTCACCACCACTAATGTTGGAGTCGGGTCACCACCACTAATGTTAGAGTCGGGTCAGCACCACTAATCAGAGTCGGGTCACCACCACTAATGTCAGTCAGGTCACCACCACAATTTTAGAGTCGGGTCACCACCACTCATGTTAGAGTTGGGTCTCCAGCACTAATGTTAGAGTCGGGTCACCACCACTAATGTCAGAGTCGGGTCACCACCACTAATGTTAGTTTCGGGTCACCACCACTAATGCTAGTTTCGGGTCACCACCACTAATGTTAGAGTCGGGTCACCACCACTAATGTCAGAGTTAAGTCACCACCACTAATGTTAGAGAAGGGTCACCACCACTAATGTTCAATTCGGGTCACCACCACTAATGTTAGAGTCTGGTCACCACTACTAATGTTATAGTCGTGTCACCACCACTAATGGTAGAGTCGGGTCACCACCATTAATGGTAGATTCGGGTCACCACCACTAATGTTAGAGTCGGGGCACCACCACTAATGTTCGAGTCGGGTCACCACCACTAATGTCAGAGTCGGGTCACCACCACTAATGTTAGAATCGGGTAACCACCATTAATGTTAGAATCGGGTCACCACCACTAATGTTAGAGTCGGGTCATCACCACTAATGTTAGAGTCGTGTCTCCACCACTAATGTCAGAGTCGGGTCACCACCATTAATGTCAGAGTCGGGTCACCTCCACTAATGTTAGAATCGGGTCACCACCACGAATGTTACAGTCGGGTCACCACCACTAATGGAAGAGTCGGTTCACCACCACTAATGTTAGAGTCGGGTCACCACCACTAATCAAAGTCGGGTCACCACCACTAATGTCAGAGTCAGGTCACCACCACTAATGTTAGAGTCGGGTCACCACCTCTAATGTTAGAGTTGGGTCTCCAGCACTAATGTTAGAGTCGGGTCACTACCACTAATGTCAGAGTCGGGTCACCACCACTAATGTTAGTGTCGGGTCACCACCACTAATGTTAGATTCGGGTCACCACCACTAATGTTAGAGTCGGGTCACCACCACGAATGTCAGAGTCAATTCACCACCACTAATGTTAGAGAAGGGTCACCACCACTAATGTTCAATTCGGGTCACCACCACTAATGCTAGAGTCGGGTCACCACCATTAATGTTAGAGTCGGGTCACCACCACTAATGTTAGAGTCGGGTCACCACCACTAATGTTAGAGTCGGGTCACCACCACTAATGTCAGAGTCGGGTCACCACCACTAATGTCAGAGTCGGGTCACCATCACTAATGTTAGAGTCGGGTCACCGCCACTAATGTTAGAGTCGGGTCACCACCACTAATATCTTGGTCGGGTCACCACCACTAATGTCAGAGTCGGGTCACCTCCACTTATGATAGATTCGGTTCACCACCACTAATGTTAGAGTCGAGTCACCACCACGAATGTTGGAGTCGTGTCACCACCACTAATGTTAGTGTCGGGTCACCACCACTAACGTCAGAGTCGAGTCACCACCACTAATGTTAGAGAAGTGTCTCCACCACTAATGTTAGAGTCTGGTCACCACCACTAATGTTAGATTCGGGTCACCACCACTAATGTTAGAGTCGGGTCACCACCACTCATGTCAGAGTCAATTCACCATCACTAATGTTAGAGTCTGGTCACCACCACGAATGTTAGAGTCGGGTCACCACCACTAATGTTAGAGTCGGGTCACCACCACTAATGTTAGAGTCGGGTCACCACCACTAATGTCAGAGACGGGTCACCACCACTAATGTCAGAGTCGGGTCACCACCACTAATGTTAGAGTCGGGTCACCGCCACTAATGTTAGAGTCGGGTCACCACCACTAATAACTTGGTCGGGTCACCACCACTAATGTCAGAGTCGGGTCACCTCCACTTATGATAGATTCGGTTCACCACCACTAATGTTAGAGTCGAGTCACCACCACGAATGTTGGAGTCGTGTCACCACCACTAATGTTAGAGTCGGGTCACCACCACTAATGTCAGCGTCAGGTCACCACCACTAATGTTAGAATCGGGTCACCACCACTAATGTTAGTGTCGGGTCACCACCACTAACGTCAGAGTCGAGTCACCACCACTAATGTTAGAGAAGTGTCTCCACCACTAATGTTAGAGTCTGGTCACCACCACTAATGTTAGAGTCGGGTCACCACCACTAATGTTAGAGTCGGGTCAGCACCACTAATCAGATTCGGGTCACTACCACTAATGTCAGAGTCAGGTCACCACCACTAATGTTAGAGTCGGGTCACCACCACTAATGTTAGAGTTGGGTCTCCAGCACTAATGTTCGAGTCGGGTCACCACCACTAATGTCAGAGTCGGGTCACCACCACTAATGTTAGTGTCGGGTCACCACCACTAATGTTAGATTCGGTTCACCACCACTAATGTTAGAGTCGGGTCACCACCACTAATGTTCAATTCGGGTCACCACCGCTAATGTTACAGTCTGGTCACCACCACTAATGTTATAGTCGGGTCACCACCATTAATGTTAGAGTCGGGTCACCACCATTAATGTTAGATTCGGGTCACCACCACTAATGTTAGAGTCGGGGCACCACCACTAATGTTAGAGTCGGGTCACCACCACTAATGTGAGAGTCGGGTCACCACCACTAATGTTAGAGTTGGGTCACCGCCACTAATGTTAGAGTCGGGTCACCACCATTAATGTTAGAGTCGGGTCACCACCACTAATGTCAGAGTCGGGTCACCTCCACTAATGTTAGAATCGGGTCACCACCACTAATGTTACAGTCGGGTCACCAACACTTATGATAGAGTCGGGTCACCACCACTAATGTTAGAGTCGGGACCCACCACTAATCAGAGTCGGGTCACCACCACTAATGTTAGAGTCGGGTCACCACCTCTAATGTTAGAGTCGGGTCACCACCACTAATGTCAGAGTCGGGTCACCACCACTAATGTTAGTGTCGGGTCACCACCACTAATGTTAGATTCGGGTCACCACCACTAATGTTAGAGTCGGGTCACCACCACTAATGTCAGAGTCAATTCACCACCACTAATGTTAGAGAAGGGGCACCACCACTAATGTTCAATTCGTGTCACCACCACTAATGTTAGAGTCTGGTCACCACCACGAATGTTAGAGTCGGGTCACCACCACTAATGTTAGAGTCGGGTCCCCACCACTAATGTTAGAGTCGGGTCACCACCACTAATGTGAGAGTCGGGTCACCACCACTAATGTCAGAGTCGGGTCACCACCACTAATGTCAGAGTCGGGTCACCACCACTAATGTCAGAGTCAGGTCACCACCACTAATGTTAGAGTCGGGTCACCACCACTAATGTCAGAGTCGGGTCACCACCACTAATGTCAGAGTCGAGTCACCACCACTAATGTTAGAGAAGGATCTCCACCACTAAAGTTAGAGTCGGGTCACCACCGCTAATGTTATAGTCGGTTCACCACCACTAATGTCATTGTCGTGTCACCACCACTAATGTAAGACTCGGGTCACCACCACTAATGTCAGATTCGGGTCACCACCACTAATGTTAGTGTCGGGGCACCACCACTAATGTCATGGTCGGGTCACCACCACTAATGTCAGAGTCGGGTCACCACCACTAATGTTAGAGTCTGGTCACCACCACTAATGTTAGAGTCGGGTCACCACCACTAATGTTAGAGTCGGGTCACCACCATTAATGTTAGAGTCGGGTCACCACCACTAATGTCAGAGTCGGGTCACCACCACTAATGTTAGAGTCGGGTCACCACCACTAATGTCAGAGTCGGGTCACCACCACGAATGTCAGAGTCGGGTCACCACCACTAATGTTAGATTCGGGTCACCACCACGAAAATCAGAGTCGGTTCACCACCACTAATGTCAGAGTCGGGTCACCTCCACTTATGATAGATTCGGTTCACCACCACTAATGTTAGAGTCGAGTCACCACCACTAATGTCAGAGTCAGGTCACCACCACTAATGTTAGAGTCGGGTCACCACCACTAATGTAAGAGTCGGGTCACCACCACTAATGTCAGAGTCGAGTCACCACCACTAATGTTAGAGAAGGGTCTCCACCACTAATGTTAGAGTCGGGTCACCACCACTAATGTTAGAGTCGGGTCACCACCACTAATGTCAGAGTCGGGTCACCACCACTAATGTTAGAGTCGGGTCACCACCACTAATGTCAGATTCGGGTCACCACCACTAATGTTACAGTCGGGTCACCACCACTAATGTTAGAGTCGGGTCACCGCTACTAATGGTAGAGTCGGGTCAACAGCACAAATGTTAGAGGCGTGTCACCACCACTAATGTTAGAGTCGGGTCACCACCACTAATGTTAGAGTCGGGTGACCACCACTAATGTCAGAGTCGGGTCACCACCACTAATGTTAGTGTCGGGTCACCTCCACTAATGTTAGATTCGGGTCACCACCACTAATGTTAGAGTCGGGTCACCACCACTAATGTCAGAGTCAATTCACCACCACTAATGTTAGAGAAGGGGCACCACCACTAATGTTCAATTCGTGTCACCACCACTAATGTTAGAGTCTGGTCACCACCACGAATGTTAGAGTCGGGTCACCACCACTAATGTTAGAGTCGGGTCCCCACCACTAATGTTAGAGTCGGGTCACCACCACTAATGTGAGAGTCGGGTCACCACCACTAATGTCAGAGTCGGGTCACCACCACTAATGTCAGAGTCGGGTCACCACCACTAATGTCAGAGTCAGGTCACCACCACTAATGTTAGAGTCGGGTCACCACCACTAATGTCAGAGTCGGGTCACCACCACTAATGTCAGAGTCGAGTCACCACCACTAATGTTAGAGAAGGATCTCCACCACTAATGTTAGAGTCGGGTCACCACCGCTAATGTTATAGTCGGTTCACCACCACTAATGTCAGTGTCGTGTCACCACCACTAATGTAAGACTCGGGTCACCACCACTAATGTCAGATTCGGGTCACCACCACTAATGTTAGTGTCGGGGCACCACCACTAATGTCATGGTCGGGTCACCACCACTAATGTCAGAGTCGGGTCACCACCACTAATGTTAGAGTCTGGTCACCACCACTAATGTTAGAGTCGGGTCACCACCACTAATGTTAGAGTCGGGTCACCACCATTAATGTTAGAGTCGGGTCACCACCACTAATGTCAGAGTCGGGTCACCACCACTAATGTTAGAGTCGGGTCACCACCACTAATGTCAGAGTCGGGTCACCACCACGAATGTCAGAGTCGGGTCACCACCACTAATGTTAGATTCGGGTCACCACCACGAAAATCAGAGTCGGTTCACCACCACTAATGTCAGAGTCGGTTCACCTCCACTTATGATAGATTCGGTTCACCACCACTAATGTTAGAGTCGAGTCACCACCACTAATGTCAGAGTCAGGTCACCACCACTAATGTTAGAGTCGGGTCACCACCACTAATGTTAGAGTCGGGTCACCACCACTAATGTCAGAGTCGAGTCACCACCACTAATGTTAGAGAAGGGTCTCCACCACTAATGTCAGAGTCGGGTCACCACCACTAATGTTAGAGTCGGGTCACCACCACTAATGTCAGAGTCGGGTCACCACCACTAATGTTACAGTCGGGTCACCACCACTAATGTTAGAGTCGGGTCACCGCTACTAATGGTAGAGTCGGGTCAACAGCACAAATGTTAGAGGCGTGTCACCACCACTAATGTTAGAGTCGGCTCACCACCACTAATGTTAGTGTCGGGTGACCACCACTAATGTTAGAGTCGGGTCACTACCACTAATTTTAGAGTCGGGTCACCACCACTAATGTCAGAGTCGGGCCACCACCACTAATGTTAGAGTCGGGTCACCACCACTAATGTTAGAGTCGGGTCACCACCACAAATGTTGGAGTCGGGTCACCACCACTAATGTCAGAGTCGGGTCACCACCTCTAATGTAAGAGTCGGGTCACCACCACTATTGTTTGAGTCGGTTCACCACCACTAATGTTAGAGTTGGGCCACCACCACTAATGTTAGAGTCTGGTCACCACCACTTATGTTAGAGTCGGGACACCACCACTAATGTTAGAGTCGGGTTAACCTAACTAATGTTACAGTGGGGTCACCACCACTAATGTTAGAGTCGGGTCAGCACCACTAATCAGAGTCGGGTCACCACCACTAATGTCAGTCAGGTCACCACCACTAATGTTAGAGTCGGGTCACCACCACTAATGTTAGAGTTGGGTCTCCAGCACTAATGTTAGAGTCGGGTCACCACCACTAATGTCAGAGTCGGGTCACCACCACTAATGTTAGCTTCGGGTCACCACCACTAATGCTAGTTTCGGGTCACCACCACTAATGTTAGAGTCGGGTCACCACCACTAATGTCAGAGTCAAGTCACCACCACTAATGTTAAAGAAGGGTCACCACCACTAATGTTCAATTCGGGTCACCACCACTAATGTTAGAGTCTGGTCACCACTACTAATGTTATAGTCGGGTCACCACCACTAATGGTAGAGTCGGGTCACCACCATTAATGTTAGATTCGGGTCACCACCACTAATGTTAGAGTCGGGGCACCACCACTAATGTTAGAGTCGGGTCACCACCACTAATGTCAGAGTCGGGTCACCACCACTAATGTTAGAGTCGGGTCACCACCACTAATGTTAGAGTCGGGTAACCACCATTAATGTTAGAATCGGGTCACCACCACTAATGTTAGAGTCGGGTCATCACCACTAATGTTAGAGTCGTGTCTCCACCACTAATGTCAGAGTCGGGTCACCACCATTAATGTCAGAGTCGGGTCACCTCCACTAATGTTAGAATCGGGTCACCACCACGAATGTTACAGTCGGGTCACCACCACTAATGTCAGAGTCGGGTCACCACCTCTAATGTAAGAGTCGGGTCACCACCACTATTGTTTGAGTCGGTTCACCACCACTAATGTTAGAGTTGGGCCACCACCACTAATGTTAGAGTCGGGTCACCACCACTTATGTTAGAGTCGGGACACCACCACTAATGTTAGAGTCGGGTTAACCTAACTAATGTTACAGTGGGGTCACCACCACTAATGTTAGAGTCGGGTCACCACCACTAATCAAAGTCGGGTCACCACCACTAATGTCAGAGTCAGGTCACCACCACTAATGTTAGAGTCGGGTCACCACCTCTAATGTTAGAGTTGGGTCTCCAGCACTAATGTTAGAGTCGGGTCACCACCACTAATGTCAGAGTCGGGTCACCACCACTAATGTTAGTGTCGGGTCACCACCACTAATGTTAGATTCGGGTCACCACCACTAATGTTAGAGTCGGGTCACCACCACTAATGTCAGAGTCAATTCACCACCACTAATGTTAGAGAAGGGTCACCACCACTAATGTTCAATTCGGGTCACCACCACTAATGTTAGAGTCTGGTCACCACCACTGATGTTAGAGTCGGGTCACCACCACTAATGCTAGAGTCGGGTCACCACCATTAATGTTAGAGTCGGGTCACCACCACTAATGTTAGAGTCGGGTCACCACCACTAATGTTAGAGTCGGGTCACCACCACTAATGTCAGAGTCGGGTCACCACCACTAATGTCAGAGTGGGGTCACCACCACTAATGTTAGAGTCGGGTCACCGCCACTAATGTTAGAGTCGGGTCACCACCACTAATATCTTGGTCGGGTCAGCACCACTAATGTCAGAGTCGGGTCACCTCCACTTATGATAGATTCGGTTCAACACCACTAATGTTAGAGTCGAGTCACCACCACTAATGTTGGAGTCGTGTCACCACCACTAATGTTAGAATCGGGTCACCACCACTAATGTCAGAGTCAGGTCACCACCACTAATGTTAGAGTCGGGTCACCACCACTAATGTTAGAGTCGGGTCACCACCACTAACGTCAGATTCGAGTCACCACCACTAATGTTAGAGAAGTGTCTCCACCACTAATGTTAGAGTCTGGTCACCACCACTAATGTTAGAGTCGGGTCAGCACCACTAATCAGAGTCGGGTCACTACCACTAATGTCAGAGTCAGGTCACCACCACTAATGTTAGAGTCGGGTCACCACCACTAATGTTAGAGTTGGGTCTCCAGCACTAATGTAAGAGTCGGGTCACCACCACTAATGTCAGAGTCGGGTCACCACCACTAATGTTAGTGTCGGGTCACCACCACTAATGTTAGATTCGGTTCTCCACCACTAATGTTAGAGTCGGGTCACCACCACTAATGTTCAATTCGGGTCACCACCACTAATGTTACAGTCGGGTCACCACCACTAATGTCAGAGTCGGGCCACCACCACTAATGTTAGAGTCGGGTCACCACCACTAATGTTAGAGTCGGGTCACCACCACTAATGTTGGAGTCGGCTCACCACCACTAATGTCAGAGTCGGGTCACCACCTCTAATGTAAGAGTCGGGTCACCACCACTATTGTTTGAGTCGGTTCACCACCACTAATGTTAGAGTTGGGCCACCACCACTAATGTTAGAGTCTGGTCACCACCACTTATGTTAGAGTCGGGACACCACCACTAATGTTAGAGTCGGGTTAACCTAACTAATGTTACAGTGGGGTCACCACCACTAATGTTAGAGTCGGGTCAGCACCACTAATCAGAGTCGGGTCACCACCACTAACGTCAGTCAGGTCACCACCACTAATGTTAGAGTCGGGTCACCACCACTAATGTTAGAGTTGGGTCTCCAGCACTAATGTTAGAGTCGGGTCACCACCACTAATGTCAGAGTCGGGTCACCACCACTAATGTTAGTTTCGGGTCACCACCACTAATGCTAGTTTCGGGTCACCACCACTAATGTTAGAGTCGGGTCACCACCACTAATGTCAGAGTCAAGTCACCACCACTAATGTTAAAGAAGGGTCACCACCACTAATGTTCAATTCGGGTCACCACCACTAATGTTAGAGTCTGGTCACCACTACTAATGTTATAGTCGGGTCACCACCACTAATGGTAGAGTCGGGTCACCACCATTAATGTTAGATTCGGGTCACCACCACTAATGTTAGAGTCGGGGCACCACCACTAATGTTAGAGTCGGGTCACCACCACTAATGTCAGAGTCGGGTCACCACCACTAATGTTAGAGTCGTGTCACCACCACTAATGTTAGAGTCGGGTAACCACCATTAATGTTAGAATCGGGTCACCACCACTAATGTTAGAGTCGGGTCATCACCACTAATGTTAGAGTCGTGTCTCCACCACTAATGTCAGAGTCGGGTCACCACCATTAATGTCAGAGTCGGGTCACCTCCACTAATGTTAGAATCGGGTCACCACCACGAATGTTACAGTCGGGTCACCACCACTAATGTCAGAGTCGGGTCACCACCTCTAATGTAAGAGTCGGGTCACCACCACTATTGTTTGAGTCGGTTCACCACCACTAATGTTAGAGTTGGGCCACCACCACTAATGTTAGAGTCGGGTCACCACCACTTATGTTAGAGTCGGGACACCACCACTAATGTTAGAGTCGGGTTAACCTAACTAATGTTACAGTGGGGTCACCACCACTAATGTTAGAGTCGGGTCACCACCACTAATCAAAGTCGGGTCACCACCACTAATGTCAGAGTCAGGTCACCACCACTAATGTTAGAGTCGGGTCACCACCTCTAATGTTAGAGTTGGGTCTCCAGCACTAATGTTAGAGTCGGGTCACCACCACTAATGTCAGAGTCGGGTCACCACCACTAATGTTAGTGTCGGGTCACCACCACTAATGTTAGATTCGGGTCACCACCACTAATGTTTGAGTCGGGTCACCACCACTAATGTCAGAGTCAATTCACCACCACTAATGTTAGAGAAGGGTCACCACCACTAATGTTCAATTCGGGTCACCACCACTAATGTTAGAGTCTGGTCACCACCACTGATGTTAGAGTCGGGTCACCACCACTAATGCTAGAGTCGGGTCACCACCATTAATGTTAGAGTCGGGTCACCACCACTAATGTTAGAGTCGGGTCACCACCACTAATGTTAGAGTCGGGTCACCACCACTAATGTCAGAGTCGGGTCACCACCACTAATGTCAGAGTGGGGTCACCACCACTAATGTTAGAGTCGGGTCACCGCCACTAATGTTAGAGTCGGGTCACCACCACTAATATCTTGGTCGGGTCACCACCACTAATGTCAGAGTCGGGTCACCTCCACTTATGATAGATTCGGTTCACCACCACTAATGTTAGAGTCGAGTCACCACCACTAATGTTGGAGTCGTGTCACCACCACTAATGTTAGAATCGGGTCACCACCACTAATGTCAGAGTCAGGTCACCACCACTAATGTTAGAGTCGGGTCACCACCACTAATGTTAGAGTCGGGTCACCACCACTAACGTCAGAGTCGAGTCACCACCACTAATGTTAGAGAAGTGTCTCCACCACTAATGTTAGAGTCTGGTCACCACCACTAATGTTAGAGTCGGGTCACCACCACTAATGTGAGAGTCGGGTCAGCACCACTAATCAGAGTCGGGTCACTACCACTAATGTCAGAGTCAGGTCACCACCACTAATGTTAGAGTCGGGTCACCACCACTAATGTTAGAGTTGGGTCTCCAGCACTAATGTTAGAGTCGGGTCACCACCACTAATGTCAGAGTCGGGTCACCACCACTAATGTTAGTGTCGGGTCACCACCACTAATGTTAGATTCGGTTCTCCACTACTAATGTTAGAGTCGGGTCACCACCACTAATGTTCAATTCGGGTCACCACCACTAATGTTACAGTCTGGTCACCACCACTAATGTTGTAGTCGGGTCACCACCATTAATGTTAGATTCGGGTCACCACCACTAATGTTAGAGTCGGGGCACCACCACTAATGTTAGAGTCGGGTCACCACCACTAATGTTAGAGTCGGGTCACCGCCACTAATGTTAGAGTCGGGTCACCACCATTAATGTTAGAGTCGGGTCACCACCACTAATGTCAGAGTCGGGTCACCTCCACTAATGTTAGAATCGGGTCACCACCACTAATGTTACAGTCGGGTCACCACCACTTATGATAGAGTCGGGTCACCACCACTAATGTTAGAGTCGGGACCCACCACTAATCAGAGTCGGGTCACCACCACTAATGTCAGAGTCAGGTCACCACCACTAATGTTAGAATCGGGTCACCACCTCTAATGTTAGAGTTGGGTCTCCAGCACTAATGTTCGAGTCGGGTCACCACCACTAACGTCAGAGTCGGGTCACCACCACTAATGTTAGTGTCGGGTCACCACCACTAATGTTAGATTCGGGTCACCACCACTAATGTTAGAGTCGGGCCTCCACCACTAATGTCAGAGTCGGGTCACCACCACTAATGTCAGAGTCGGGTCACCTCCACTAATGTTAGAATCGGGTCACCACCACTAATGTTACAGTCGGGTCACCACCACTAATGATAGAGTCGGGTCACCACCACTAATGTTGGAGTCGGGCCACCACCACTAATGTGAGAGTCGGGTCACCACCACTTATGTAAGAGTCGGGACACCACCACTAATGTTGGAGTCGGGTCACCATCACTAATGCTACAGTGGGGACACCACCACTAATGTTAGAGTCGGGTCACCACCACTAATGTTAGAGTCGGGTCCGCACCACTAATCAGAGTCGGGTCACCACCACTAATGTCAGAGTCAGGTCACCACCACTAATGTTAGAATCGGGTCACTACCACTAATGTTAGAGTTTGGTCTCCAGCACTAATGTTAGAGTCGGGTCACCACCACTAATGTCAGAGTCGGGTCACCACCACTAATGTTAGTTTCGGGTCACCACCACTAATGTTAGATTCGGGTCACCACCACTAATGTTAGAGTCGGGTCACCACCACTAATGTCAGAGTCAAGTCACCACCACTAATGTTAGAGAAGGGTCACCACCACTAATGTTCAATTCGGGTCACCACCACTAATGTTAGAATCTGGTCACCACCACTAATGTTAGTGTCGGATCACCACCACTAATGTTAGAGTCGGGTCACCACCATTAATGTCAGATTCGGGTCACCACACTAATGTTAGAGTCGGGGCACCACCACTAATGTTAGAGTCGGGTCACCACCACTAATGTCAGAGTCGGGTCACCACCACTAATGTTAGAGTCGGCTCACCTCCACTAATGTAAGAGTCCGGTCACCACCACTAACGTTAGAGTCGAGTCAGCACCACTAATGTTAGAGTCGAGTCACCACCACTACTGTTAGAGTCGTGTCACCAGCACTAATGTTAGAGTCGGGTCACCACCACTAATGTCAGAGTGGGGTCACCACCACTAATGTTAGAGTCGGGTCACCGCCACTAATGTTAGAGTCGGGTCACCACCACTAATATCTTGGTCGGGTCACCACCACTAATGTCAGAGTCGGGTCACCTCCACTTATGATAGATTCGGTTCACCACCACTAATGTTAGAGTCGAGTCACCACCACTAATGTTGGAGTCGTGTCACCACCACTAATGTTAGAATCGGGTCACCACCACTAATGTCAGAGTCAGGTCACCACCACTAATGTTAGAGTCGGGTCACCACCACTAATGTTAGAGTCGGGTCACCACCACTAACGTCAGAGTCGAGTCACCACCACTAATGTTAGAGAAGTGTCTCCACCACTAATGTTAGAGTCTGGTCACCACCACTAATGTTAGAGTCGGGTCACCACCACTAATGTGAGAGTCGGGTCAGCACCACTAATCAGAGTCGGGTCACTACCACTAATGTCAGAGTCAGGTCACCACCACTAATGTTAGAGTCGGGTCACCACCACTAATGTTAGAGTTGGGTCTCCAGCACTAATGTTAGAGTCGGGTCACCACCACTAATGTCAGAGTCGGGTCACCACCACTAATGTTAGATTCGGTTCTCCACTACTAATGTTAGAGTCGGGTCACCACCACTAATGTTCAATTCGGGTCACCACCACTAATGTTACAGTCTGGTCACCACCACTAATGTTGTAGTCGGGTCACCACCATTAATGTTAGATTCGGGTCACCACCACTAATGTTAGAGTCGGGGCACCACCACTAATGTTAGAGTCGGGTCACCACCACTAATGTTAGAGTCGGGTCACCGCCACTAATGTTAGAGTCGGGTCACCACCATTAATGTTAGAGTCGGGTCACCACCACTAATGTCAGAGTCGGGTCACCTCCACTAATGTTAGAATCGGGTCACCACCACTAATGTTACAGTCGGGTCACCACCACTTATGATAGAGTCGGGTCACCACCACTAATGTTAGAGTCGGGACCCACCACTAATCAGAGTCGGGTCACCACCACTAATGTCAGAGTCAGGTCACCACCACTAATGTTAGAATCGGGTCACCACCTCTAATGTTAGAGTTGGGTCTCCAGCACTAATGTTAGAGTCGGGTCACCACCACTAACGTCAGAGTCGGGTCACCACCACTAATGTTAGTGTCGGGTCACCACCACTAATGTTAGATTCGGGTCACCACCACTAATGTTAGAGTCGGGCCTCCACCACTAATGTCAGAGTCGGGTCACCACCACTAATGTCAGAGTCGGGTCACCTCCACTAATGTTAGAATCGGGTCACCACCACTAATGTTACAGTCGGGTCACCACCACTAATGATAGAGTCGGGTCACCACCACTAATGTTGGAGTCGGGCCACCACCACTAATGTGAGAGTCGGGTCACCACCACTCATGTAAGAGTCGGGACACCACCACTAATGTTGGAGTCGGGTCACCATCACTAATGCTACAGTGGGGACACCACCACTAATGTTAGAGTCGGGTCACCACCACTAATGTTAGAGTCGGGTCCGCACCACTAATCAGAGTCGGGTCACCACCACTAATGTCAGAGTCAGGTCACCACCACTAATGTTAGAATCGGGTCACTACCACTAATGTTAGAGTTTGGTCTCCAGCACTAATGTTAGAGTCGGGTCACCACCACTAATGTCAGAGTCGGGTCACCACCACTAATGTTAGTTTCGGGTCACCACCACTAATGTTAGATTCGGGTCACCACCACTAATGTTAGAGTCGGGTCACCACCACTAATGTCAGAGTCAAGTCACCACCACTAATGTTAGAGAAGGGTCACCACCACTAATGTTCAATTCGGGTCACCACCACTAATGTTAGAATCTGGTCACCACCACTAATGTTAGTGTCGGATCACCACCACTAATGTTAGAGTCGGGTCACCACCATTAATGTCAGATTCGGGTCACCACACTAATGTTAGAGTCGGGGCACCACCACTAATGTTAGAGTCGGGTCACCACCACTAATGTCAGAGTCGGGTCACCACCACTAATGTTAGAGTCGGCTCACCTCCACTAATGTAAGAGTCCGGTCACCACCACTAACGTTAGAGTCGAGTCAGCACCACTAATGTTAGAGTCGAGTCACCACCACTACTGTTAGAGTCGTGTCACCAGCACTAATGTTAGAGTCGGGTCACCACCACTAATGTCAGAGTCAGGTCACCACCACTAATGTTAGAGTCGGGTCACCAGCACTAATGTTAGAGTCGGGTCACCACCACTAATGTCAGAGTCGGGTCACCACCACTAATGTTAGAGAAGGATCTCCACCACTAATGTTAGAGTCGGGTCACCACCGCTAATGTTATAGTCGGTTCACCACCACTAATGTCAGTGTCGTGTCACCACCACTAATGTAAGACTCGGGTCACCACCACTAATGTCAGATTCGGGTCACCACCACTAATGTTAGTGTCGGGGCACCACCACTAATGTCATGGTCGGGTCACCACCACTAATGTCAGAGTCGGGTCACCACCACTAATGTTAGAGTCTGGTCACCACCGCTAATGTTAGAGTCGGGTCACCACCACTAATGATAGAGTCGGGTCACCACCATTAATGTTAGAGTCGAGTCACCACCACTAATGTTAGAGTCGGGTCACCACCACTAATGTTAGAGTCGGGTCACCACCACTAATGTCAGAGTCGGGTCACCACCACGAATGTCAGAGTCGGGTCACCACCACTAATGTTAGAGTCGGGTCACTGCCACTAATGTTAGAGTCGGGTCACCACCACGAAAATCAGAGTCGGGTCACCACCACTAATGTCAGAGTCGGGTCACCTCCACTTATGATAGATTCGGTTCACCACCACTAATGTTAGAGTCGAGTCACCACCACTAATGTCAGAGCCAGGTCACCACCACTAATGTTAGAGTCGGGTCACCACCACTAATGTTAGAGTCGGGTCACCACCACTAATGTCAGAGTCGTGTCACCACCACTAATGTTAGAGAAGGGTCTCCACCACTAATGTTAGAGCCGGGTCACCACCACTCATGTTAGAGTCGGGTCACCACCACTAATGTCAGAGTCGGGTCACCACCACTAATGTTAGAGTCGGGTCACCACCACTAATGTCAGAGTCGGGTCACCACCACTAATGTTAGAGTCGGGTCACCACCACTAATGTTAGAGTCGGGTCACCGCTACTAATGGTAGAGTCGGGTCAACAGCACAAATGTTAGAGGCGTGTCACCACCACTAATGTTAGAGTCGGGTCACCACCACTAATGTTAGAGTCGGGTGACCACCACTAATGTTAGAGTCGGGTCACTACCACTAATTTTAGAGTCGGGTCACCACCACTAATGTCAGAGTCGGGCCACCACCACTAATGTTAGAGTCGGGTCACCACCACTAATGTTAGATTCGGGTCACCACCACAAATGTTGGAGTCGGGTCACCACCACTAATGTCAGAGTCGGGTCACCACCTCTAATGTAAGAGTCGGGTCACCACCACTATTGTTTGAGTCGGGTCACCACCACTAATGTTAGAGTCGGGCCACCACCACTAATGTTAGAGTCGGGTCACCACCACTTATGTTAGAGTCGGGACACCACCACTAATGTTAGAGTCGGGTCACCATCACTAATGTTACAGTGGGGTCACCACCATTAATGTTAGAGTCGGGTCACCACCATTAATGTTAGATTCGGGTCACCACCACTAATGTTAGAGTCGGGGCACCACCACTAATGTTAGAGTCGGGTCACCACCACTAATGTGAGAGTCGGGTCACCACCACTAATGTTAGAGTCGGGTCACCGCCACTAATGTTAGAGTCGGGTCACCACCATTAATGTTAGAGTCGGGTCACCACCACTAATGTCAGAGTCGGGTCACCTCCACTAATGTTAGAATCGGGTCACCACCACTAATGTTACAGTCGGGTCACCACCACTTATGATAGAGTCGGGTCACCACCACTAATGTTAGAGTCGGGACCCACCACTAATCAGAGTCGGGTCACCACCACTAATGTCAGAGTCAGGTCACCACCAATAATGTTAGAATCGGGTCACCACCTCTAATGTTAGAGTTGGGTCTCCAGCACTAATGTTAGAGTCGGGTCACCACCACTAACGTCAGAGTCGGGTCACCACCACTAATGTTAGTGTCGGGTCACCACCACTAATGTTAGATTCGGGTCACCACCACTAATGTTAGAGTCGGGCCTCCACCACTAATGTCAGAGTCGGGTCACCACCACTAATGTCAGAGTCGGGTCACCTCCACTAATGTTAGAATCGGGTCACCACCACTAATGTTACAGTCGGGTCACCACCACTAATGATAGAGTCGGGTCACCACCACTAATGTTGGAGTCGGGCCACCACCACAAATGTGAGAGTCGGGTCACCACCACTTATGTAAGAGTCGGGACACCACCACTAATGTTGGAGTCGGGTCACCATCACTAATGCTACAGTGGGGACACCACCACTAATGTTAGAGTCGGGTCACCACCACTAATGTTAGAGTCGGGTCAGCACCACTAATCAGAGTCGGGTCACCACCACTAATGTCAGAGTCAGGTCACCACCACTAATGTTAGAATCGGGTCACTACCACTAATGTTAGAGTTTGGTCTCCAGCACTAATGTTAGAGTCGGGTCACCACCACTAATGTCAGAGTCGGGTCACCACCACTTATGTTAGTTTCGGGTCACCACCACTAATGTTAGATTCGGGTCACCACCACTAATGTTAGAGTCGGGTCACCACCACTAATGTCAGAGTCAAGTCACCACCACTAATGTTAGAGAAGGGTCACCACCACTAATGTTCAATTCGGGTCACCACCACTAATGTTAGAATCTGGTCACCACCACTAATGTTAGTGTCGGGTCACCATCACTAATGTTAGAGTCGGGACACCACCATTAATGTCAGATTCGGGTCACCACACTAATGTTAGAGTCGGGGCACCACCACTAATGTTAGAGTCGGGTCACCACCACTAATGTCAGAGTCGGGTCACCACCACTAATGTTAGAGTCGGCTCACCTCCACTAATGTAAGAGTCCGGTCACCACCACTAATGTTAGAGTCGAGTCAGCACCACTAATGTTAGAGTCGAGTCACCACCACTAATGTTGGAGTCGTGTCACCACCACTAATGTTAGAATCGGGTCACCACCACTAATGTCAGAGTCAGGTCACCACCACTAATGTTACAGTCGGGTCACCACCACTAATGTTAGAGTCGGGTCACCACCACTAACGTCAGAGTCGAGTCACCACCACTAATGTTAGAGAAGTGTCTCCACCACTAATGTTAGAGTCTGGTCACCACCACTAATGTTAGAGTCGGGTCACCACCACTAATGTGAGAGTCGGGTCAGCACCACTAATCAGAGTCGGGTCACTACCACTAATGTCAGAGTCAGGTCACCACCACTAATGTTAGAGTCGGGTCACCACCACTAATGTTAGAGTTGGGTCTCCAGCACTAATGTTAGAGTCGGGTCACCACCACTAATGTCAGAGTCGGGTCACCACCACTAATGTTAGTGTCGGGTCACCACCACTAATGTTAGATTCGGTTCTCCACCACTAATGTTAGAGTCGGGTCACCACCACTAATGTTCAATTCGGGTCACCACCACTAATGTTACAGTCTGGTCACCACCACTAATGTTGTAGTCGGGTCACCACCATTAATGTTAGATTCGGGTCACCACCACTAATGTTAGAGTCGGGGCACCACCACTAATGTTAGTGTCGGGTCACCACCACTAATGTTAGAGTCGGGTCACCGCCACTAATGTTAGAGTCGGGTCACCACCATTAATGTTCGAGTCGGGTCACCACCACTAATGTCAGAGTCGGGTCACCTCCACTAATGTTAGAATCGGGTCACCACCACTAATGTTACAGTCGGGTCACCACCACTTATGATAGAGTCGGGTCACCACCACTAATGTTAGAGTCGGGACCCACCACTAATCAGAGTCGGGTCACCACCACTAATGTCAGAGTCAGGTCAACACCACTAATGTTAGAATCGGGTCACCACCTCTAATGTTAGAGTTGGGTCTCCAGCACTAATGTTAGAGTCGGGTCACCACCACTAACGTCAGAGTCGGGACACCACCACTAATGTTAGTGTCGGGTCACCACCACTAATGTTAGATTCGGGTCACCACCACTAATGTTAGAGTCGGGCCTCCACCACTAATGTCAGAGTCGGGTCACCACCACTAATGTCAGAGTCGGGTCACCTCCACTAATGTTAGAATCGGGTCACCACCACTAATGTTACAGTCGGGTCACCACCACTAATGATAGAGTCGGGTCACCACCACTAATGTTGGAGTCGGGCCACCACCACTAATGTGAGAGTCGGGTCACCACCACTTATGTAAGAGTCGGGACACCACCACTAATGTTGGAGTCGGGTCACCATCACTAATGCTACAGTGGGGACACCACCACTAATGTTAGAGTCGGGTCACCACCACTAATGTTAGAGTCGGGTCCGCACCACTAATCAGAGTCGGGTCACCACCACTAATGTCAGAGTCAGGTCACCACCACTAATGTTAGAATCGGGTCACTACCACTAATGTTAGAGTTTGGTCTCCAGCACTAATGTTAGAGTCGGGTCACCACCACTAATGTCAGAGTCGGGTCACCACCACTAATGTTAGTTTCGGGTCACCACCACTAATGTTAGATTCGGGTCACCACCACTAATGTTAGAGTCGGGTCACCACCACTAATGTCAGAGTCAAGTCACCACCACTAATGTTAGAGAAGGGTCACCACCACTAATGTTCAATTCGGGTCACCACCACTAATGTTAGAATCTGGTCACCACCACTAATGTTAGTGTCGGGTCACCACCACTAATGTTAGAGTCGGGTCACCACCATTAATGTCAGATTCGGGTCACCACACTAATGTTAGAGTCGGGGCACCACCACTAATGTTAGAGTCGGGTCACCACCACTAATGTCAGAGTCGGGTCACCACCACTAATGTTAGAGTCGGCTCACCTCCACTAATGTAAGAGTCCGGTCACCACCACTAATGTTAGAATCGAGTCAGCACCACTAATGTTAGAGTCGAGTCACCACCACTACTGTTAGAGTCGTGTCACCAGCACTAATGTTAGAGTCGGGTCACCACCACTAATGTCAGAGTCAGGTCACCACCACTAATGTTAGAGTCGGGTCACCACCACTAATGTTAGAGTCGGGTCACCACCACTAATGTCAGAGTCGGGTCACCACCACTAATGTTAGAGAAGGATCTCCACCACTAATGTTAGAGTCGGGTCACCACCGCTAATGTTATAGTCGGTTCACCACCACTAATGTCAGTGTCGTGTCACCACCACTAATGTAAGACTCGGGTCACCACCACTAATGTCAGATTCGGGTCACCACCACTAATGTTAGTGTCGGGGCACCACCACTAATGTCATGGTCGGGTCACCACCACTAATGTCAGAGTCGGGTCACCACCACTAATGTTAGAGTCTGGTCACCACCGCTAATGTTAGAGTCGGGTCACCACCACTAATGTTAGAGTCGGGTCACTGCCACTAATGTTAGAGTCGGGTCACCACCACGAAAATCAGAGTCGGGTCACCACCACTAATGTCAGAGTCGGGTCACCTCCACTTATGATAGATTCGGTTCACCACCACTAATGTTAGAGTCGAGTCACCACCACTAATGTCAGAGCCAGGTCACCACCACTAATGTTAGAGTCGGGTCACCACCACTAATGTTAGAGTCGGGTCACCACCACTAATGTCAGAGTCGGGTCACCACCACTAATGTTAGAGAAGGATCTCCACCACTAATGTTAGAGTCGGGTCACCACCGCTAATGTTATAGTCGGTTCACCACCACTAATGTCAGTGTCGTGTCACCACCACTAATGTAAGACTCGGGTCACCACCACTAATGTCAGATTCGGGTCACCACCACTAATGTTAGTGTCGGGGCACCACCACTAATGTCATGGTCGGGTCACCACCACTAATGTCAGAGTCGGGTCACCACCACTAATGTTAGAGTCTGGTCACCACCGCTAATGTTAGAGTCGGGTCACCACCACTAATGTTAGAGTCGGGTCACCACCATTAATGTTAGAGTCGAGTCACCACCACTAATGTTAGAGTCGGGTCACCACCACTAATGTTAGAGTCGGGTCACCACCACTAATGTCAGAGTCGGGTCACCACCACGAATGTCAGAGTCGGGTCACCACCACTAATGTTAGAGTCGGGTCACTGCCACTAATGTTAGAGTCGGGTCACCACCACGAAAATCAGAGTCGGGTCACCACCACTAATGTCAGAGTCGGGTCACCTCCACTTATGATAGATTCGGTTCACCACCACTAATGTTAGAGTCGAGTCACCACCACTAATGTCAGAGCCAGGTCACCACCACTAATGTTAGAGTCGGGTCACCACCACTAATGTTAGAGTCGGGTCACCACCACTAATGTCAGAGTCGTGTCACCACCACTAATGTTAGAGAAGGGTCTCCACCACTAATGTTAGAGTCGGGTCACCACCACTCATGTTAGAGTCGGGTCACCACCACTAATGTCAGAGTCGGGTCACCACCACTAATGTTAGAGTCGGGTCACCACCACTAATGTCAGAGTCGGGTCACCACCACTAATGTTAGAGTCGGGTCACCACCATTAATGTTAGAGTCGGGTCACCGCTACTAATGGTAGAGTCGGGTCAACAGCACAAATGTTAGAGGCGTGTCACCACCACTAATGTTAGATTCGGGTCACCACCACTAATGTTAGAGTCGGGTGACCACCACTAATGTTAGAGTCGGGTCACTACCACTAATTTTAGAGTCGGGTCACCACCACTAATGTCAGAGTCGGGCCACCACCACTAATGTTAGAGTCGGGTCACCACCACTAATGTTAGATTCGGGTCACCACCACAAATGTTGGAGTCGGGTCACCACCACTAATGTCAGAGTCGGGTCACCACCTCTAATGTAGAAGTCGGGTCACCACCACTATTGTTTGAGTCGGGTCACCACCACTAATGTTAGAGTCGGGCCACCACCACTAATGTTAGAGTCGGGTCACCACCACTTATGTTAGAGTCGGGACACCACCACTAATGTTAGAGTCGGGTCACCATCACTAATGTTACAGTGGGGTCACCACCATTAATGTTAGAGTCGGGTCACCACCATTAATGTTAGATTCGGGTCACCACCACTAATGTTAGAGTCGGGGCACCACCACTAATGTTAGAGTCGGGTCACCACCACTAATGTGAGAGTCGGGTCACCACCACTAATGTTAGAGTCGGGTCACCGCCACTAATGTTAGAGTCGGGTCACCACCATTAATGTTAGAGTCGGGTCACCACCACTAATGTCAGAGTCGGGTCACCTCCACTAATGTTAGAATCGGGTCACCACCACTAATGTTACAGTCGGGTCACCACCACTTATGATAGAGTCGGGTCACCACCACTAATGTTAGAGTCGGGACCCACCACTAATCAGAGTCGGGTCACCACCACTAATGTCAGAGTCAGGTCACCACCACTAATGTTAGAATCGGGTCACCACCTCTAATGTTAGAGTTGGGTCTCCAGCACTAATGTTAGAGTCGGGTCACCACCACTAACGTCAGAGTCGGGTCACCACCACTAATGTTAGTGTCGGGTCACCACCACTAATGTTAGATTCGGGTCACCACCACTAATGTTAGAGTCGGGCCTCCACCACTAATGTCGGAGTCGGGTCACCACCACTAATGTCAGAGTCGGGTCACCTCCACTAATGTTAGAATCGGGTCACCACCACTAATGTTACAGTCGGGTCACCACCACTAATGATAGAGTCGGGTCACCACCACTAATGTTGGAGTCGGGCCACCACCACAAATGTGAGAGTCGGTCACCACCACTTATGTAAGAGTCGGGACACCACCACTAATGTTGGAGTCGGGTCACCATCACTAATGCTACAGTGGGGACACCACCACTAATGTTAGAGTCGGGTCACCACCACTAATGTTAGAGTCGGGTCAGCACCACTAATCAGAGTCGGGTCACCACCACTAATGTCAGAGTCAGGTCACCACCACTAATGTTAGAATCGGGTCACTACCACTAATGTTAGAGTTTGGTCTCCAGCACTAATGTTAGAGTCGGGTCACCACCACTAATGTCAGAGTCGGGTCACCACCACTTATGTTAGTTTCGGGTCACCACCACTAATGTTAGATTCGGGTCACCACCACTAAGGTTAGAGTCGGGTCACCACCACTAATGTCAGAGTCAAGTCACCACCACTAATGTTAGAGAAGGGTCACCACCACTAATGTTCAATTCGGGTCACCACCACTAATGTTAGAATCTGGTCACCACCACTAATGTTAGTGTCGGGTCACCATCACTAATGTTAGAGTCGGGTCACCACCATTAATGTCAGATTCGGGTCACCACACTAATGTTAGAGTCGGGGCACCACCACTAATGTTAGAGTCGGGTCACCACCACTAATGTCAGAGTCGGGTCACCACCACTAATGTTAGAGTCGGCTCACCTCCACTAATGTAAGAGTCCGGTCACCACTACTAATGTTAGAGTCGAGTCAGCACCACTAATGTTAGAGTCGAGTCACCACCACTACTGTTAGAGTCGTGTCACCAGCACTAATGTTAGAGTCGGGTCACCACCACTAATGTCAGAGTCAGGTCACCACCACTAATGTTAGAGTCGGGTCACCACCACTAATGTTAGAGTCGGGTCACCACCACTAATGTCAGAGTCGGGTCACCACCACTAATGTTAGAGAAGGATCTCCACCACTAATGTTAGAGTCGGGTCACCACCGCTAATGTTATAGTCGGTTCACCACCACTAATGTCAGTGTCGTGTCACCACCACTAATGTAAGACTCGGGTCACCACCACTAATGTCAGATTCGGGTCACCACCACTAATGTGAGTGTCGGGGCACCACCACTAATGTTAGAGTCGGGTCACCACCACTAATGTCAGAGTCGGGTCATCACCACGAATGTCAGAGTCGGGTCACCACCACTAATGTTAGAGTCGGGTCACTGCCACTAATGTTAGAGTCGGGTCACCACCACGAAAATCAGAGTCGGGTCACCACCACTAATGTCAGAGTCGGGTCACCTCCACTTATGATAGATTCGGTTCACCACCACTAATGTTAGAGTCGAGTCACCACCACTAATGTCAGAGCCAGGTCACCACCACTAATGTTAGAGTCGGGTCACCACCACTAATGTTAGAGTCGGGTCACCACCACTAATGTCAGAGTCGTGTCACCACCACTAATGTTAGAGAAGGGTCTCCACCACTAATGTTAGAGTCGGGTCACCACCACTCATGTTAGAGTCGGGTCACCACCACTAATGTCAGAGTCGGGTCACCACCACTAATGTTAGAGTCGGGTCACCACCACTAATGTCAGAGTCGGGTCACCACCACTAATGTTAGAGTCGGGTCACCACCACTAATGTTAGAGTCGGGTCACCGCTACTAATGGTAGAGTCGGGTCAACAGCAGAAATGTTAGAGGCGTGTCACCACCACTAATGTTAGAGTCGGGTCACCACCACTAATGTTAGAGTCGGGTGACCACCACTAATGTTAGAGTCGGGTCACTACCACTAATTTTAGAGTCGGGTCACCACCACTAATGTCAGAGTCGGGCCACCACCACTAATGTTAGAGTCGGGTCACCACCACTAATGTTAGAGTCGGGTCACCACCACAAATGTTGGAGTCGGGTCACCACCACTAATGTCAGAGTCGGGTCACCACCTCTAATGTAAGAGTCGGGTCACCACCACTATTGTTTGAGTCGGGTCACCACCACTAACGTTAGATTCGGTTCACCACCACTAATGTTAGAGTCGGGTCACCACCACTAATGTTCAATTCGGGTCACCACCACTAATGTTACAGTCTGGTCACCACCACTAATGTTGTAGTCGGGTCACCACCACTAATGTTGGAGTCGGGTCACCACCACTAATGTTAGAGTCGGGTCAGCACCACTAATCAGAGTCGGGTCACCACCACTAATGTCAGTCAGGTCACCACCACAATTTTAGAGTCGGGTCACCACCACTCATGTTAGAGTTGGGTCTCCAGCACTAATGTTAGAGTCGGGTCACCACCACTAATGTCAGAGTCGGGTCACCACCACTAATGTTAGTTTCGGGTCACCACCACTAATGCTAGTTTCGGGTCACCACCACTAATGTTAGAGTCGGGTCACCACCACTAATGTCAGAGTTAAGTCACCACCACTAATGTTAGAGAAGGGTCACCACCACTAATGTTCAATTCGGGTCACCACCACTAATGTTAGAGTCTGGTCACCACTACTAATGTTAGTGTCGTGTCACCACCACTAATGTAAGACTCGGGTCACCACCACTAATGTCAGATTCGGGTCACCACCACTAATGTTAGTGTCGGGGCACCACCACTAATGTCATGGTCGGGTCACCACCACTAATGTCAGAGTCGGGTCACCACCACTAATGTTAGAGTCTGGTCACCACCGCTAATGTTAGAGTCGGGTCACCACCACTAATGTTAGAGTCGGGTCACCACCATTAATGTTAGAGTCGAGTCACCACCACTAATGTTAGAGTCGGGTCACCACCACTAATGTTAGAGTCGGGTCACCACCACTAATGTCAGAGTCGGGTCACCACCACGAATGTCAGAGTCGGGTCACCACCACTAATGTTAGAGTCGGGTCACTGCCACTAATGTTAGAGTCGGGTCACCACCACGAAAATCAGAGTCGGGTCACCACCACTAATGTCAGAGTCGGGTCACCTCCACTTATGATAGATTCGGTTCACCACCACTAATGTTAGAGTCGAGTCACCACCACTAATGTCAGAGCCAGGTCACCACCACTAATGTTAGAGTCGGGTCACCACCACTAATGTTAGAGTCGGGTCACCACCACTAATGTCAGAGTCGTGTCACCACCACTAATGTTAGAGAAGGGTCTCCACCACTAATGTTAGAGTCGGGTCACCACCACTCATGTTAGAGTCGGGTCACCACCACTAATGTCAGAGTCGGGTCACCACCACTAATGTTAGAGTCGGGTCACCACCACTAATGTCAGAGTCGGGTCACCACCACTAATGTTAGAGTCGGGTCACCACCACTAATGTTAGAGTCGGGTCACCGCTACTAATGGTAGAGTCGGGTCAACAGCACAAATGTTAGAGGCGTGTCACCACCACTAATGTTAGATTCGGGTCACCACCACTAATGTTAGAGTCGGGTGACCACCACTAATGTTAGAGTCGGGTCACTACCACTAATTTTAGAGTCGGGTCACCACCACTAATGTCAGAGTCGGGCCACCACCACTAATGTTAGAGTCGGGTCACCACCACTAATGTTAGATTCGGGTCACCACCACAAATGTTGGAGTCGGGTCACCACCACTAATGTCAGAGTCGGGTCACCACCTCTAATGTAGAAGTCGGGTCACCACCACTATTGTTTGAGTCGGGTCACCACCACTAATGTTAGAGTCGGGCCACCACCACTAATGTTAGAGTCGGGTCACCACCACTTATGTTAGAGTCGGGACACCACCACTAATGTTAGAGTCGGGTCACCATCACTAATGTTACAGTGGGGTCACCACCATTAATGTTAGAGTCGGGTCACCACCATTAATGTTAGATTCGGGTCACCACCACTAATGTTAGAGTCGGGGCACCACCACTAATGTTAGAGTCGGGTCACCACCACTAATGTGAGAGTCGGGTCACCACCACTAATGTTAGAGTCGGGTCACCGCCACTAATGTTAGAATCGGGTCACCACCATTAATGTTAGAGTCGGGTCACCACCACTAATGTCAGAGTCGGGTCACCTCCACTAATGTTAGAATCGGGTCACCACCACTAATGTTACAGTCGGGTCACCACCACTTATGATAGAGTCGGGTCACCACCACTAATGTTAGAGTCGGGACCCACCACTAATCAGAGTCGGGTCACCACCACTAATGTCAGAGTCAGGTCACCACCACTAATGTTAGAATCGGGTCACCACCTCTAATGTTAGAGTTGGGTCTCCAGCACTAATGTTAGAGTCGGGTCACCACCACTAACGTCAGAGTCGGGTCACCACCACTAATGTTAGTGTCGGGTCACCACCACTAATGTTAGATTCGGGTCACCACCACTAATGTTAGAGTCGGGCCTCCACCACTAATGTCGGAGTCGGGTCACCACCACTAATGTCAGAGTCGGGTCACCTCCACTAATGTTAGAATCGGGTCACCACCACTAATGTTACAGTCGGGTCACCACCACTAATGATAGAGTCGGGTCACCACCACTAATGTTGGAGTCGGGCCACCACCACAAATGTGAGAGTCGGTCACCACCACTTATGTAAGAGTCGGGACACCACCACTAATGTTGGAGTCGGGTCACCATCACTAATGCTACAGTGGGGACACCACCACTAATGTTAGAGTCGGGTCACCACCACTAATGTTAGAGTCGGGTCAGCACCACTAATCAGAGTCGGGTCACCACCACTAATGTCAGAGTCAGGTCACCACCACTAATGTTAGAATCGGGTCACTACCACTAATGTTAGAGTTTGGTCTCCAGCACTAATGTTAGAGTCGGGTCACCACCACTAATGTCAGAGTCGGGTCACCACCACTTATGTTAGTTTCGGGTCACCACCACTAATGTTAGATTCGGGTCACCACCACTAAGGTTAGAGTCGGGTCACCACCACTAATGTCAGAGTCAAGTCACCACCACTAATGTTAGAGAAGGGTCACCACCACTAATGTTCAATTCGGGTCACCACCACTAATGTTAGAATCTGGTCACCACCACTAATGTTAGTGTCGGGTCACCATCACTAATGTTAGAGTCGGGTCACCACCATTAATGTCAGATTCGGGTCACCACACTAATGTTAGAGTCGGGGCACCACCACTAATGTTAGAGTCGGGTCACCACCACTAATGTCAGAGTCGGGTCACCACCACTAATGTTAGAGTCGGCTCACCTCCACTAATGTAAGAGTCCGGTCACCACCACTAATGTTAGAGTCGAGTCAGCACCACTAATGTTAGAGTCGAGTCACCACCACTACTGTTAGAGTCGTGTCACCAGCACTAATGTTAGAGTCGGGTCACCACCACTAATGTCAGAGTCAGGTCACCACCACTAATGTTAGAGTCGGGTCACCACCACTAATGTTAGAGTCGGGTCACCACCACTAATGTCAGAGTCGGGTCACCACCACTAATGTTAGAGAAGGATCTCCACCACTAATGTTAGAGTCGGGTCACCACCGCTAATGTTATAGTCGGTTCACCACCACTAATGTCAGTGTCGTGTCACCACCACTAATGTAAGACTCGGGTCACCACCACTAATGTCAGATTCGGGTCACCACCACTAATGTGAGTGTCGGGGCACCACCACTAATGTTAGAGTCGGGTCACCACCACTAATGTCAGAGTCGGGTCATCACCACGAATGTCAGAGTCGGGTCACCACCACTAATGTTAGAGTCGGGTCACTGCCACTAATGTTAGAGTCGGGTCACCACCACGAAAATCAGAGTCGGGTCACCACCACTAATGTCAGAGTCGGGTCACCTCCACTTATGATAGATTCGGTTCACCACCACTAATGTTAGAGTCGAGTCACCACCACTAATGTCAGAGCCAGGTCACCACCACTAATGTTAGAGTCGGGTCACCACCACTAATGTTAGAGTCGGGTCACCACCACTAATGTCAGAGTCGTGTCACCACCACTAATGTTAGAGAAGGGTCTCCACCACTAATGTTAGAGTCGGGTCACCACCACTCATGTTAGAGTCGGGTCACCACCACTAATGTCAGAGTCGGGTCACCACCACTAATGTTAGAGTCGGGTCACCACCACTAATGTCAGAGTCGAGTCACCACCACTAATGTTAGAGTCGGGTCACCACCACTAATGTTAGAGTCGGGTCACCGCTACTAATGGTAGAGTCGGGTCAACAGCAGAAATGTTAGAGTCGGGTCACCACCACTAATGTTAGAGTCGGGTCACCGCTACTAATGGTAGAGTCGGGTCAACAGCAGAAATGTTAGAGGCGTGTCACCACCACTAATGTTAGAGTCGGGTCACCACCACTAATGTTAGAGTCGGGTGACCACCACTAATGTTAGAGTCGGGTCACTACCACTAATTTTAGAGTCGGGTCACCACCACTAATGTCAGAGTCGGGCCACCACCACTAATGTTAGAGTCGGGTCACCACCACTAATGTTAGAGTCGGGTCACCACCACAAATGTTGGAGTCGGGTCACCACCACTAATGTCAGAGTCGGGTCACCACCTCTAATGTAAGAGTCGGGTCACCACCACTATTGTTTGAGTCGGGTCACCACCACTAACGTTAGATTCGGTTCACCACCACTAATGTTAGAGTCGGGTCACCACCACTAATGTTCAATTCGGGTCACCACCACTAATGTTACAGTCTGGTCACCACCACTAATGTTGTAGTCGGGTCACCACCACTAATGTTGGAGTCGGGTCACCACCACTAATGTTAGAGTCGGGTCAGCACCACTAATCAGAGTCGGGTCACCACCACTAATGTCAGTCAGGTCACCACCACAATTTTAGAGTCGGGTCACCACCACTCATGTTAGAGTTGGGTCTCCAGCACTAATGTTAGAGTCGGGTCACCACCACTAATGTCAGAGTCGGGTCACCACCACTAATGTTAGTTTCGGGTCACCACCACTAATGCTAGTTTCGGGTCACCACCACTAATGTTAGAGTCGGGTCACCACCACTAATGTCAGAGTTAAGTCACCACCACTAATGTTAGAGAAGGGTCACCACCACTAATGTTCAATTCGGGTCACCACCACTAATGTTAGAGTCTGGTCACCACTACTAATGTTATAGTCGGGTCACCACCACTAATGTTAGAGTCGGGTCACCACCATTAATGTTAGATTCGGGTCACCACCACTAATGTTAGAGTCGGGGCACCACCACTAATGTTCGAGTCGGGTCACCACCACTAATGTCAGAGTCGGGTCACCACCACTAATGTTAGAGTCGGGTCACCACCACTAATGTTAGAGTCGGGTAACCACCATTAATGTTAGAATCGGGTCACCACCACTAATGTTAGAGTCGGGTCATCACCACTAATGTTAGAGTCGTGTCTCCACCACTAATGTCAGAGTCGGGTCACCACCATTAATGTCAGAGTCGGGTCACCTCCACTAATGTTAGAATCGGGTCACCACCACGAATGTTACAGTCGGGTCACCACCACTAATGGAAGAGTCGGTTCACCACCACTAATGTTAGAGTCGGGTCACCACCACTAATCAAAGTCGGGTCACCACCACTAATGTCAGAGTCAGGTCACCACCACTAATGTTAGAGTCGGGTCACCACCTCTAATGTTAGAGTTGGGTCTCCAGCACTAATGTTAGAGTCGGGTCACCACCACTAATGTCAGAGTCGGGTCACCACCACTAATGTTAGTGTCGGGTCACCACCACTAATGTTAGATTCGGGTCACCACCACTAATGTTAGAGTCGGGTCACCACCACGAATGTCAGAGTCAATTCACCACCACTAATGTTAGAGAAGGGTCACCACCACTAATGTTCAATTCGGGTCACCACCACTAATGTTAGAGTCTGGTCACCACCACTAATGTTAGAGTCGGGTCACCACCACTAATGCTAGAGTCGGGTCACCACCATTAATGTTAGAGTCGGGTCACCACCACTAATGTTAGAGTCGGGTCACCACCACTAATGTTAGAGTTGGGTCACCACCACTAATGTCAGAGTCGGGTCACCACCACTAATGTCAGAGTCGGGTCACCACCACTAATGTTAGAGTCGGGTCACCGCCACTAATGTTAGAGTCGGGTCAACACCACTAATATCTTGGTCGGGTCACCACCACTAATGTCAGAGTCGGGTCACCTCCACTTATGATAGATTCGGTTCACCACCACTAATGTTAGAGTCGAGTCACCACCACGAATGTTGGAGTCGTGTCACCACCACTAATGTTAGAGTCGGGTCACCACCACTAATGTCAGAGTCAGGTCACCACCACTAATGTTAGAGTCGGGTCACCACCACTAATGTTAGTGTCGGGTCACCACCACTAACGTCAGAGTCGAGTCACCACCACTAATGTTAGAGAAGTGTCTCCACCACTAATGTTAGAGTCTGGTCACCACCACTAATGTTAGAGTCGGGTCACCACCACTAATGTTAGAGTCGGGTCTGCACCACTAATCAGAGTCGGGTCACTACCACTAATGTCAGAGTCAGGTCACCACCACTAATGTTAGAGTCGGGTCACCACCACTAATGTTAGAGTTGGGTCTCCAGCACTAATGTTCGAGTCGGGTCACCACCACTAATGTCAGAGTCGGGTCACCACCACTAATGTTAGTGTCGGGTCACCACCACTAATGTTAGATTCGGTTCACCACCACTAATGTTAGAGTCGGGTCACCACCACTAATGTTCAATTCGGGTCACCACCACTAATGTTACAGTCTGGTCACCACCACTAATGTTATAGTCGGGTCACCACCACTAATGTTAGAGTCGAGTCAGCACCACTAATGTTAGAGTCGAGTCACCACCACTAATGTTGGAGTCGTGTCACCACCACTAATGTTAGAATCGGGTCACCACCACTAATGTCAGAGTCAGGTCACCACCACTAATGTTACAGTCGGGTCACCACCACTAATGTTAGAGTCGGGTCACCACCACTAACGTCAGAGTCGAGTCACCACCACTAATGTTAGAGAAGTGTCTCCACCACTAATGTTAGAGTCTGGTCACCACCACTAATGTTAGAGTCGGGTCACCACCACTAATGTGAGAGTCGGGTCAGCACCACTAATCAGAGTCGGGTCACTACCACTAATGTCAGAGTCAGGTCACCACCACTAATGTTAGAGTCGGGTCACCACCACTAATGTTAGAGTTGGGTCTCCAGCACTAATGTTAGAGTCGGGTCACCACCACTAATGTCAGAGTCGGGTCACCACCACTAATGTTAGTGTCGGGTCACCACCACTAATGTTAGATTCGGTTCTCCACCACTAATGTTAGAGTCGGGTCACCACCACTAATGTTCAATTCGGGTCACCACCACTAATGTTACAGTCTGGTCACCACCACTAATGTTGTAGTCGGGTCACCACCATTAATGTTAGATTCGGGTCACCACCACTAATGTTAGAGTCGGGGCACCACCACTAATGTTAGAGTCGGGTCACCACCACTAATGTTAGAGTCGGGTCACCGCCACTAATGTTAGAGTCGGGTCACCACCATTAATGTTCGAGTCGGGTCACCACCACTAATGTCAGAGTCGGGTCACCTCCACTAATGTTAGAATCGGGTCACCACCACTAATGTTACAGTCGGGTCACCACCACTTATGATAGAGTCGGGTCACCACCACTAATGTTAGAGTCGGGACCCACCACTAATCAGAGTCGGGTCACCACCACTAATGTCAGAGTCAGGTCACCACCACTAATGTTAGAATCGGGTCACCACCTCTAATGTTAGAGTTGGGTCTCCAGCACTAATGTTAGAGTCGGGTCACCACCACTAACGTCAGAGTCGGGTCACCACCACTAATGTTAGTGTCGGGTCACCACCACTAATGTTAGATTCGGGTCACCACCACTAATGTTAGAGTCGGGCCTCCACCACTAATGTCAGAGTCGGGTCACCACCACTAATGTCAGAGTCGGGTCACCTCCACTAATGTTAGAATCGGGTCACCACCACTAATGTTACAGTCGGGTCACCACCACTAATGATAGAGTCGGGTCACCACCACTAATGTTGGAGTCGGGCCACCACCACTAATGTGAGAGTCGGGTCACCACCACTTATGTAAGAGTCGGGACACCACCACTAATGTTGGAGTCGGGTCACCATCACTAATGCTACAGTGGGGACACCACCACTAATGTTAGAGTCGGGTCACCACCACTAATGTTAGAGTCGGGTCCGCACCACTAATCAGAGTCGGGTCACCACCACTAATGTCAGAGTCAGGTCACCACCACTAATGTTAGAATCGGGTCACTACCACTAATGTTAGAGTTTGGTCTCCAGCACTAATGTTAGAGTCGGGTCACCACCACTAATGTCAGAGTCGGGTCACCACCACTAATGTTAGTTTCGGGTCACCACCACTAATGTTAGATTCGGGTCACCACCACTAATGTTAGAGTCGGGTCACCACCACTAATGTCAGAGTCAAGTCACCACCACTAATGTTAGAGAAGGGTCACCACCACTAATGTTCAATTCGGGTCACCACCACTAATGTTAGAATCTGGTCACCACCACTAATGTTAGTGTCGGGTCACCACCACTAATGTTAGAGTCGGGTCACCACCATTAATGTCAGATTCGGGTCACCACACTAATGTTAGAGTCGGGGCACCACCACTAATGTTAGAGTCGGGTCACCACCACTAATGTCAGAGTCGGGTCACCACCACTAATGTTAGAGTCGGCTCACCTCCACTAATGTAAGAGTCCGGTCACCACCACTAATGTTAGAATCGAGTCAGCACCACTAATGTTAGAGTCGAGTCACCACCACTACTGTTAGAGTCGTGTCACCAGCACTAATGTTAGAGTCGGGTCACCACCACTAATGTCAGAGTCAGCTCACCACCACTAATGTTAGAGTCGGGTCACCACCACTAATGTTAGAGTCGGGTCACCACCACTAATGTCAGAGTCGGGTCACCACCACTAATGTTAGAGAAGGATCTCCACCACTAATGTTAGAGTCGGGTCACCACCGCTAATGTTATAGTCGGTTCACCACCACTAATGTCAGTGTCGTGTCACCACCACTAATGTAAGACTCGGGTCACCACCACTAATGTCAGATTCGGGTCACCACCACTAATGTTAGTGTCGGGGCACCACCACTAATGTCATGGTCGGGTCACCACCACTAATGTCAGAGTCGGGTCACCACCACTAATGTTAGAGTCTGGTCACCACCGCTAATGTTAGAGTCGGGTCACCACCACTAATGTTAGAGTCGGGTCACCACCATTAATGTTAGAGTCGAGTCACCACCACTAATGTTAGAGTCGGGTCACCACCACTAATGTTAGAGTCGGGTCACCACCACTAATGTCAGAGTCGGGTCACCACCACGAATGTCAGAGTCGGGTCACCACCACTAATGTTAGAGTCGGGTCACTGCCACTAATGTTAGAGTCGGGTCACCACCACGAAAATCAGAGTCGGGTCACCACCACTAATGTCAGAGTCGGGTCACCTCCACTTATGATAGATTCGGTTCACCACCACTAATGTTAGAGTCGAGTCACCACCACTAATGTCAGAGCCAGGTCACCACCACTAATGTTAGAGTCGGGTCACCACCACTAATGTTAGAGTCGGGTCACCACCACTAATGTCAGAGTCGTGTCACCACCACTAATGTTAGAGAAGGGTCTCCACCACTAATGTTAGAGTCGGGTCACCACCACTCATGTTAGAGTCGGGTCACCACCACTAATGTCAGAGTCGGGTCACCACCACTAATGTTAGAGTCGGGTCACCACCACTAATGTCAGAGTCGGGTCACCACCACTAATGTTAGAGTCGGGTCACCACCACTAATGTTAGAGTCGGGTCACCGCTACTAATGGTAGAGTCGGGTCAACAGCACAAATGTTAGAGGCGTGTCACCACCACTAATGTTAGATTCGGGTCACCACCACTAATGTTAGAGTCGGGTGACCACCACTAATGTTAGAGTCGGGTCACTACCACTAATTTTAGAGTCGGGTCACCACCACTAATGTCAGAGTCGGGCCACCACCACTAATGTTAGAGTCGGGTCACCACCACTAATGTTAGATTCGGGTCACCACCACAAATGTTGGAGTCGGGTCACCACCACTAATGTCAGAGTCGGGTCACCACCTCTAATGTAGAAGTCGGGTCACCACCACTATTGTTTGAGTCGGGTCACCACCACTAATGTTAGAGTCGGGCCACCACCACTAATGTTAGAGTCGGGTCACCACCACTTATGTTAGAGTCGGGACACCACCACTAATGTTAGAGTCGGGTCACCATCACTAATGTTACAGTGGGGTCACCACCATTAATGTTAGAGTCGGGTCACCACCATTAATGTTAGATTCGGGTCACCACCACTAATGTTAGAGTCGGGGCACCACCACTAATGTTAGAGTCGGGTCACCACCACTAATGTGAGAGTCGGGTCACCACCACTAATGTTAGAGTCGGGTCACCGCCACTAATGTTAGAGTCGGGTCACCACCATTAATGTTAGAGTCGGGTCACCACCACTAATGTCAGAGTCGGGTCACCTCCACTAATGTTAGAATCGGGTCACCACCACTAATGTTACAGTCGGGTCACCACCACTTATGATAGAGTCGGGTCACCACCACTAATGTTAGAGTCGGGACCCACCACTAATCAGAGTCGGGTCACCACCACTAATGTCAGAGTCAGGTCACCACCACTAATGTTAGAATCGGGTCACCACCTCTAATGTTAGAGTTGGGTCTCCAGCACTAATGATAGAGTCGGGTCACCACCACTAACGTCAGAGTCGGGTCACCACCACTAATGTTAGTGTCGGGTCACCACCACTAATGTTAGATTCGGGTCACCACCACTAATGTTAGAGTCGGGCCTCCACCACTAATGTCGGAGTCGGGTCACCACCACTAATGTCAGAGTCGGGTCACCTCCACTAATGTTAGAATCGGGTCACCACCACTAATGTTACAGTCGGGTCACCACCACTAATGATAGAGTCGGGTCACCACCCCTAATGTTGGAGTCGGGCCACCACCACAAATGTGAGAGTCGGGTCACCACCTCTTATGTAAGAGTCGGGACACCACCACTAATGTTGGAGTCGGGTCACCATCACTAATGCTACAGTGGGGACACCACCACTAATGTTAGAGTCGGGTCACCACCACTAATGTTAGAGTCGGGTCAGCACCACTAATCAGAGTCGGGTCACCACCACTAATGTCAGAGTCAGGTCACCACCACTAATGTTAGAATCGGGTCACTACCACTAATGTTAGAGTTTGGTCTCCAGCACTAATGTTAGAGTCGGGTCACCACCACTAATGTCAGAGTCGGGTCACCACCACTTATGTTAGTTTCGGGTCACCACCACTAATGTTAGATTCGGGTCACCACCACTAATGTTAGAGAAGGGTCACCACCACTAATGTTCAATTCGGGTCACCACCACTAATGTTAGAATCTGGTCACCACCACTAATGTTAGTGTCGGGTCACCATCACTAATGTTAGAGTCGGGTCACCACCATTAATGTCAGATTCGGGTCACCACACTAATGTTAGAGTCGGGGCACCACCACTAATGTTAGAGTCGGGTCACCACCACGAATGTCAGAGTCGGGTCACCACCACTAATGTTAGAGTCGGCTCACCTCCACTAATGTAAGAGTCCGGTCACCACCACTAATGTTAGAGTCGAGTCAGCACCACTAATGTTAGAGTCGAGTCACCACCACTACTGTTAGAGTCGTGTCACCAGCACTAATGTTAGAGTCGGGTCACCACCACTAATGTCAGAGTCAGGTCACCACCACTAATGTTAGAGTCGGGTCACCACCACTAATGTTAGAGTCGGGTCACCACCACTAATGTCAGAGTCGGGTCACCACCACTAATGTTAGAGAAGGATCTCCACCACTAATGTTAGAGTCGGGTCACCACCGCTAATGTTATAGTCGGTTCACCACCACTAATGTCAGTGTCGTGTCACCACCACTAATGTAAGACTCGGGTCACCACCACTAATGTCAGATTCGGGTCACCACCACTAATGTGAGTGTCGGGGCACCACCACTAATGTTAGAGTCGGGTCACCACCACTAATGTCAGAGTCGGGTCATCACCACGAATGTCAGAGTCGGGTCACCACCACTAATGTTAGAGTCGGGTCACTGCCACTAATGTTAGAGTCGGGTCACCACCACGAAAATCAGAGTCGGGTCACCACCACTAATGTCAGAGTCGGGTCACCTCCACTTATGATAGATTCGGTTCACCACCACTAATGTTAGAGTCGAGTCACCACCACTAATGTCAGAGCCAGGTCACCACCACTAATGTTAGAGTCGGGTCACCACCACTAATGTTAGAGTCGGGTCACCACCACTAATGTCAGAGTCGTGTCACCACCACTAATGTTAGAGAAGGGTCTCCACCACTAATGTTAGAGTCGGGTCACCACCACTCATGTTAGAGTCGGGTCACCACCACTAATGTCAGAGTCGGGTCACCACCACTCATGTTAGAGTCGGGTCACCACCACTAATGTCAGAGTCGGGTCACCACCACTAATGTTAGAGTCGGGTCACCACCACTAATGTTAGAGTCGGGTCACCGCTACTAATGGTAGAGTCGGGTCAACAGCAGAAATGTTAGAGGCGTGTCACCACCACTAATGTTAGAGTCGGGTCACCACCACTAATGTTAGAGTCGGGTGACCACCACTAATGTTAGAGTCGGGTCACTACCACTAATTTTAGAGTCGGGTCACCACCACTAATGTCAGAGTCGGGCCACCACCACTAATGTTAGAGTCGGGTCACCACCACTAATGTTAGAGTCGGGTCACCACCACAAATGTTGGAGTCGGGTCACCACCACTAATGTCAGAGTCGGGTCACCACCTCTAATGTAAGAGTCGGGTCACCACCACTATTGTTTGAGTCGGGTCACCACCACTAACGTTAGATTCGGTTCACCACCACTAATGTTAGAGTCGGGTCACCACCACTAATGTTCAATTCGGGTCACCACCACTAATGTTACAGTCTGGTCACCACCACTAATGTTGTAGTCGGGTCACCACCACTAATGTTGGAGTCGGGTCACCACCACTAATGTTAGAGTCGGGTCAGCACCACTAATCAGAGTCGGGTCACCACCACTAATGTCAGTCAGGTCACCACCACAATTTTAGAGTCGGGTCACCACCACTCATGTTAGAGTTGGGTCTCCAGCACTAATGTTAGAGTCGGGTCACCACCACTAATGTCAGAGTCGGGTCACCACCACTAATGTTAGTTTCGGGTCACCACCACTAATGTTAGTTTCGGGTCACCACCACTAATGTTAGAGTCGGGTCACCACCACTAATGTCAGAGTTAAGTCACCACCACTAATGTTAGAGAAGGGTCACCACCACTAATGTTCAATTCGGGTCACCACCACTAATGTTAGAGTCTGGTCACCACTACTAATGTTATAGTCGGGTCACCACCACTAATGTTAGAGTCGGGTCACCACCATTAATGTTAGATTCGGGTCACCACCACTAATGTTAGAGTCGGGGCACCACCACTAATGTTCGAGTCGGGTCACCACCACTAATGTCAGAGTCGGGTCACCACCACTAATGTTAGAGTCGGGTCACCACCACTAATGTTAGAGTCGGGTAACCACCATTAATGTTAGAATCGGGTCACCACCACTAATGTTAGAGTCGGGTCATCACCACTAATGTTAGAGTCGTGTCTCCACCACTAATGTCAGAGTCGGGTCACCACCATTAATGTCAGAGTCGGGTCACCTCCACTAATGTTAGAATCGGGTCACCACCACGAATGTTACAGTCGGGTCACCACCACTAATGGAAGAGTCGGTTCACCACCACTAATGTTAGAGTCGGGTCACCACCACTAATCAAAGTCGGGTCACCACCACTAATGTCAGAGTCAGGTCACCACCACTAATGTTAGAGTCGGGTCACCACCTCTAATGTTAGAGTTGGGTCTCCAGCACTAATGTTAGAGTCGGGTCACCGCCACTAATGTGAGAGTCGGGTCACCACCACTAATGTTAGTGTCGGGTCACCACCACTAATGTTAGATTCGGGTCACCACCACTAATGTTAGAGTCGGGTCACCACCACGAATGTCAGAGTCAATTCACCACCACTAATGTTAGAGAAGGGTCACCACCACTAATGTTCAATTCGGGTCACCACCACTAATGTTAGAGTCTGGTCACCACCACTAATGTTAGAGTCGGGTCACCACCACTAATGCTAGAGTCGGGTCACCACCATTAATGTTAGAGTCGGGTCACCACCACTAATGTTAGAGTCGGGTCACCACCACTAATGTTAGAGTTGGGTCACCACCACTAATGTCAGAGTCGGGTCACCACCACTAATGTCAGAGTCGGGTCACCACCACTAATGTTAGAGTCGGGTCACCGCCACTAATGTTAGAGTCGGGTCAACACCACTAATATCTTGGTCGGGTCACCACCACTAATGTCAGAGTCGGGTCACCTCCACTTATGATAGATTCGGTTCACCACCACTAATGTTAGAGTCGAGTCACCACCACGAATGTTGGAGTCGTGTCACCACCACTAATGTTAGAGTCGGGTCACCACCACTAATGTCAGAGTCAGGTCACCACCACTAATGTTAGAGTCGGGTCACCACCACTAATGTTAGTGTCGGGTCACCACCACTAACGTCAGAGTCGAGTCACCACCACTAATGTTAGAGAAGTGTCTCCACCACTAATGTTAGAGTCTGGTCACCACCACTAATGTTAGAGTCGGGTCACCACCACTAATGTTAGAGTCGGGTCTGCACCACTAATCAGAGTCGGGTCACTACCACTAATGTCAGAGTCAGGTCACCACCACTAATGTTAGAGTCGGGTCACCACCACTAATGTTAGAGTTGGGTCTCCAGCACTAATGTTCGAGTCGGGTCACCACCACTAATGTCAGAGTCGGGTCACCACCACTAATGTTAGTGTCGGGTCACCACCACTAATGTTAGATTCGATTCACCACCACTAATGTTAGAGTCGGGTCACCACCACTAATGTTCAATTCGGGTCACCACCACTAATGTTACAGTCTGGTCACCACCACTAATGTTATAGTCGGGTCACCACCATTAATGTTAGAGTCGGGTCACCACCATTAATGTTAGATTCGGGTCACCACCACTAATGTTAGAGTCGGGGCACCACCACTAATGTTAGAGTCGGGTCACCACCACTAATGTGAGAGTCGGGTCACCACCACTAATGTTAGAGTCGGGTCACCGCCACTAATGTTAGAGTCGGGTCACCACCATTAATGTTAGAGTCGGGTCACCACCACTAATGTCAGAGTCGGGTCACCTCCACTAATGTTAGAATCGGGTCACCACCACTAATGTTACAGTCGGGTCACCAACACTTATGATAGAGTCGGGTCACCACCACTAATGTTAGAGTCGGGACCCACCACTAATCAGAGTCGGGTCACCACCACTAATGTCAGAGTCAGGTCACCACCACTAATGTTAGAGTCGGGTCACCACCTCTAATGTTAGAGTTGGGTCTCCAGCACTAATGTTAGAGTCGGGTCACCACCACTAATGTCAGAGTCGGGTCACCACCACTAATGTTAGCGTCGGGTCACCACCACTAATGTTAGATTCGGGTCACCACCACTAATGTTAGAGTCGGGTCACCACCACTAATGTCAGAGTCAATTCACCACCACTAATGTTAGAGAAGGGGCACCACCACTAATGTTCAATTCGTGTCACCACCACTAATGTTAGAGTCTGGTCACCACCACGAATGTTAGAGTCGGGTCACCACCACTAATGTTAGAGTCGGGTCCCCACCACTAATGTTAGAGTCGGGTCACCACCACTAATGAGAGAGTCGGGTCACCACCACTAATGTCAGAGTCGGGTCACCACCACTAATGTCAGAGTCGGGTCACCACCACTAATGTCAGAGTCAGGTCACCACCACTAATGTTAGAGTCGGGTCACCACCACTAATGTCAGAGTCGGGTCACCAGCACTAATGTCAGAGTCGAGTCACCACCACTAATGTTAGAGAAGGATCTCCACCACTAATGTTAGAGTCGGGTCACCACCGCTAATGTTATAGTCGGTTCACCACCACTAATGTCAGTGTCGTGTCACCACCACTAATGTAAGACTCGGGTCACCACCACTAATGTCAGATTCGGGTCACCACCACTAATGTTAGTGTCGGGGCACCACCACTAATGTCATGGTCGGGTCACCACCACTAATGTCAGAGTCGGGTCACCACCACTAATGTTAGAGTCTGGCCACCACCACTAATGTTAGAGTCGGGTCACCACCACTAATGTTAGAGTCGGGTCACCACCATTAATGTTAGAGTTGGGTCACCACCACTAATGTCAGAGTCGGGTCACCACCACTAATGTTAGAGTCGGGTCACCACCACTAATGTCAGAGTCGGGTCACCACCACGAATGTCAGAGTCGGGTCACCACCACTAATGTTAGAGTCGGGTCACCACCACGAAAATCAGAGTCGGGTCACCACCACTAATGTCAGAGTCGGGTCACCTCCACTTATGATAGATTCGGTTCACCACCACTAATGTTAGAGTCGAGTCACCACCACTAATGTCAGAGTCAGGTCACCACCACTAATGTTAGAGTCGGGTCACCACCACTAATGTTAGAGTCGGTTCACCACCACTAATGTCAGAGTCGAGTCACCACCACTAATGTTAGAGAAGGGTCTCCACCACTAATGTTAGAGTCGGGTCACCACCACTAATGTTAGAGTCGGGTCACCACCACTAATGTCAGAGTCGGGTCACCACCACTAATGTTAGAGTCGGGTCACCACCACTAATGTCAGAGTCGGGTCACCACCACTAATGTTAGAGTCGGGTCACCACCACTAATGTTAGAGTCGGGTCACCGCTACTAATGGTAGAGTCGGGTCAACAGCACAAATGTTAGAGGCGTGTCACCACCACTAATGTTAGAGTCGGGTCACCACCACTAATGTTAGAGTCGGGTGACCACCACTAATGTTAGAGTCGGGTCACTACCACTAATTTTAGAGTCGGGTCACCACCACTAATGTCAGAGTCGGGCCACCACCACTAATGTTAGAGTCGGGTCACCACCACTAATGTTAGAGTCGGGTCACCACCACAAATGTTGGAGTCGGGTCACCACCACTAATGTCAGAGTCAGGTCACCACCACTAATGTTAGAGTCGGGTCACCACCACTAATGTTAGAGTCGGTTCACCACCACTAATGTCAGAGTCGAGTCACCACCACTAATGTTAGAGAAGGGTCTCCACCACTAATGTTAGAGTCGGGTCACCACCACTAATGTTAGAGTCGGGTCACCACCACTAATGTCAGAGTCGGGTCACCACCACTAATGTTAGAGTCGGGTCACCACCACTAATGTCAGAGTCGGGTCACCACCACTAATGTTAGAGTCGGGTCACCACCACTAATGTTAGAGTCGGGTCACCGCTACTAATGGTAGAGTCGGGTCAACAGCACAAATGTTAGAGGCGTGTCACCACCACTAATGTTAGAGTCGGGTCACCACCACTAATGTTAGAGTCGGGTGACCACCACTAATGTTAGAGTCGGGTCACTACCACTAATTTTAGAGTCGGGTCACCACCACTAATGTCAGAGTCGGGCCACCACCACTAATGTTAGAGTCGGGTCACCACCACTAATGTTAGAGTCGGGTCACCACCACAAATGTTGGAGTCGGGTCACCACCACTAATGTCAGAGTCGGGTCACCACCTCTAATGTAAGAGTCGGGTCACCACCACTATTGTTTGAGTCGGTTCACCACCACTAATGTTAGAGTTGGGCCACCACCACTAATGTTAGAGTCTGGTCACCACCACTTATGTTAGAGTCGGGACACCACCACTAATGTTAGAGTCGGGTTAACCTAACTAATGTTACAGTGGGGTCACCACCACTAATGTTAGAGTCGGGTCAGCACCACTAATCAGAGTCGGGTCACCACCAGTAATGTCAGTCAGGTCACCACCACTAATGTTAGAGTCGGGTCACCACCACAAATGTTAGAGTTGGGTCTCCAGCACTAATGTTAGAGTCGGGTCACCACCACTAATGTCAGAGTCGGGTCACCACCACTAATGTTAGTTTCGGGTCACCACCACTAATGCTAGTTTCGGGTCACCACCACTAATGTTAGAGTCGGGTCACCACCACTAATGTCAGAGTCAAGTCACCACCACTAATGTTAGAGAAGGGTCACCACCACTAATGTTCAATTCGGGTCACCACCACTAATGTTAGAGTCTGGTCACCACTACTAATGTTATAGTCGGGTCACCACCACTAATGGTAGAGTCGGGTCACCACCATTAATGTTAGATTCGGGTCACCACCACTAATGTTAGAGTCGGGGCACCACCACTAATGTTAGAGTCGGGTCACCACCACTAATGTCAGAGTCGGGTCACCACCACTAATGTTAGAGTCGGGTCACCACCACTAATGTTAGAGTCGGGTAACCACCATTAATGTTAGAATCGGGTCACCACCACTAATGTTAGAGTCGGGTCATCACCACTAATGTTAGAGTCGTGTCTCCACCACTAATGTCAGAGTCGGGTCACCACCATTAATGTCAGAGTCGGGTCACCTCCACTAATGTTAGAATCGGGTCACCACCACGAATGTTACAGTCGGGTCACCACCACTAATGTCAGAGTCGGGTCACCACCTCTAATGTAAGAGTCGGGTCACCACCACTATTGTTTGAGTCGGTTCACCACCACTAATGTTAGAGTTGGGCCACCACCACTAATGTTAGAGTCGGGTCACCACCACTTATGTTAGAGTCGGGACACCACCACTAATGTTAGAGTCGGGTTAACCTAACTAATGTTACAGTGGGGTCACCACCACTAATGTTAGAGTCGGGTCACCACCACTAATCAAAGTCGGGTCACCACCACTAATGTCAGAGTCAGGTCACCACCACTAATGTTAGAGTCGGGTCACCACCTCTAATGTTAGAGTTGGGTCTCCAGCACTAATGTTAGAGTCGGATCACCACCACTAATGTCAGAGTCGGGTCACCACCACTAATGTTAGTGTCGGGTCACCACCACTAATGTTAGATTCGGGTCACCACCACTAATGTTAGAGTCGGGTCACCACCACTAATGTCAGAGTCAATTCACCACCACTAATGTTAGAGAAGGGTCACCACCACTAATGTTCAATTCGGGTCACCACCACTAATGTTAGAGTCTGGTCACCACCACTAATGTTAGAGTCGGGTCACCACCACTATTGCTAGAGTCGGGTCACCACCATTAATGTTAGAGACGGGTCACCACCACTAATGTTAGAGTCGGGTCCCCACCACTAATGTTAGAGTCGGGTCACCACCACTAATGAGAGAGTCGGGTCACCACCACTAATGTCAGAGTCGGGTCACCACCACTAATGTCAGAGTCGGGTCACCACCACTAATGTCAGAGTCAGGTCACCACCACTAATGTTAGAGTCGGGTCACCACCACTAATGTCAGAGTCGGGTCACCACCACTAATGTCAGAGTCGAGTCACCACCACTAATGTTAGAGAAGGATCTCCACCACTAATGTTAGAGTCGGGTCACCACCGCTAATGTTATAGTCGGTTCACCACCACTAATGTCAGTGTCGTGTCACCACCACTAATGTAAGACTCGGGTCACCACCACTAATGTCAGATTCGGGTCACCACCACTAATGTTAGTGTCGGGGCACCACCACTAATGTCATGGTCGGGTCACCACCACTAATGTCAGAGTCGGGTCACCACCACTAATGTTAGAGTCTGGCCACCACCACTAATGTTAGAGTCGGGTCACCACCACTAATGTTAGAGTCGGGTCACCACCATTAATGTTAGAGTTGGGTCACCACCACTAATGTCAGAGTCGGGTCACCACCACTAATGTTAGAGTCGGGTCACCACCACTAATGTCAGAGTCGGGTCACCACCACGAATGTCAGAGTCGGGTCACCACCACTAATGTTAGAGTCGGGTCACCACCACGAAAATCAGAGTCGGGTCACCACCACTAATGTCAGAGTCGGGTCACCTCCACTTATGATAGATTCGGTTCACCACCACTAATGTTAGAGTCGAGTCACCACCACTAATGTCAGAGTCAGGTCACCACCACTAATGTTAGAGTCGGGTCACCACCACTAATGTTAGAGTCGGTTCACCACCACTAATGTCAGAGTCGAGTCACCACCACTAATGTTAGAGAAGGGTCTCCACCACTAATGTTAGAGTCGGGTCACCACCACTAATGTTAGAGTCGGGTCACCACCACTAATGTCAGAGTCGGGTCACCACCACTAATGTTAGAGTCGGGTCACCACCACTAATGTCAGAGTCGGGTCACCACCACTAATGTTAGAGTCGGGTCTCCACCACTAATGTTAGAGTCGGGTCACCGCTACTAATGGTAGAGTCGGGTCAACAGCACAAATGTTAGAGGCGTGTCACCACCACTAATGTTAGAGTCGGGTCACCACCACTAATGTTAGAGTCGGGTGACCACCACTAATGTTAGAGTCGGGTCACTACCACTAATTTTAGAGTCGGGTCACCACCACTAATGTCAGAGTCGGGCCACCACCACTAATGTTAGAGTCGGGTCACCACCACTAATGTTAGAGTCGGGTCACCACCACAAATGTTGGAGTCGGGTCACCACCACTAATGTCAGAGTCAGGTCACCACCACTAATGTTAGAGTCGGGTCACCACCACTAATGTTAGAGTCGGTTCACCACCACTAATGTCAGAGTCGAGTCACCACCACTAATGTTAGAGAAGGGTCTCCACCACTAATGTTAGAGTCGGGTCACCACCACTAATGTTAGAGTCGGGTCACCACCACTAATGTCAGAGTCGGGTCACCACCACTAATGTTAGAGTCGGGTCACCACCACTAATGTCAGAGTCGGATCACCACCACTAATGTTAGAGTCGGGTCACCACCACTAATGTTAGAGTCGGGTCACCGCTACTAATGGTAGAGTCGGGTCAACAGCACAAATGTTAGAGGCGTGTCACCACCACTAATGTTAGAGTCGGGTCACCACCACTAATGTTAGAGTCGGGTGACCACCACTAATGTTAGAGTCGGGTCACTACCACTAATTTTAGAGTCGGGTCACCACCACTAATGTCAGAGTCGGGCCACCACCACTAATGTTAGAGTCGGGTCACCACCACTAATGTTAGAGTCGGGTCACCACCACAAATGTTGGAGTCGGGTCACCACCACTAATGTCAGAGTCGGGTCACCACCTCTAATGTAAGAGTCGGGTCACCACCACTATTGTTTGAGTCGGTTCACCACCACTAATGTTAGAGTTGGGCCACCACCACTAATGTTAGAGTCTGGTCACCACCACTTATGTTAGAGTCGGGACACCACCACTAATGTTAGAGTCGGGTTAACCTAACTAATGTTACAGTGGGGTCACCACCACTAATGTTAGAGTCGGGTCAGCACCACCAATCAGAGTCGGGTCACCACCAGTAATGTCAGTCAGGTCACCACCACTAATGTTAGAGTCGGGTCACCACCACTAATGTTAGAGTTGGGTCTCCAGCACTAATGTTAGAGTCGGGTCACCACCACTAATGTCAGAGTCGGGTCACCACCACTAATGTTAGTTTCGGGTCACCACCACTAATGCTAGTTTCGGGTCACCACCACTAATGTTAGAGTCGGGTCACCACCACTAATGTCAGAGTCAAGTCACCACCACTAATGTTAGAGAAGGGTCACCACCACTAATGTTCAATTCGGGTCACCACCACTAATGTTAGAGTCTGGTCACCACTACTAATGTTATAGTCGGGTCACCACCACTAATGGTAGAGTCGGGTCACCACCATTAATGTTAGATTCGGGTCACCACCACTAATGTTAGAGTCGGGGCACCACCACTAATGTTAGAGTCGGGTCACCACCACTAATGTCAGAGTCGGGTCACCACCACTAATGTTAGAGTCGGGTCACCACCACTAATGTTAGAGTCGGGTAACCACCATTAATGTTAGAATCGGGTCACCACCACTAATGTTAGAGTCGGGTCATCACCACTAATGTTAGAGTCGTGTCTCCACCACTAATGTCAGAGTCGGGTCACCACCATTAACGTCAGAGTCGGGTCACCTCCACTAATGTTAGAATCGGGTCACCACCACGAATGTTACAGTCGGGTCACCACCACTAATGTCAGAGTCGGGTCACCACCTCTAATGTAAGAGTCGGGTCACCACCACTATTGTTTGAGTCGGTTCACCACCACTAATGTTAGAGTTGGGCCACCACCACTAATGTTAGAGTCGGGTCACCACCACTTATGTTAGAGTCGGGACACCACCACTAATGTTAGAGTCGGGTTAACCTAACTAATGTTACAGTGGGGTCACCACCACTAATGTTAGAGTCGGGTCACCACCACTAATCAAAGTCGGGTCACCACCACTAATGTCAGAGTCAGGTCACCACCACTAATGTTAGAGTCGGGTCACCACCTCTAATGTTAGAGTTGGGTCTCCAGCACTAATGTTAGAGTCGGGTCACCACCACTAATGTCAGAGTCGGGTCACCACCACTAATGTTAGTGTCGGGTCACCACCACTAATGTTAGATTCGGGTCACCACCACTAATGTTAGAGTCGGGTCACCACCACTAATGTCAGAGTCAATTCACCACCATTAATGTTAGAGAAGGGTCACCACCACTAATGTTCAATTCGGGTCACCACCACTAATGTTAGAGTCTGGTCACCACCACTAATGTTAGAGTCGGGTCACCACCACTATTGCTAGAGTCGGGTCACCACCATTAATGTTAGAGACGGGTCACCACCACTAATGTTAGAGTCGGGTCACCACCACTAATGTTAGAGTCGGGTCACCACCACTAATGTCAGAGTCGGGTCACCACCACTAATGTCAGAGTGGGGTCACCACCACTAATGTTAGAGTCGGGTCACCGCCACGAATGTTAGAGTCGGGTCACCACCACTAATATCTTGGTAGGGTCACCACCACTAATGTCAGAGTCGGGTCACCTCCACTTATGATAGATTCGGTTCACCACCACTAATGTTAGAGTCGAGTCACCACCACTAATGTTGGAGTCGTGTCACCACCACTAATGTTAGAGTCGGGTCACCACCACTAATGTTAGAGTCGGGTCACCACCACTAATGTTAGAGTCGGGTCACCACCACTAACGTCAGAGTCGAGTCACCACCACTAATGTTAGAGAAGTGTCTCCACCACTAATGTTAGAGTCTGGTCACCACCACTAATGTTAGAGTCGGGTCACCACCACTAATGTGAGAGTCGGGTCAGCACCACTAATCAGAGTCGGGTCACTACCACTAATGTCAGAGTCAGGTCACCACCACTAATGTTAGAGTCGGGTCACCACCACTAATGTTAGAGTTGGGTCTCCAGCACTAATGTTAGAGTCGGGTCACCACCACTAATGTCAGAGTCGGGTCACCACCACTAATGTTAGTGTCGGGTCACCACCACTAATGTTAGATTCGGTTCACCACCACTAATGTTAGAGTCGGGTCACCACCACTAATGTTCAATTCGGGTCACCACCACTAATGTTACAGTCTGGTCACCACCACTAATGTTGTAGTCGGGTCACCACCATTAATGTTAGAGTCGGGTCACCACCATTAATGTTAGATTCGGGTCACCACCACTAATGTTAGAGTCGGGGCACCACCACTAATGTTAGAGTCGGGTCACCACCACTAATGTGAGAGTCGGGTCACCACCACTAATGTTAGAGTCGGGTCACCGCCACTAATGTTAGAGTCGGGTCACCACCATTAATGTTAGAGTCGGGTCACCACCACTAATGTCAGAGTCGGGTCACCTCCACTAATGTTAGAATCGGTGCACCACCACTAATGTTACAGTCGGGTCACCACCACTTATGATAGAGTCGGGTCACCACCACTAATGTTAGAGTCGGGACCCACCACTAATCAGAGTCGGGTCACCACCACTAATGTCAGAGTCAGGTCACCACCACTAATGTTAGAATCGGGTCACCACCTCTAATGTTAGAGTTGGGTCTCCAGCACTAATGTTAGAGTCGGGTCACCACCACTAACGTCAGAGTCGGGTCACCACCACTAATGTTAGTGTCGGGTCACCACCACTAATGTTAGATTCGGGTCACCACCACTAATGTTAGAGTCGGGTCACCACCACTAATGTGTGAGTCGGGTCACCACCACTAATGTCAGAGTCGGGTCACCACCACTAATGTCAGAGTCGGGTCACCACCACTAATGTTAGAGTCGGGTCACCGCCACTCATGTTAGAGTCGGGTCACCACCACTAATCAGAGTCGGGTCACCACCACTAATGTCAGAGTCAGGTCACCACCACTAATGTTAGAGTCGGGTCACCACCACTAATGTTAGAGTTGGGTCTCCAGCACTAATGTTAGAGTCGGGTCACCACCACTAATGTCAGAGCCGTGTCAACACCACTAATGTTAGTGTCGGGTCACCACCACTAATGTTAGATTCGGGTCACCACCTCTAATGTTAGAGTCGTGTCACCACCACTAATGTCAGAGTCATGTCACCACCACTAATGTTAGAGAAGGGTCACCACCATTAATGTTCAATTCGGGTCACCACCACTAGTGTTAGAGTCTGGTCACCACCACTAATCACAGAATCACAGAAACCCCACAGTGCAGATAGAGGCCATTTCGGCCCATCGAGCCTGCACCGACACATATACCACCCGATCCCCGTAACCCCTACACCAACACATATCCCACCCTATCCCCGTAACCCCACGTATTTAATCCCCCTAACACTAAGGGACAATTTATCATAGCCAATGTTAGATTCGGGTCACCACCTCTAATGTTAGAGTCGTGTCACGACCACTAATGTCAGAGTCAAGTCACCACCACTAATGTTAGAGAAGGGTCACCACCACTAATGTTCAATTCGGGTCACCACCACTAATGTTAGAGTCTGGTCACCACCACTAATGTTAGAGTCGGGTCACCACCACTAATGTTGGAGTCGGGTCCCCACCATTAATGTTAGAGTCGGGTCACCACCACTAATGTTAGAGTCGGGTCACCACCACTAATGTGAGAGTCGGGTCACCACCACTAATGTCAGAGTCGGGTCACCACCACTAATATCAGAGTCAGGTCACCACCACTAATGTTAGAGTCGGGTCACCACCACTAATGTTAGAGTTGGGTCACCACCACTAATGTTAGTGTCGGGTCACCACCACTAATGTTAGATTCGGGTCACCACCTCTAATGTTAGAATCGTGTCACCACCACTAATGTCAGAGTCAAGTCACCACCACTAATGTTAGAGAAGGGTCACCACCATTAATGTTACAGTCGGGTCACCACCACTAATGATAGAGTCGGGTCACCACCACTAATGTTAGAGTTGGGTCACCACCACTTATCAGAGTCGGCTCACCACCACTAATGTCAGAGTCAGGTCACCACCACTAATGTTAGAGTCGAGTCACCACCTCTAATGTTAGAGTTTGGTCTCCAGCACTAATGTTAGAGTCGGGTCACCACCACTAATGTCAAGGTCGGGTCACCACCACTAATGTTAGTGTCGGGTCACCACCACTAATGTTAGATTCGGGTCACCACCACTAATGTTAGAGTCGGGTCACCACCACTAATGTGTGAGTCGGGTCACCACCACTAATGTCAGAGTCGGGTCACCACCACTAATGTCAGAGTCGGGTCACCACCACTAATGTTAGAGTCGGGTCACCGCCACTCATGTTAGAGTCGGGTCACCACCACTAATCAGAGTCGGGTCACCACCACTAATGTCAGAGTCAGGTCACCACCACTAATGTTAGAGTCGGGTCACCACCACTAATGTTAGAGTTGGGTCTCCAGCACTAATGTTAGAGTCGGGTCACCACCACTAATGTCAGAGCCGGGTCAACACCACTAATGTTAGTGTCGGGTCACCACCACTAATGTTAGATTCAGGTCACCACCTCTAATGTTAGAGTCGTGTCACCACCACTAATGTCAGAGTCATGTCACCAACACTAATGTTAGAGAAGGGTCACCACCATTAATGTTCAATTCTGGTCACCACCACTAATGTTAGAGTCGGGTCACCACCACTAATGTTGGAGTCGGGTCCCCACCATTAATGTTAGAGTCGGGTCACCACCACTAATGTTAGAGTCGGGTCACCACCACTAATATCAGAGTCAGGTCACCACCACTAATGTTAGAGTCGGGTCACCACCACTAATGTTAGAGTCTGGTCACCACCACTAATGTTAGAGTCGGGTCACCACCACTAATGTTGGAGTCGGGTCCTCACCATTAATGTTAGAGTCGGGTCACCACCACTAATGTTAGAGTCGGGTCACCACCACTAATATCAGAGTCAGGTCACCACCACTAATGTGAGAGTCGGGTCACCACCACTAATGTCAGAGTCGGGTCACCACCACTAATATCAGAGTCAGGTCACCACCACTAATGTTAGAGTCGGGTCACCACCACTAATGTTAGAGTTGGGTCACCACCACTAATGTTAGTGTCGGGTCACCACCACTAATGTTAGATTCGGGTCACCACCTCTAATGTTAGAATCGTGTCACCACCACTAATGTCAGAGTCAAGTCACCACCACTAATGTTAGAGAAGGGTCCCCACCATTAATGTTCAATTCGGGTCACCACCACTAATGTTAGAGTCTGGTCACCACCACTAATCACAGAATCACAGAAACCCCACAGTGCAGATAGAGGCCATTTCGGCCCATCGAGCCTGCACCGACACATATACCACCCGATCCCCGTAACCCCTACACCAACACATATCCCACCCTATCCCCGTAACCCCACGTATTTAATCCCCCTAACACTAAGGGACAATTTATCATAGCCAATGTTAGTGTCGGGTCACCACCACTAATATTAGAATCGGGTCACCACCATTAATGTTAGATTCGGGTCACCACCACTAATGTTAGAGTCGGGGCACCACCACTAATGTTAGAGTCGGGTCACCTCCACTAATGTCAGAGTCGGGTCACCACCACTAATGTTAGAGTCGGGTCACCACCACTAATGTTAGAGTCGGGTCACCACCATTAATGTTAGAGTCGGGTCACCACCACTAATGTTAGAGTCGGGTCACCACCACTAATGTTAGAGTCGGGCCTCCACCACTAATGTCAGAGTCGGGTCACCACCACTAATGTCAGACTCGGGTCACCTCCACTAATGTTAGAATCGGGTCACCACCACTAATGTTACAGTCGGGTCACCGCCACTAATGATAGAGTCGGGTCACCACCACTAATGTTAGAGTTGGGTCACCACCACTAATCAGAGTCGGCTCACCACCACTAATGTCAGAGTCAGGTCACCACCACTAATGTTAGAGTCGAGTCACCACCTCTAATGTTAGAGTTTGGTCTCCAGCACTAATGTTAGAGTCGGGTCACCACCACTAATGTCAAGGTCGGGTCACCACCACTAATGTTAGTGTCGGGTCACCACCACTAATGTTAGATTCGGGTCACCACCACTAATATTAGAGCCGGGTCACCACCACTAATGTCAGAGTCAATTCACCACCACTAATGTTAGAGAAGGGTCACCACCACTAATGTTCAATTCGGGTCACCACCACTAATGTCAGAGTCGGGTCACCACGACTAATGTTAGAGTCGGGTCACCACCACTAATGTTAGAGTCGGGTCACCGCTACTAATGGTAGAGTCGGGTCAACAGCACAAATGTTAGAGGCGGGTCAGGACCACTAATGTTAGAGTCGGGTCACCACCACTAATTTTAGAGTCGGGTCACCACCACTAATGTTAGAGTCGGGTCACCACCACAAATGTTCGACTCGCGTCACCACCACTAATGTCAGAGTCGGGTCTCCACCTCTAATGTAAGAGTCGGGTCACCACCACTATTGTTCGAGTCGGGTCACCACCACTAATGTTAGAGTCGGGCCACCACCACTAATGTGAGAGTCGGGTCACCACCACTGATGTTAGAGTCGGGACACCACCACTAATGTTGGAGTCGGGTCACCATCACTAATGTTACAGTGGCGACACCACCACTAATGTTAGAGTCGTGTCACCACCACTAATGTTAGAGTCGGGTCAGCACCACTAATCAGAGTCGGGTCACCACCACTAATGTCAGAGTCAGGTCACCACCACTAATGTTAGAATCGGGTCACCACCACTAATGTTAGAGTTTGGTCTCCAGCACTAATGTTAGAGTCGGGTCACCACCACTAATGTCAGAGTCGGGTCATCTCCACTAATTTTAGAATCGGGTCACCACCACTAATGTTAAAGTCGGGTCTCCACCAGTAATGATAGAGTCGGGTCACCACCACTAATGTTAGAGTCGGGTCACCACCACTAATCAGAGTCGGGTCACCACCACTAATGTCAGAGTCAGGTCACCACCACTAATGTTAGAGTCGGGTCACCACCTCTAATGTTAGAGTTGGGTCTCCAGCACTAATGTTAGAGTCGGGTCACCACCACTAATGTCAGAGTCGGGTCACCACCACTAATGTTAGAGTCGGGTCACCTCCACTAATGTTAGAGTCCGGTCACCACCACTAATGTTAGAGTCGAGTCACCACCACTAATGTTAGAGTCGAGTCACCACCACTACTGTTAGAGTCGTGTCACCACCACTAATGTTAGAGTCGTGTCACCACCACTAATGTCAGAGTCAGTTCACCACCACCAATGTTAGCTCGTGTCACCACCACTAATGTTAGAGTCGGGTCACCACCACTAATGTCAGAGTTGAGTCACCACCACTAATGTTAGAGAAGGATCTCCACCACTCATGTTAGAGTCGGGTCACCACCACTAATGTTATAGTCGGGTCACCACCACTAATGTCAGTGTCGGGTCACCACCACTAATGTTAGAGTCGGGTCACCACTACTAATGTCAGATTCGGGTCACCACCACTAATGTTAGTGTCGGGTCACCACCACTAATGTCAGGGTCGGGTCACCACCACTATTGTCAGAGTCGTGTCACCACCACTAATGTTAGAGAAGTGTCACCACAACTAATGTTAGAGTCGTGTCACCACCACTAATGTTAGAGTCGGGACACCGCTACTAATGGTAGAGTCGGGTCAACAGCACAAATGTTAGAGTTGAGTCACCACCACTAATGTTAGAGTCGGGTCACAACCACTAATGTTAGAGTCGGGACAGCACCACTAATCAGAGTCGGGTCACCACCACTAATGTCAGAGTCAAGTCACCACCACTAATGTTAGAGTCGGGTCACCACCACTAATGTTAGAGTTGGGTCTCCAGCACTAATGTTAGAGTTGGGTCACCACCACTAATGTCAGAGTCGGGTCACCACCACTAATGTTAGTGTCGGGTCACCACCACTAATGTTAGATTCGGGTCACCACCACTAATGTTAGAGTCGTGTCACCACCACTAATGTCAGAGTCAAGTCACCACCACTAATGTTAGAGAAGGGTCACCACCATTAATGTTCATTTCGGGTCACCACCACTAATGTTAGAGTCTGGTCACCACCACTAATGTTAGTGTCGGGTCACCACCACTAATGTTAGAGTCGGGGCACCACCACTAATGTTAGAGTCGGGTCGCCACCACTAATGTCAGAGTCGGGTCACCACCACTAATGTTAGAGTCGGGTCACCACCACTAATGTTAGAGTAGGGTCACCACCATTAATGTTAGAGTCGGGTCACCACCACTAATGTTAGAGTCGGGTCACCACCACTAATGTTAGAGTCGGGTCTCCACCACTAATGTCAGAGTCGGGTCACCACCACTAATGTCAGAGTCGGGTCATCTCCACTAATTTTAGAATCGGGTCACCACCACTAATGTTAAAGTCGGGTCTCCACCAGTAATGATAGAGTCGGGTCACCACCACTAATGTTAGAGTCGGGTCACCACCACTAATCAGAGTCGGGTCACCACCACTAATGTCAGAGTCAGGTCACCACCACTAATGTTAGAGTCGGGTCACCACCTCTAATGTTAGAGTTGGGTCTCCAGCACTAATGTTAGAGTCGGGTCACCACCACTAATGTCAGAGTCGGGTCACCACCACTAATGTTAGTGTCGGGTCACCACCACTAATGTCAGAGTCGGGTCACCACCACTAATGTTAGTGTCGGGTCACCACCACTAATGTTAGATTCGGGTCACCACCACTAATTTTAGAGAAGGGTCACCACCACTAATGTTCAATTCGGGTCACCACCACTAATGTTAGAGTCTGGTCACCACCACTAATGTTAGAGTCGGGTCACCACCACTAATGTTAGAGTCGGGTCACCACCATTAATGTTAGAGTCGGGTCACCACCACTAATGTTAGAGTCGGGTCACCACCACTAATGTTAGAGTCGGGTCACCACCACTAATGTCAGAGTCGGGTCACCACCACGAATGTCAGAGTCGGGTCACCTCCACTAATGTTAGAGTCGGGTCACCGCCACTAATGTTAGAGTCGGGTCACCACCACGAAAATCAGAGTCGGGTCACCACCACTAATGTCAGAGTCGGGTCACCTCCACTTATGATAGATTCGGTTCACCACCACTAATGTTAGAGTCGAGTCACCACCACTAATGTTAGAGTCGTGTCACCACCACTAATGTTGGAGTCGGGTCACCACCACTAATGTCAGAGTCAGGTCACCACCAATAATGTTAGAGTCGGGTCACCACCACTAATGTTAGAGTCGGGTCACCACCACTAATGTCAGAGTCGAGTCACCACCACTAATGTTAGAGAAGGGTCTCCACCACTAATGTTAGAGTCGGGTCACCACCACTAATGTTAGAGTCGGGTCACCACCACTAATGTCAGAGTCGGGTCACCACCACTAATGTCAGAGTCGGGTCACCACCACTAATGTCAGAGTCGGGTCACCACCACTAATGTTAGAGTCGGGTCACCACCACTAATGTTAGATTCGGGTCACCGCTACTAATGGTAGAGTCGGATCAACAGCACAAATGTTAGAGGCGTGTCACCACCACTAATGTTAGAGTCGGGTCACCACCACTAATGTTAGAGTCGGGTCACCACCACAAATGTTAGAGTCGGGTCACTACCACTAATTTTAGAGTCGGGTCACCACCACTAATGTTAGAGTCGGGTCACCACCACTAATGTTAGAGTCGGGTCACCACCACAAATGTTGGAGTCGGGTCACCACCACTAATGTCAGAGTCGGGTCACCACCTCTAATGTAAGAGTCGGGTCACCACCACTATTGTTTGAGTCGGGTCACCACCACTAATGTTAGAGTCGGGCCACCACCACTAATGTTAGAGTCGGGTCACCACCACTTATGTTAGAGTCGGGACACCACCACTAATGTTAGAGTCGGGTCACCATCACTAATGTTGCAGTGGGGTCACCACCACTAATGTTAGAGTCGGGTCACCACCACTAATGTTAGAGTCGGGTCAGCACCACTAATCAGAGTCGGGTCACCACCACTAATGTCAGAGTCAGGTCACCACCACTAATGTTAGAGTCGGGTCACCACCACTAATGTTAGAGTTGGGTCTCCAGCACTAATGTTAGAGTCGGGTCACCACCACTAATGTTAGAGTCGGGTCACCACCACTAATGTCAGAGTCAAGTCACCACCACTAATGTTAGGGAAGGGTCACCACCACTAATGTTCAATTCGGGTCACCACCACTAATGTTAGAGTCGGGGCACCACCACTAATGTTAGACTCGGGTCACCACCACTAATGTGAGAGTCGGGTCACCACCACTAATGTTAGAGTCGGGTCACCACCACTAATGTTAGAGTCGGGTCACCACCATTAATGTTCGAGTCGGGTCACCACCACTAATGTCAGAGTCGGGTCACCTCCACTAATGTTAGAATCGGGTCACCACCACTAATGTTACAGTCGGGTCACCACCACTTATGATAGAGTCGGGTCACCGCCACTAATGTTAGAGTCGGGTCACCACCACTAATCAGAGTCGGGTCACCACCACTAATGTCAGAGTCAGGTCACCACCACTAATGTTAGAGTCGGGTCACCACCACTAATGTTAGAGTTGGGTCTACAGCACTAATGTTAGAGTCGGGTCACCACCACTGATGTCAGAGTCGGGTCACATCCACTAATGTTAGTGTCGGGTCACCACCACTAATGTTAGATTCGGGTCACCACCACTAATGTTAGAGTCGTGTCACCACCACTAATGTCAGAGTCAAGTCACCACCACTAATGTTAGAGAAGGGTCACCACCATTAATGTTCAATTCGGGTCACCACCACTCATGTTAGAGTCTGGTCACCACCACTGATGTTAGTGTCTGGTCACCACCACTAATGTTAGAGTCGGGTCACCACCATTAATGTTAGATTCGGGTCACCACCACTAATTTTAGAGTCGGGGCACCACCACTAATGTTAGAGTCGGGTCACCACCACTAATGTCAGAGTCGGGTTACCAGCACTAATGTTAGAGTCGGGTCACCACCACTAATGTTAGGGTCGGGTCACCACCATTAATGTTAGAGTCGGGTCACCACCACTAATGTTAGAGTCGGATCACCACCACTAATGTTAGAGTCGGGCCTCCACCACTAATGTCAGAGTCGGGTCACCACCACTAATGTCAGAGTCGGGTCACCTCCACTAATGTTAGAATCGGGTCACAACCGCTAATGTTACAGTCGGGTCACCAACACTAATGATAGAGTCGGGTCACCACCACTAATGTTAGAGTCGGGTCACCACCACTAATCAGAGTCGGCTCACCACCACTAATGTCAGAGTCAGGTCACCACCACAAATGTTAGAGTCGGGTCACCACCTCTAATGTTAGAGTTGGGTCTCCAGCACTAATGTTAGAGTCGAGTCACCACCACGAATGTCAGAGTCGGGTCACCACCACTAATGTTAGTGTCGGGTAACCACCACTAATGTTAGATTCGGGTCACCACCACTAATGTTAGAGTCGGGTCACCACCACTAATGTCAGAGTCAATTCACCACCACTAATGTCAGAGAAGGGACACCACCACTAATGTTCAATTCGGGTCACCACCACTAATGTCAGAGTCGGGTCACCACCACTAATGTTAGAGTCGGGTCACCACCACTAATGTTAGAGTCGGGTCACCGCTACTATTGGTAGAGTCGGGTCAACAGCACAAATGTTAGAGGCGGGTCACCACCACGAATGTTCGAGTCGGGTCACCACCACTAATGTTAGAGTCGGGTCACCACCACTAATGTTAGAGTCTGGTCACCACCACTAATGTTAGAGTCGGGTCACCACAACAAATGTTGGAGTTGGGTCACCACCACTAATGTCAGAGTCGGGTCTCCACCTCTAATGTAAGAGTCGGGTCACCACCACTATTGTTCGAGTCGGGTCACCACCACTAATGTTAGAGTCGGGCCACCACCACTAATGTGAGAGTCGAGTCACCACCACTTATGTTAGAGTCGGGACACCACCACTAATGTTGGAGTCGGGTCAACATCACTAATGTTACAGTGGGGACACCACCACTAATGTTAGAGTCGGGTCACCACCACTAATGTTAGAGTCGGGTCAGCACCACTAATCAGAGTCGGGTCACCACCACTAATGTCAGAGTCAGGTCACCACCACTAATGTTAGAATCGGGTCACCACCACTAATGTTAGAGTTTGGTCTCCAGCACTAATGTTAGAGTCGGGTCACCACCACTAATGTCAGAGTCGGGTCACCACCACTAATGTTAGTGTCGGGTCACCACCACTAATGTTAGATTCGGCGCACCACCACTAATGTTAGAGTCGGGTCACCACCACTAATGTCAGAGTCAATTCACCACCACTATTGTTAGAGAAGGGTCACCACCACTAATGTTCAATTCGGGTCAACACCACTAATGTTAGAGTCTGGTCAGCACCACTAATGTTAGAGTCGGGTCACCACCACTAATGTTAGAGTCGGGTCCCCACCATTAATGTTAGAGTCGGGTCACCACCACTAATGTTAGAGTCGGGTCACCACCACTAATGTGAGAGTCGGGTCACCACCACTAATGTCAGAGTCGGGTCACCACCACTAATGTCAGAGTCGGGTCACCACCACTAATGTTAGAGTCGGGTCACCGCCACTAATGTTGGAGTCGGGTCACCACCACTAATCAGAGTCTGGTCACCACCACTAATGTCAGAGTCAGGTCACCACCACTAATGTTAGATTCGGGTCACCACCACTAATGTTAGAGTTGGGTCTCCAGCACTAATGTTAGAGTCGGGTCACCACCACTAATGTCAGAGTCGGGTCACCACCACTAATGTTAGTGTCGGGTCACCACCACTAATGTTAGATTCGGGTCACCACCACTAATGTTAGAGTCGTGTCACCACCACTAATGTCAGAGTCGGGTCACCACCACTAATTTTAGAGTCGGGTCACCACCATTAATGTCAGATTCGGGTCACCACCACTAATTTTAGAGTCGGGGCACCACCACTAATGTTAGATTCGGGTCACCACCACTAATGTTAGAGTCTGGTCACCACCACAAATGTTAGTGTCGGGTCACCACCACTAATGTTAGAGTCGGGTCACCACCATTAATGTCAGATTCGGGTCACCACCACTAATTTTAGAGTCGGGGCACCACCACTAATGTTAGAGTCGGGTCACCACCACTAATGTCAGAGTCGGGTTACCAGCACTAATGTTAGAGTCGGGTCACCACCATTAATGTTAGAGTCGGGTCACCACCATTAATGTTAGAGTCGGGTCACCACCACTAATGTTAGAGTCGGGTCACCACCACTAATCAGAGTCGGCTCACCACCACTAATGTCAGAGTCAGGTCACCACCACTAATGTTAGAGTCTGGTCACCACCTCCAATGTTAGAGTTGGGTCTCCAGCACTAATGTTAGAGTCGGGTCACCACCACTAATGTCAGAGTCGGGTCACCACCACTAATGTCAGAGTCAGGTCACCACCACGAATGTCAGAGTCGATTCACCACCACTAATGTTAGAGAAGGATCTCCACCACTAATGTTAGAGTCGGGTCACCACCACTAATGTTATAGTCGGGTCACCACCACTAATGTCAGTGTCGGGTCACCACCACGAATGTTAGAGTCGGGTCACCACCACTAATGTCAGATTCGGGTCACCACCACTAATGTTAGTGTCGGGTCACCACCACTAATGTCAGGGTCGGGTCACCACCACTAATGTCAGAGTCGGGTCAACACCACTAATGTTAGAGAAGGGTCACCACAACTGATGTTAGAGTCGGGTCACCACCACTAATGTTAGAGTCGGGACACCGCTACTAATGGTAGAGTCGGGTCAACAGCACAAATGTTAGAGTCGGGTCACCACCACTAATGTTAGAGTCGGGTCACAACCACTAATGTTAGAGTCGGGTCACCACCACTAATGGTAGATTCGGTTCACTACCACTAATGTTAGAGTCGGGTCACCACCACTAATGTTAGAGTCGGGTCACCACCACTAATGTTAGAGTCGGGACAGCAACACCAATCAGAGTCGGGTCACCACCACTAATCTCAGAGTCGGGTCACCAGCACTAATGTTAGAGTCGGGTCACCGCCACTAATGTTAGATTCGGGTCACCACCACTAATATCTTGGTCGGGTCACCACCACTAATGTCAGAGTCGGGTCACCTCCACTTATGATAGATTCGGTTCACCACCACTAATGTTAGAGTCGAGTCACCACCACTAATGTTGGAGTCGTGTCAACACCACTAATGTTAGAGTCAGGTCAACACCACTAATGTTAGAGTCGGGTCACCACCACTAATGTTAGAGTCGGGTCACCACCACTAATGTCAGAGTCGAGTCACCACCACTCATGTTAGAGAAGGGTCTCCACCACTAATGTTAGAGTCTGGTCACCACCACTAATGTTAGAGTCGGGTCACCACCACTAATGTTAGAGTCTGGTCACCACCATTAATGTTAGAGTCGGGTCACCACCACTAATGTTAGAGTCGGGTCACCACCACTAATGTTAGAGTCGGGTCACCACCACTAATGTCAGAGTCGGGTCACCACCACGAATGTCAGAGTCGGGTCACCACCACTAATGTTAGAGTCGGGTCACCGCCACTAATGTTAGAGTCGGGTCACCACCACGAATATCAGAGTCGGGTCACCACCACTAATGTCAGAGTCGGGTCACCGCCACTTATGATAGATTCGGTTCACCACCACTAATGTTAGAGTTGAGTCACCACCACTAATGTTAGAGTCGTGTCACCACCACTAATGTTAGAGTCGGGTCACCACCACTAATGTCAGAGTCAGGTCACCACCACGAATGTTAGAGTCGGGTCACCAGCACTAATGTTAGAGTCGGGTCACCACCACTAATGTCAGAGTCGAGTCACCACCACTAATGTTAGAGAAGGGTCTCCACCACTAATATTAGAGTCGGGTCACCACCACTAATGTTAGAGTCGGGTCACCACCACTAATGTCAGAGTCGGGTCATCACCACTAATGTTAGAGAAGGGTCTCCACCACTAATGTTAGAGTCGGGTCACCAACACTAATGTTAGAGTCGGGTCACCACCACTAATGGCAGAGTCGGGTCAACACCACTAATGTTAGAGTCGGGTCACCACCACTAATGTCAGAGTCGGGTCACCACCACTGATGTCAGAGTTGGGTCAACACCACTAATGTTAGAGTCGGGTCACCACCACTAATGTTAGAGTCGGGTCACTGCTACTAATGGTAGAGTCGGGTCAACAGCACAAATGTTAGAGGCGGTTGACCACCACTAATGTTAGAGTCGGGTCACCACCACTAATGTTAGAGTCGGGTCACCACCACTAATGTTACAGTCGGGTCACTACCATAATTTTAGAGTCGGGTCACCACCACTATTGTCAGTGTCGGGCCACCACCACTAATGTTAGTGTCGGGTCACCACCACTAATGTTAGAGTCGGGTCACCACCACAAATGTTGGAGTCGGTTCACCACCACTAATGTCAGAGTCGGGTCACCACCTCTAATGTAAGAGTCGGGTCACCACCACTATTGTTTGAGTCGGGTCACCACCACTAATGTTCGAGTCGGGCCACCACCACTAATGTCAGACTCGGGTCACCACCACTTATGTTAGAGTCGGGACACCACCACTAATGTTAGAGTCGGGTCACCATCACTAATGTTACAGTCCGGTCACCACCACTAATATCAGAGTCGGGTCAGCACAACTAATCAGAGTCGGGTCACCACCACTAATGTCAGAGTCAGGTCACCACCACTAATGTTAGAGTCGGGTCACCACCACTAATGTTAGAGTTGGGTCTCCAGCACTAATGTTAGAGTCGGGTCACCACCACTAATGTCAGAGTCGGGTCACCAACACTAAGGTTAGTGTCGGGTCACCACCACTAATGTTAGATTCGGGTCACCACCACTAATGTTAGAGTCGGGTCACCACCACTAATGTTCAATTCGGGTCACCACCACTAATGTTAGATTCTGGTCACCACCACTCATGTTATAATCGGGTCACCACAACTAATGATAGAGTCGGGTCACCACCATTAATGTTAGATTCGGGTCACCACCACTAATGTTAGAGCCGCGGCACCACCACTAATGTTAGAGTCGGGTCACCACCACTAATGTCAGAGTCGGGTCACCACCACTAATGTTAGAGTCGGGTCACCACCACTTATGTTAGAGTCGGGTCACCACCATTAATGTTCGAGTCGGGTCACCACCACTAATGTTAGAGTCGGGTCACCACCACTAATGTTAGAGTCGGGTCTCCACCACTAATGTTAGAGTTTGGTCTCCAGCACTAATGTTAGAGTCGGGTCACCACCACTAATGTCAGAGTCGGGTCACCACCACTAATGTTAATTTCGGGTCACCACCACTAATGTTAGGTTCGGGTCACCACCACTAATGTTAGAGTCGGGTCACCACCACTAATATCAGAGTCAAGTCACCACCACTAATGTTATAGAAGGGTCACCACCACTAATGTTCAATTCGGGTCACCACCACTAATGTTTGAGTCTGGTCACCACCACTAATGTTAGTGCCGGGTCACCACCACTAATGTTAGAGTCGGGTCACCACCATTAATGTTAGATTCGGGTCACCACCACTAATGTCAGAGTCGGGTTACCACCACTAATGTTAGAGTCGGGTCACCACCACTAATACCAGAGTCAAGTCACCACCACTAATGTTATAGAAGGGTCACCACCACTAATGTTCAATTCGGGTCACCACCACTAATGTTTGAGTCTGGTCACCACCACTAATGTTAGAGTCGGGTCTCCACCACTAATGTCAGAGTCGGGTCACCACCACTAATGTCAGAGTCGGGTCATCTCCACTAATTTTAGAATCGGGTCACCACCACTAATGTTAAAGTCGGGTCTCCACCAGTAATGATAGAGTCGGGTCACCACCAGTAATGTTAGAGTCGGGTCACCACCACTAATCAGATTCGGATCACCACCACTAATGTCAGAGTCAGGTCACCACCACTAATGTTAGAGTTGGGTCACCACCACTAATGTTAGTGTCGGGTCACCACCACTAATGTCAGAGTCGGGTCACCACCACTAATGTTAGTGTCGGGTCACCACCACTAATGTTAGATTCGGGTCACCACCACTAATTTTAGAGAAGGGTCACCACCACTAATGTTCAATTCGGGTCACCACCACTAATGTTAGAGTCTGGTCACCACCACTAATGTTAGAGTCGGGTCACCACCACTAATGTTAGAGTCGGGTCACCACCATTAATGTTAGAGTCGGGTCACCACCACTAATGTTAGAGTCGGGTCACCACCACTAATGTTAGAGTCGGGTCACCACCACTAATGTCAGAGTCGGGTCACCACCACGAATGTCAGAGTCGGGTCACCACCATTAATGTTAGATTCGGGTCACCACCACTAATGTCAGAGTCGGGTTACCACCACTAATGTTAGAGTCGGGTCACCACCACTAATATCAGAGTCAAGTCACCACCACTAATGTTATAGAAGGGTCACCACCACTAATGTTCAATTCGGGTCACCACCACTAATGTTTGAGTCTGGTCACCACCACTAATGTTAGAGTCGGGTCTCCACCACTAATGTCAGAGTCGGGTCACCACCACTAATGTCAGAGTCGGGTCATCTCCACTAATTTTAGAATCGGGTCACCACCACTAATGTTAAAGTCGGGTCTCCACCAGTAATGATAGAGTCGGGTCACCACCACTAATGTTAGAGTCGGGTCACCACCACTAATCAGATTCGGATCACCACCACTAATGTCAGAGTCAGGTCACCACCACTAATGTTAGAGTTGGGTCACCACCACTAATGTTAGTGTCGGGTCACCACCACTAATGTCAGAGTCGGGTCACCACCACTAATGTTAGTGTCGGGTCACCACCACTAATGTTAGATTCGGGTCACCACCACTAATTTTAGAGAAGGGTCACCACCACTAATGTTCAATTCGGGTCACCACCACTAATGTTAGAGTCTGGTCACCACCACTAATGTTAGAGTCGGGTCACCACCACTAATGTTAGGGTCGGGTCACCACCATTAATGTTAGAGTCGGGTCACCACCACTAATGTTAGAGTCGGGTCACCACCACTAATGTTAGAGTCGGGTCACCACCACTAATGTCAGAGTCGGGTCACCACCACGAATGTCAGAGTCGGGTCACCTCCACTAATGTTAGAGTCGGGTCACCGCCACTAATGTTAGAGTCGGGTCACCACCACGAAAATCAGAGTCGGGTCACCACCGCTAATGTCAGAGTCGGGTCACCTCCACTTATGATAGATTCGGTTCACCACCACTAATGTTAGAGTCGAGTCACCACCACTAATGTTAGAGTCGTGTCACCACCACTAATGTTGGAGTCGGGTCACCACCACTAATGTCAGAGTCAGGTCACCACCAATAATGTTAGAGTCGGGTCACCACCACTAATGTTAGAGTCGGGTCACCACCACTAATGTCAGAGTCGAGTCACCACCACTAATGTTAGAGAAGGGTCTCCACCACTAATGTTAGAGTCGGGTCACCACCACTAATGTTAGAGTCGGGTCACCACCACTAATGTCAGAGTCGGGTCACCACCACTAATGTCAGAGTCGGGTCACCACCACTAATGTCAGAGTCGGGTCACCACCACTAATGTTAGAGTCGGGTCACCACCACTAATGTTAGATTCGGGTCACCGCTACTAATGGTAGAGTCGGATCAACAGCACAAATGTTAGAGGCGTGTCACCACCACTAATGTTAGAGTCGGGTCACCACCACTAATGTTAGAGTCGGGTCACCACCACAAATGTTAGAGTCGGGTCACTACCACTAATTTTAGAGTCGGGTCACCACCACTAATGTCAGAGTCGGGCCACCACCACTAATGTTAGAGTCGGGTCACCACCACTAATGTTAGAGTCGGGTCACCACCACAAATGTTAGAGTCGGGTCACCACCACTAATGTTAGAGTCGGGTCACCACCACAAATGTTAGAGTCGGGTCACCGCCACTAATGTTAGAGTCGGGTCACCACCACGAAAATCAGAGTCGGGTCACCACCGCTAATGTCAGAGTCGGGTCACCTCCACTTATGATAGATTCGGTTCACCACCACTAATGTTAGAGTCGAGTCACCACCACTAATGTTAGAGTCGTGTCACCACCACTAATGTTGGAGTCGGGTCACCACCACTAATGTCAGAGTCAGGTCACCACCAATAATGTTAGAGTCGGCTCACCACCACTAATGTTAGAGTCGGGTCACCACCACTAATGTCAGAGTCGAGTCACCACCACTAATGTTAGAGAAGGGTCGCCACCACTAATGTTAGAGTCGGGTCACCACCACTAATGTTAGAGTCGGGTCACCACCACTAATGTCAGAGTCGGGTCACCACCACTAATGTCAGAGTCGGGTCACCACCACTAATGTCAGAGTCGGGTCACCACCACTAATGTTAGAGTCGGGTCACCACCACTAATGTTAGATTCGGGTCACCGCTACTAATGGTAGAGTCGGATCAACAGCACAAATGTTAGAGGCGTGTCACCACCACTAATGTTAGAGTCGGGTCACCACCACTAATGTTAGAGTCGGGTCACCACCACAAATGTTAGAGTCGGGTCACTACCACTAATTTTAGAGTCGGGTCACCACCACTAATGTCAGAGTCGGGCCACCACCACTAATGTTAGAGTCGGGTCACCACCACTAATGTTAGAGTCGGGTCACCACCACAAATGTTGGAGTCGGGTCACCACCACTAATGTCAGAGTCGGGTCACCACCTCTAATGTAAGAGTCGGGTCACCACCACTATTGTCTGAGTCGGGTCACCACCACTAATGTTAGAGTCGGGCCACCACCTCTAATGTTAGAGTCGGGTCACCACCACTTATGTTAGAGTCGGGACACCACTACTAATGTTAGAGTCGGGTCACCATCACTAATGTTGCAGTGGGGTCACCACCACTAATGTTAGAGTCGGGTCACCACCACTAATGTTAGAGTCGGGTCAGCACCACTAATCAGAGTCGGGTCACCACCACTAATGTCAGAGTCAGGTCACCACCACTAATGTTAGAGTCGGGTCACCACCACTAATGTTAGAGTTGGGTCTCCAGCACTAATGTTAGAGTCGGGTCACCACCACTAATGTCAGAGTCGGGTCACCACCACTAATGTTAGTTTCGGGTCACCACCACTAATGTTAGTTTCGGGTCACCACCACTAATGTTAGAGTCGGGTCACCACCACTAATGTCAGAGTCAAGTCACCACCACTAATGTTAGGGAAGGGTCCCCACCACTAATGTTCAATTCGGGTCACCACCACTAATGTTAGAGTCGGGGCACCACCACTAATGTTAGACTCGGGTCACCACCACTAATGTGAGAGTCGGGTCACCACCACTAATGTTAGAGTCGGGTCACCACCACTAATGTTAGAGTCGGGTCACCACCATTAATGTTCGAGTCGGGTCACCACCACTAATGTCAGAGTCGGGTCACCTCCACTAATGTTAGAATCGGGTCACCACCACTAATGTTACAGTCGGGTCACCACCACTTATGATAGAGTCGGGTCACCACCACTAATGTTAGAGTCGGGACCCACCACTAATCAGATTCGGGTCACCACCACTAATGTCAGAGTCAGGTCACCACCACTAATGTTAGAGTCGGGTCACCACCTCTAATGTTAGAGTTGGGTCTCCAGCACTAATGTGAGAGTCGGGTCACCACCACTAATGTCAGACTCGGGTCACCACCACTAATGTTAGTGTCGGGTCACCACCACTAATGTTAGATTCGGGTCACCACCACTAATGTTAGAGTCGGGTCACCACCACTAATGTCAGAGTCAATTCACCACCACTAATGTTAGAGAAGGGTCACCACCACTAATGTTCAATTCGGGTCACCACCACTAATGTTAGAGTCTGGTCACCACCACTAATGTTAGAGTCGGGTCCCCACCATTAATGTTAGAGTCGGGTCACCACCACTAATGTTAGAGTCGGGTCACCACCACTAATGTGAGAGTCGGGTCACCACCACTAATGTCAGAGTCGGGTCACCACCACTAATGTCAGAGTCGGGTCTCCACCACTAATGTTAGAGTCGGGTCACCGCCACTAATGTTAGAGTCGGGTCACCACCACTAATCAGAGTCGGGTCACCACCACTAATGTCAGAGTCAGGTCACCACCACTAATGTTAGAGTCGGGTCACCACCACTAATGTTAGAGTTGGGTCTCCAGCACTAATGTTAGAGTCGGGTCACCACCACTGATGTAAGAGTCGGGTCACCACCACTAATGTTAGTGTCGGGTCACCACCACTAATGTTAGATTCGGGTCACCACCACTAATGTTAGAGTCGTGTCACCACCACTAATGTCAGAGTCAAGTCACCACCACTAATGTTAGAGAAGGGTCACCACCATTAATGTTCAATTCGGGTCACCACCACTCATGTTAGAGTCTGGTCACCACCACTGATGTTAGTGTCTGGTCACCACCACTAATGTTAGAGTCGGGTCACCACCATTAATGTTAGATTCGGGTCACCACCACTAATTTTAGAGTCGGGGCACCACCACTAATGTTAGAGTCGGGTCACCACCACTAATGTCAGAGTCGGGTTACCAGCACTAATGTTAGAGTCGGGTCACCACCACTAATGTTAGGGTCGGGTCACCACCATTAATGTTAGAGTCGGGTCACCACCACTAATGTTAGAGTCGGATCACCACCACTAATGTAGAGTCGGGCCTCCACCACTAATGTCAGAGTCGGGTCACCACCACTAATGTCAGAGTCGGGTCACCTCCACTAATGTTAGAATCGGGTCACAACCGCTAATGTTACAGTCGGGTCACCACCACTAATGATAGAGTCGGGTCACCACCACTAATCAGAGTCGGCTCACCACCACTAATGTCAGAGTCAGGTCACCACCACAAATGTTAGAGTCGGGTCACCACCTCTAATGTTAGAGTTGGGTCTCCAGCACTAATGTTAGAGTCGAGTCACCACCACGAATGTCAGAGTCGGGTCACCACCACTAATGTTAGTGTCGGGTAACCACCACTAATGTTAGATTCGGGTCACCACCACTAATGTTAGAGTCGGGTCACCACCACTAATGTCAGAGTCAATTCACCACCACTAATGTCAGAGAAGGGACACCACCACTAATGTTCAATTCGGGTCACCACCGCTAATGTCAGAGTCGGGTCACCTCCACTTATGATAGATTCGGTTCACCACCACTAATGTTAGAGTCGAGTCACCACCACTAATGTTAGAGTCGTGTCACCACCACTAATGTTGGAGTCGGGTCACCACCACTAATGTCAGAGTCAGGTCACCACCAATAATGTTAGAGTCGGGTCACCACCACTAATGTTAGAGTCGGGTCACCACCACTAATGTCAGAGTCGAGTCACCACCACTAATGTTAGAGAAGGGTCTCCACCACAAATGTTAGAGTCGGGTCACCACCACTAATGTTAGAGTCGGGTCACCACCACTAATGTCAGAGTCGGGTCACCACCACTAATGTCAGAGTCGGGTCACCACCACTAATGTCAGAGTCGGGTCACCACCACTAATGTTAGAGTCGGGTCACCACCACTAATGTTAGATTCGGGTCACCGCTACTAATGGTAGAGTCGGATCAACAGCACAAATGTTAGAGGCGTGTCACCACCACTAATGTTAGAGTCGGGTCACCACCACTAATGTTAGAGTCGGGTCACCACCACAAATGTTAGAGTCGGGTCACTACCACTAATTTTAGAGTCGGGTCACCACCACTAATGTCAGAGTCGGGCCACCACCACTAATGTTAGAGTCGGGTCACCACCACTAATGTTAGAGTCGGGTCACCACCACAAATGTTGGAGTCGGGTCACCACCACTAATGTCAGAGTCGGGTCACCACCTCTAATGTAAGAGTCGGGTCACCACCACTATTGTCTGAGTCGGGTCACCACCACTAATGTTAGAGTCGGGCCACCACCACTAATGTTAGAGTCGGGTCACCACCACTTATGTTAGAGTCGGGACACCACCACTAATGTTAGAGTCGGGTCACCATCACTAATGTTGCAGTGGGGTCACCACCACTAATGTTAGAGTCGGGTCACCACCACTAATGTTAGAGTCGGGTCAGCACCACTAATCAGAGTCGGGTCACCACCACTAATGTCAGAGTCAGGTCACCACCACTAATGTTAGAGTCGGGTCACCACCACTAATGTTAGAGTTGTGGCTCCAGCACTAATGTTAGAGTCGGGTCACCACCACTAATGTCAGAGTCGGGTCACCACCACTAATGTTAGTTTCGGGTCACCACCACTAATGTTAGTTTCGGGTCACCACCACTAATGTTAGATTCGGGTCACCACCACTAATGTCAGAGTCAAGTCACCACCACTAATGTTAGGGAAGGGTCCCCACCACTAATGTTCAATTCGGGTCACCACCACTAATGTTAGAGTCGGGGCACCACCACTAATGTTAGACTCGGGTCACCACCACTAATGTGAGAGTCGGGTCACCACCACTAATGTTAGAGTCGGGTCACCACTACTAATGTTAGAGTCGGGTCACCACCATTAATGTTCGAGTCGGGTCACCACCACTAATGTCAGAGTCGGGTCACCTCCACTAATGTTAGAATCGGGTCACCACCACTAATGTTACAGTCGGGTCACCACCACTTATGATAGAGTCGGGTCACCACCACTAATGTTAGAGTCGGGACCCACCACTAATCAGATTCGGGTCACCACCACTAATGTCAGAGTCAGGTCACCACCACTAATGTTAGAGTCGGGTCACCACCTCTAATGTTAGAGTTGGGTCTCCAGCACTAATGTGAGAGTCGGGTCACCACCACTAATGTCAGACTCGGGTCACCACCACTAATGTTAGTGTCGGGTCACCACCACTAATGTTAGATTCGGGTCACCACCACTAATGTTAGAGTCGGGTCACCACCACTAATGTCAGAGTCAATTCACCACCACTAATGTTAGAGAAGGGTCACCACCACTAATGTTCAATTCGGGTCACCACCACTAATGTTAGAGTCTGGTCACCACCACTAATGTTAGAGTCGGGTCCCCACCATTAATGTTAGAGTCGGGTCACCACCACTAATGTTAGAGTCGGGTCACCACCACTAATGTGAGAGTCGGGTCACCACCACTAATGTCAGAGTCGGGTCACCACCACTAATGTCAGAGTCGGGTCTCCACCACTAATGTTAGAGTCGGGTCACCGCCACTAATGTTAGAGTCGGGTCACCACCACTAATCAGAGTCGGGTCACCACCACTAATGTCAGAGTCAGGTCACCACCACTAATGTTAGAGTCGGGTCACCACCACTAATGTTAGAGTTGGGTCTCCAGCACTAATGTTAGAGTCGGGTCACCACCACTGATGTCAGAGTCGGGTCACCACCACTAATGTTAGTGTCGGGTCACCACAAGTAATGTTAGATTCGGGTCACCACCACTAATGTTAGAGTCGTGTCACCACCACTAATGTCAGAGTCAAGTCACCACCACTAATGTTAGAGAAGGGTCACCACCATTAATGTTCAATTCGGGTCACCACCACTCATGTTAGAGTCTGGTCACCACCACTGATGTTAGTGTCTGGTCACCACCACTAATGTTAGAGTCGGGTCACCACCATTAATGTTAGATTCGGGTCACCACCACTAATTTTAGAGTCGGGGCACCACCACTAATGTTAGAGTCGGGTCACCACCACTAATGTCAGAGTCGGGTTACCAGCACTAATGTTAGAGTCGGGTCACCACCACTAATGTTAGGGTCGGGTCACCACCATTAATGTTAGAGTCGGGTCACCACCACTAATGTTAGAGTCGGATCACCACCACTAATGTAGAGTCGGGCCTCCACCACTAATGTCAGAGTCGGGTCACCACCACTAATGTCAGAGTCGGGTCACCTCCACTAATGTTAGAATCGGGTCACAACCGCTAATGTTACAGTCGGGTCACCACCACTAATGATAGAGTCGGGTCACCACCACTAATGTTAGAGTCGGGTCACCACCACTAATCAGAGTCGGCTCACCACCACTAATGTCAGAGTCGGGTCACCACCTCTAATGTTAGAGTTGGGACTCCAGCACTAATGTTAGAGTCGAGTCACCACCACGAATGTCAGAGTCGGGTCACCACCACTAATGTTAGTGTCGGGTAACCACCACTAATGTTAGATTCGGGTCACCACCACTAATGTTAGAGTCGGGTCACCACCACTAATTTCAGAGTCAATTCACCACCACTAATGTCAGAGTAGGGACACCACCACTAATGTTCAATTCGGGTCACCACCACTAATGTCAGAGTCGGGTCACCACCACTAATGTTAGAGTCGGGTCACCACCACTAATGTTAGAGTCGGGTCACCGCTACTATTGGTAGAGTCGGGTCAACAGCACAAATGTTAGAGGCGGGTCACCACCACTAATGCTCGAGTCGGGTCACCACCACTAATGTTAGAGTCGGGTCACCACCACTAATGTTAGAGTCGGGTCACCACCACTAATGTTAGAGTCGGGTCACCACAACAAATGTTGGAGTTGGGTCACCACCACTAATGTCAGAGTCGGGTCTCCACCTCTAATGTAAGAGTCGGGTCACCACCACTATTGTTCGAGTCGGGTCACCACCACTAATGTTAGAGTCGGGCCACCACCACTAATGTGAGAGTCGAGTCACCACCACTTATGTTAGAGTCGGGACACCACCACTAATGTTGGAGTCGGGTCAACATCACTAATGTTACAGTGGGGACACCACCACTAATGTTAGAGTCGGGTCACCACCACTAATGTTAGAATCGGGTCACCACCACTAATGTTAGAGTTTGGTCTCCAGCACTAATGTTAGAGTCGGGTCACCACCACTAATGTCAGAGTCGGGTCACCACCACTAATGTTAGTGTCGGGTCACCACCACTAATGTTAGATTCGGCTCACCACCACTAATGTTAGAGTCGGGTCACCACCACTAATGTCAGAGTCAATTCACCACCACTATTGTTAGAGAAGGGTCACCACCACTAATGTTCAATTCGGGTCAACACCACTAATGTTAGAGTCTGGTCAGCACCACTAATGTTAGAGTCGGGTCACCACCACTAATGTTAGAGTCGGGTCCCCACCATTAATGTTAGAGTCGGGTCACCACCACTAATGTTAGAGTCGGGTCACCACCACTAATGTGAGAGTCGGGTCACCACCACTAATGTCAGAGTCGGGTCACCACCACTAATGTCAGAGTCGGGTCACCAACACTAATGTTAGAGTCCGGTCACCGCCACTAATGTTGGAGTCGGGTCACCACCACTAATGTCAGAGTCAGGTCACCACCACTAATGTTAGAGTCGGGTCACCACCACTAATGTTAGAGTTGGGTCTCCAGCACTAATGTTAGAGTCGGGTCACCACCACTAATGTCAGAGTCGGGTCACCACCACTAATGTTAGTGTCGGGTCACCACCACTAATGTGAGAGTCGGGTCACCACCACTAATGTGAGAGTCGGGTCACCACCACTAATGTGAGAGTCGGGTCACCACCACTAATGTCAGAGTCCGGTCACCGCCACTAATGTTGGAGTCGGGTCACCACCACTAATGTCAGAGTCAGGTCACCACCACTAATGTTAGAGTCGGGTCACCACCACTAATGTTAGAGTTGGGTCTCCAGCACTAATGTTAGAGTCGGGTCACCACCACTAATGTCAGAGTCGGGTCACCACCACTAATGTTAGTGTCGGGTCACCACCACTAATGTTAGATTCGGGTCACCACCACTAATGTTAGAGTCGTGTCACCACCACTAATGTCAGAGTCGGGTCACCACCACTAATTTTAGAGTCGGGTCACCACCATTAATGTCAGATTCGGGTCACCACCACTAATTTTAGAGTCGGGGCACCACCACTAATGTTAGATTCGGGTCACCACCACTAATGTTAGAGTCTGGTCACCACCACAAATGTTAGTGTCGGGTCACCACCACTAATGTTAGAGTCGGGTCACCACCATTAATGTCAGATTCGGGTCACCACCACTAATGTTAGAGTTGGGTCTCCAGCACTAATGTTAGAGTCGGGTCACCACCACTGATGTCAGAGTCGGGTCACCACCACTAATGTTATTGTCGGGTCACCACAACTAATGTTAGATTCGGGTCACCACCACTAATGTTAGAGTCGTGTCACCACCACTAATGTCAGAGTCAAGTCACCACCACTAATGTTAGAGAAGGGTCACCACCATTAATGTTCAATTCGGGTCACCACCACTCATGTTAGAGTCTGGTCACCACCACTGATGTTAGTGTCTGGTCACCACCACTAATGTTAGAGTCGGGTCACCACCATTAATGTTAGATTCGGGTCACCACCACTAATTTTAGAGTCGGGGCACCACCACTAATGTTAGAGTCGGGTCACCACCACTAATGTCAGAGTCGGGTTACCAGCACTAATGTTAGAGTCGGGTCACCACCACTAATGTTAGGGTCGGGTCACCACCATTAATGTTAGAGTCGGGTCACCACCACTAATGTTAGAGTCGGATCACCACCACTAATGTAGAGTCGGGCCTCCACCACTAATGTCAGAGTCGGGTCACCACCACTAATGTCAGAGTCGGGTCACCTCCACTAATGTTAGAATCGGGTCACAACCGCTAATGTTACAGTCGGGTCACCACCACTAATGATAGAGTCGGGTCACCACCACTAATGTTAGAGTCGGGTCACCACCACTAATCAGAGTCGGCTCACCACCACTAATGTCAGAGTCAGGTCACCACCACAAATGTTAGAGTCGGGTCACCACCTCTAATGTTAGAGTTGGGTCTCCAGCACTAATGTTAGAGTCGAGTCACCACCACGAATGTCAGAGTCGGGTCACCACCACTAATGTTAGTGTCGGGTAACCACCACTAATGTTAGATTCGGGTCACCACCACTAATGTTAGAGTCGGGTCACCACCACTAATGTCAGAGTCAATTCACCACCACTAATGTCAGAGTAGGGACACCACCACTAATGTTCAATTCGGGTCACCACCACTAATGTCAGAGTCGGGTCACCACCACTAATGTTAGAGTCGGGTCACCACCACTAATGTTAGAGTCGGGTCACCGCTACTATTGGTAGAGTCGGGTCAACAGCACAAATGTTAGAGGCGGGTCACCACCACTAATGCTCGAGTCGGGTCACCACCACTAATGTTAGAGTCGGGTCACCACCACTAATGTTAGAGTCGGGTCACCACCACTAATGTTAGAGTCGGGTCACCACAACAAATGTTGGAGTTGGGTCACCACCACTAATGTCAGAGTCGGGTCTCCACCTCTAATGTAAGAGTCGGGTCACCACCACTATTGTTCGAGTCGGGTCACCACCACTAATGTTAGAGTCGGGCCACCACCACTAATGTGAGAGTCGAGTCACCACCACTTATGTTAGAGTCGGGACACCACCACTAATGTTGGAGTCGGGTCAACATCACTAATGTTACAGTGGGGACACCACCACTAATGTTAGAGTCGGGTCACCACCACTAATGTTAGAGTCGGGTCAGCACCACTAATCAGAGTCGGGTCACCACCACTAATGTCAGAGTCAGGTCACCACCACTAATGTTAGAATCGGGTCACCACCACTAATGTTAGAGTTTGGTCTCCAGCACTAATGTTAGAGTCGGGTCACCACCACTAATGTCAGAGTCGGGTCACCACCACTAATGTTAGTGTCGGGTCACCACCACTAATGTTAGATTCGGCTCACCACCACTAATGTTAGAGTCGGGTCACCACCACTAATGTCAGAGTCAATTCACCACCACTATTGTTAGAGAAGGGTCACCACCACTAATGTTCAATTCGGGTCAACACCACTAATGTTAGAGTCTGGTCAGCACCACTAATGTTAGAGTCGGGTCACCACCACTAATGTTAGAGTCGGGTCCCCACCATTAATGTTAGAGTCGGGTCACCACCACTAATGTTAGAGTCGGGTCACCACCACTAATGTGAGAGTCGGGTCACCACCACTAATGTCAGAGTCGGGTCACCACCACTAATGTCAGAGTCGGGTCACCAACACTAATGTTAGAGTCGGGTCACCGCCACTAATGTTGGAGTCGGGTCACCACCACTAATCAGAGTCGGGTCACCACCACTAATGTCAGAGTCAGGTCACCACCACTAATGTTAGAGTCGGGTCACCACCACTAATGTTAGAGTTGGGTCTCCAGCACTAATGTTAGAGTCGGGTCACCACCACTAATGTCAGAGTCGGGTCACCACCACTAATGTTAGTGTCGGGTCACCACCACTAATGTTAGATTCGGGTCACCACCACTAATGTTAGAGTCGTGTCACCACCACTAATGTCAGAGTCGGGTCACCACCACTAATTTTAGAGTCGGGGCACCACCACTAATGTTAGATTCGGGTCACCACCACTAATGTTAGATTCTGGTCACCACCACAAATGTTAGTGTCGGGTCACCACCACTAATGTTAGAGTCGGGTCACCACCATTAATGTCAGATTCGGGTCACCACCACTAATTTTAGAGTCGGGGCACCACCACTAATGTTAGAGTCGGGTCACCACCACTAATGTCAGAGTCGGGTTACTAGCACTAATGTTAGAGTCGGGTCACCACCATTAATGTTAGAGTCGGGTCACCACCATTAATGTTAGAGTCGGGTCACCACCACTAATGTTAGAGTCGGGTCACCACCACTAATCAGAGTCGGCTCACCACCACTAATGTCAGAGTCAGGTCACCACCACTAATGTTAGAGTCTGGTCACCACCTCCAATGTTAGAGTTGGGTCTCCAGCACTAATGTTAGAGTCGGGTCACCACCACTAATGTCAGAGTCGGGTCACCACCACTAATTGTGAGTCGGTTCACCATCACTAATGTCAGAGTCCGGCCACCACCACTAATGTTAGAGTCGGGTCACCGCCAGTAATGTTAGAGTCGGGTCACCACCACTAATATTAGAGTCGGGTCACCACCACTACTGTTAAAGAAGGGTCACCACCACTAATGTTAGGGTCGGGTCACCAGCACTAATGTTAGAGTCGGGTGATCACCACTAATGTCAGAGTCGGTTCACCACCACTAATGTTAGAGTCGGGTCACCACCACTAATGTTAGAGTCGCGTCACCAGCACAAATGTCAGAGTTGCTTCACCACCACTAATGTTAGAGTCGGGTCATCACCACTAATGTTAGACTCGGGTCACCACCACTAATGTCAGAGTCGGGGCACCACCACTAATGTCAGAGTCAGGTCACCACCACTAATGTCAGAGTTGGGTCACCACCACTAATGTCAGAGTCGGGTCACCACCAGTAATGTGAGATTCGGGTACCACCACTAATGTTAGAGTCCGGTCACGACCACTAATGTTAGAGTCGGGTCACCACCACTAATGTTATAGTCGGGTCACCACCACTAATGTTTGAGTCGGGTCACCACCACTAATGTTAGATTCGGGTCACCACCACTAATGTCAGAGTCGGATCACTACCACTAATGTTAGCTTCGGGTGCCCACCACTAAATTCAGCGTCGGGTCACCACCACTAATGTTAGAGTCGGGTCACCACCACTAATGTTAGAATCGGGTCACCAGCACTAATGTTAGAGTCGAGTCACCACTACTAATGTCAGAGTCGGCTCACCACCACTAATGTCAGAGTTGGGTCACCACCACTAATGTTAGAGAAGGGTCACCACCACTAAGGTTTTAGTCGGGTCACCACCACTAATGTCAGAGTCGGATCACCACCACTAATGTCAGAGTCGGTCACCACCACTAATGTTAGAGTTGGGTCATCACCACAAATGTCAGAGTCGGGTCACCACCACTAATGTTAGAGTCAGGTCACCACCACTAATGTTAGAGTCCCGTCAGTTCCACTAATGTTAGAGTCGGGTCACCAGCACAAATTTTAGAATCGGGTAACCACCACTAATGTTAGAGTTGGGTCAGCACCACTAATGTTAGAGTCGGGTCACCACCACTAATGTTGGAGTCGGGTCACCACCACTAATGTTGGAGTCGGTTCACCTCCACTAATATTAGAGTCGGGTCACCAATACAAATGTTAGAGTCGGGTCACCACCACTAATGTTAGAGTTGGGTCACCACCACTAATATTAGAGTCGGGTCACCACCACTAATGTTAGAGAAGGGTCACCACCACTAATGTCAGAGTCGGGTCTCCACCACTAATGTTGAGTCGGTTCATCATCACTAATGTCAGAGTCCGGTCACCACCACTAATGTTAGAGTTGGGTCACCACCACTAATGTTAGAGTCGGGTCACCACCAGTAATGTTAGAGTCGGGTCACCACCACTAATGTCAGAGTCGGGACGCCACCATTAATGTCAGAGTCGGGTCTCCACCACTATAGTCAGAGTCGGGACACCACCACTAATGTGAGGGTCGGGACACCTCCACTAATGTTAGAGTCGGGTCACCGCCACTAATGTTTGAGTCGGGTCACCACCACTAATATCAGAGTCGGGTCACCACTACTAATGTCACAGTCGGGTCACCACCACTAATGTCAGAGTCGGGTCACCACCACTAATTTTATAATCAGGTCACCGCCACTAATGTTAGAGAAGGGTCACCACCACTAATATTAGAGCCGGATCACCACCACTAATGTTAGAGTTGCGTCACCACCACAAATGTTAGAATCGGGTCACCACCACTAATGTTAGAGTCGGGTCACCACCACTAATGTCAGAGTCGGACCATCACCACTAATGTCAGAGTCAGGTCACCACCACAAATGTCAGAGTCGGGTCACCACCACTAATTTTAGAGTCGGGTCACCACAACAAATGTTAAAGTCGGGTCACCAGCACTAAGGTTAGAGGCGGGTCACCACCACTCATGTTAGAGTCGGGTCACCACCACTAATATTAGAGAAGGGTCACCTCCACTAATGTTAGAGTTGGGTCACCACCACTAATGTCAGTGTCAGGTCACCACCACTAATGTTAGAGTCGGGACACCACCAATAATGTCAGAGTCGGATCACCACCTCTAATGTCAGAGTCGGTCACCACCACTGATGTTAGAGTCGGGTCACCACCACTAATGTCAGAGTCGAGTCACCACCACTAATGTTAGAGTCGGGTCACCACAAGTAATGTTAGAGTCGGGTCACCACCACTAATGTTAGAGCCGGGTCACCAGCACCAATGTTAGAGTCGTGTCAACACCACTAATGTTAGAGTCGGGTCAACACCACTAATGTTAGTGTCGGGTCACCACCACTAATGTTAGAGAAGGGTTACCACCACTAATGTTAGAAAAGGGTCACCACCACTAATGTTAGAGTGGGGTCACCACCACTCATGTCATAGTCGGGTCACCACCACTAATGTTAGAGTCGGTTCATCATCACTAATGTCAGAGTCCGGTCACCACCACTAATGTTAGAGTCGGGTCACCACCACTAATGTCAGAGTCGAGTCACCACCACTAATGTTAGAGTCGGGTCACCACAAGTAATGTTAGAGTCGGGTCACCACCACTAATGTTAGAGTCGGTTCACCTCCACTTATATTAGAGCCGGGACACCACCACTAATGTTAGAGTCGGTTCACTACCACTAATGTTAGAGCCGGGTCACCAGCACCAATGTTAGAGTCGTGTCAACACCACTAATGTTACAGTCGGGTCAACACCACTAATGTTAGTGTCGAGTCACCACCAGTAATGTCAGAGTCGGTTCACCAGCACAAATGTTATGGTCGGCTCACCACCACTAATCTTAGAGTCTGGTCACCACCACTAATGTCAGAGTCGGGTCTCCACCACTAATGTTAGAGTCGGTTCATCATCACTAATGTCAGAGTCCGATCACCACCACTAAGGGTAGATTCGGGTCACCACCAGTAATGTTAGAGTCGGGTCACCACCACTAATGTCAGAGTCGGGACGCCACCACTAATGGCAGAGTCGGGTCTCCACCACTATAGTCAGAGTCGGGACACCACCACTAATGTGGGAGTCGGGTCACCACCACTAATGTCACAGTCGTGTCACCACCACTAATGTTAGAGTCGGGTCCACACCACTAATGTCGGAGTCGTGTCACCACCACTAATGTTAGAGTTGGGTCACCACCAGTAATGTTAGAGTCGGGTCACCACCACTAATGTCAGAGTTGGATCACCACCACTAATGTTAGAGTCGGGTCACCACCACGAATGCCAGAGTCGGGTCACCACCACTAATGTTAGAGTCGGGTCACCACCACTAATGTTAGAGTCGGGTCACCAACACTAATGTTAGAGTCGGGTCACCACTACTAATGTCAGAGTCGGATCACCACCACTAATGTCAGAGTTGGGTCACCACCACTAATGATAGAGAAGGGTCACCGCCACTAATGTTAGATTCGGGTGACCACCACTAATGTCAGAGTCAGATCACCACCACTTATGTCAGAGTCGGGTCACCTCCACTAATGTTAGATTCGGGTCACCAGCACAAATGTTAGAGTCGGGTCACCACCACTAATGTTAGAGTTGGGTCACCACCACTAATGTTAGATTCGGGTCACCACCACTAATTTTAGAGTCGGGTCACCACCACTAATGTTAGAGTCGGGTCACCACCACTAATGTTAGAGTCGGGTCACCTCCACTAATATTAGAGTGGGGTCACCAGTACAAATGTTAGAGTCGGGTCACCACCACTACTGTTAAAGAAGGGTCACCACCACTAATGTTAGGGTCGGGTCACCAGCACTAATGTTAGAGTCGGGTGATCACCACTAATGTCAGAGTCGGTTCACCACCACTAATGTTAGAGTCGGGTCACCACCACTAATGTTAGAGTCGCGTCACCAGCACAAATGTCAGAGTTGCTTCACCACCACTAATGTTAGAGTCGGGTCATCACCACTAATGTTAGACTCGGGTCACCACCACTAATGTCAGAGTCGGGGCACCACCACTAATGTCAGAGTCAGGTAACCACCACTAATGTCAGAGTTGTGTCACCACCACTAATGTTAGATTTGGGTCACCACCACTAATGTCAGAGTCGGGTCACCACCAGTAATGTGAGATTCGGGTACCACCACTAATGTTAGAGTCCGGTCACGACCACTAATGTTAGAGTCGGGTCACCACCACTAATGTTATAGTCGGGTCACCACCACTAATGTTTGAGTCGGGTCACCACCACTAATGTTAGATTCGGGTCACCACCACTAATGTCAGAGTCGGATCACTACCACTAATGTTAGCGTCGGGTGCCCACCATTAAATTCAGCGTCGGGTCACCACCACTAATGTTAGAGTCGGGTCACCACCACTAATGTTAGAGTCGGGTCACCAGCACTAATGTTAGAGTCGAGTCACCACTACTAATGTCAGAGTCGGCTCACCACCACTAATGTCAGAGTTGGGTCACCACCACTAATGTTAGAGAAGGGTCACCACCACTAAGGTTTTAGTCGGGTCACCACCACTAATGTCAGAGTCGGATCACCACCACTAATGTCAGAGTCGGTCACCACCACTAATGTTAGAGTTGGGTCATCACCACAAATGTCAGAGTCGGGTCACCACCACTAATGTTAGAGTCAGGTCACCACCACTAATGTTAGAGTCCCGTCAGTTCCACTAATGTTAGAGTCGGGTCACCAGCACAAATTTTAGAATCGGGTAACCACCACTAATGTTAGAGTTGGGTCAGCACCACTAATGTTAGAGTCGGGTCACCACCACTAATGTTGGAGTCGGGTCACCACCACTAATGTTGGAGTCGGTTCACCTCCACTAATATTAGAGTCGGGTCACCAATACAAATGTTAGAGTCGGGTCACCACCACTAATGTTAGAGTTGGGTCACCACCACTAATGTTAGAGTCGGGTCACCACCACTAATGTTAGAGAAGGGTCACCACCACTAATGTCAGAGTCGGGTCTCCACCACTAATGTTGAGTCGGTTCATCATCACTAATGTCAGAGTCCGGTCACCACCACTAATGTTAGAGTTGGGTCACCACCACTAATGTAAGAGTCGGGTCACCACCAGTAATGTTAGAGTCGGGTCACCACCACTAATGTCAGAGTCGGGACGCCACCATTAATGTCAGAGTCGGGTCTCCACCACTATAGTCAGAGTCGGGACACCACCACTAATGTGAGGGTCGGGACACCTCCACTAATGTTAGAGTCGGGTCACCGCCACTAATATTTGAGTCGGGTCACCACCACTAATATCAGAGTCGGGTCACCACTACTAATGTCACAGTCGGGTCACCACCACTAATGTCAGAGTCGGGTCACCACCACTAATTTTATAATCAGGTCACCGCCACTAATGTTAGAGAAGGGTCACCACCACTAATATTAGAGCCGGATCACCACCACTAATGTTAGAGTTGCGTCACCACCACAAATGTTAGAATCGGGTCACCACCACTAATGTTAGAGTCGGGTCATAGAGTCATAGAGTCATAGAGTAATACAGCACAGATAGAGGCCCTTCGGCCCATCGTGTCCATGCCGGCCATCAAGCCCTGTCTAATCTAATCCCATATTCCAGCATTTGGCCCGTAGCCTTGTATGCTATGGCATTTCAAATGCTCATCCAAATGCTTCTTAAATGTTGTGAGGGTTTCTGCCTCCACAACCCTTTCAGGCAGTGAGTTCCAGACTCCAACCACCCTCTGGGAGAAAAAGTTCTTTCTCAAATCCCCTCTAAACCTCCCTCCCTTTACCTTGAATCTATGCCCCCTAGTTATTGACCCCTCTACTAAGGGGAAAAGCTCCTCAGCATCCATCCTATCTATGCCCCTCACAATTTTGTACACCTCAATCATGTCCCCCCTCAGCCTCCTCTGCTCCAAGGAAAACAAACCCAATCTGCCCAGTCTCTCTTCATAGCTGAAGCGCTCCAGCCCTGGTAACATCCTGGTGAACCTCCTCTGCACCCTCTCTAACGCGATCACATCTTTCCTGTAGTGTGGCGACCAGAACTGCACACAGTATTCCAGCTGTGGCCTAACCAGTGTTTTATACAGCTCCATCATAACCTCCTTGCTCTTATATTCTATGCCTCGGCTAATGAAGGCAAGTATCCCATATGCCTTTTTTACCACCTTATCCACCTGTTCCGCCGCCTTCAGGGATCTGTGTACCTGCACACCCAGATCCCTCTGACCCTCCGTCTTGCCTAGGGTCTTACCATTCATTGTGTATTCCCTTGCCTTGTTAGACCCCCCAAAGTGCATCACCTCGCACTTTTCCGGGTTAAATTCCATTTGCCACTGTTCCGCCCATCTGACCAACCCATCTATATCCTTCTGCAGACTGAGGCTACCCTCCTCGCTATTTACCACCCTACCAATTTTAGTATCATCCGCGAATTTACTGATCATACCCTTTACATTCATATCCAAGTCATTAATGTAGACCACAAACAGCAAGGGACCCAGCACCGATCCCTGTGGTACCCCACTGGCCACAGGTTTCCAGTCACAAAAACAACCTTCGACCATCACCCTCTGCCTTCTGCCACTAAGCCAGTTTTGTATCCAATGTGCCAAGGCACCCTGGATTCCATGGGCTCTTACCTTCTTGACCAGTCTCCTGTGCGGGACTTTATCGAAGGCCTTACTGAAATCCATGTATACCACATCCACTGCGTTACCCTCATCCACACACCTAGTCACCCCCTCAAAAAATTCAATCAAATTAGTCAGACATGATCTTCCCTTGACAAAGCCATGTTGACTATCCCTGATTAATCCTTGCCTCTCCAAGTGGAGACAAATTTTGTCCCTCAGGATTTTTTCCAGTAATTTTACTACCACTGATGTTAGGCTCCCGACCTGTAGTTCCCCGGTTTTTCCCTACTACCCTTCTTGAATAATGGTACTACATTAGCGGTTCTCCAGTCCTCATGTTAGAGTCGGGTCACCACCACTAATATTAGAGAAGGGTCACCACCACTAATGTCAGAGTCGGACCATCACCACTAATGTCAGAGTCAGGTCACCACCACAAATGTCAGAGTCGGGTCACCACCACTAATTTTAGAGTCGGGTCACCACAACTAATGTTAAAGTCGGGTCACCAGCACTAAGGTTAGAGCCGGGTCACCACCACTCATGTTAGAGTCGGGTCACCACCACTAATATTAGAGAAGGGTCACCTCCACTAATGTTAGAGTTGGGTCACCACCACTAATGTCAGTGTCAGGTCACCACCAGTAATGTTAGAGTCGGTCACCACCACTAATGTTAGAGTCGGGTCACCAGCACTAATGTTAGAGCCGGGTCACCACCACTAATGTTAGAGTCGGGTCACCACCACTAATGTTAGAGAAGGGTCACCACCACTAATGTTAGAGTGGGGTTACCACCACTAATGTTAGAGAAGGGTCACCACCACTAATGTCAGAATCGGTTCACCAGCACAAACGTTAGAGTCGGGTCAGCACCACTAATCTTAGAGTCGGGCCACCACCACTAATGTTAGAGAAGGGTCACCACCAGTAATGTTAGAGTCGGGTAACCAGCACTAATGTTAGTGCCGGATCACCACCACTTATGTTCGAGTCGGGTCACCATCACTAATGTTAGAATTGGGTCACCACCACTAATGTTAGAGTGGGGTCACCACCACTAATGTCAGAGTCGGGTCACCACCACTAATGTTATAGTCGGTTCATCATCACTAATGTCAGAGTCCGGTCACCACCACTAAGGTTAGAGTCGGGTCACCACCAGTAATGTTAGAGTCGGGTCACCACCACTCATGTTAGAGTCGGGTCACCTCCACTATTGTCAGAGTCGGGTCACCACCTCTAATATCAGAGTCGGGTCTCCACCAAAAATGTCAGAGTCGGGACACCACCACTAATGTTAGAGTCGGGTCACCACCACTAATGTTACAGTCGGGTTACCACCACTATTGTTAGAGTCGGGTCACCACCACTAACGTCAGAGTCGTGTCACCACCACTAATGTTAGAGTTGGGTCACCACCATTAATGTTCGAGTCGGTTCACCACCAATAATGTCAGAATCGGATCACCACCACTAATGTTAGATTCGGGTCACCACCACTAATGCCAGAGTCGGGTAACCACCACTAATGTTAGAGTCGGGACACCACCACTAATGTTAGAGTCGGGTCACCACCACTCATGTTAGAGTCGGGTGACCACAACTAATGTCAGAGTCGGGTCACCACCACTAATGTCAGAGTTGGGTCACCACCACTAATGTTAGAGAAGGGTCACCACCACTAATGTTAGATTCGGGTCACCACCACTAATGTCAGAGTTGAATCACCACCACTTATGTCAGAGTCGGTCACCACCACTAATGTTAGAGTCGGGTCACCACCACTAATGTCAGCGTCGGGTCACCACCACTAATGTTAGAGTCGGGTCGCCACAACTAATGTTAGAGTCGGGTCACCTCCACTAATGTTAGAGTTGGGTCACCACCACTAATGTTCGAATCGTGTCACCGCCACTAATGTTACAGTCGGGTCACCACCACTAATGTTAGAGTCGGGTCACCTCCACTAATGTTGGAGTTGGGTCACCACCACTAATGTTCGAGTCGGGTCACCACCACTAATGTTAGAGAAGGGTCACCACCACTAATGTTAGAGTCGGGTCACCTCCACTAATGTCAGAGTCGGGTCACCACCACTAATGTCAGAGTCGTGTCGCCACCACTAATGTCAGAGTCGGGTCACCACCACTAATGTCAGAGTCGGGACACCTCCACTAATGTTAGAGCCGGGTCACCGCCACTAATGTTAGTGTCGGGTCACCACCACTAATATCAGAGTCGGGCCACCACCACTAATGTCAGAGTCGGGTCACCACCTCTAATTTTAGAGTCTGGTCACCACCACTAATGTTAGAGTCGCGTCACCATCACAAATGTTAGAATCAGGTCACCACCAGTAATGTTAGAGTCGGGTCATCACAACTAATGTTAGAGTCGGGTGACCACCACTAATGTCAGAGTCGGGTCACTACCACTAATTTTAGAGTCGGGTCACCACCACTAATGTCAGAGTCGGGCCACCACCACTAATGTTAGAGTCGGGTCACCACCACTAATGTTAGAGTCGGGTCACCACCACAAATGTTGGAGTCGGGTCACCACCACTAATGTCAGAGTCGGGTCACCACCTCTAATGTAAGAGTCGGGTCACCACCACTATTGTTTGAGTCGGGTCACCACCACTAATGTTAGAGTCGGGTCACCACCACTTATGTTAGTTTCGGGACACCACCACTAATGTTAGAGTCGGGTCACCATCACTAATGTTACAGTGGGGTCACCACCACTAATGTTAGAGTCGGGTCACCACCACTAATGTTAGAGTCGGGTCAGCACCACTAATGTCAGAGTCAGGTCACCACCACTAATGTTAGAGTCGGGTCACCACCACTAATGTTAGTGTTTGGTCTCCAGCACTAATGTTAGAGTCGGGTCACCACCACGAATGTCAGAGTCGGGTCACCACCAGCAATGTTAGTTTCGGGTCACCACCACTAATGCTAGTTTCGGGTCACCACCACTAATGTTAGAGTCGGGTCACCACCACTAATGTCAGAGTCAAGTCACCACCACCAATGTTAGAGAAGGGTCACCACCACTAATGTTCAATTCGGGTCACCACCATTAATGATAGAGTCTGGTCACCACCACTAATGTTATAGTCGGGTCACCACCACTAATGGTAGAGTCGGGTCACCACCATTAATGTTAGATTCGGGTCACCACCACTAATGTTAGAGTCGGGGCACCACCACTAATGTTAGAGTCTAGTCACCACCACTAATGTCAGTGTCGGGTCACCACCACTAATGTTAGAGTCGGGTCACCACCACTAATTTTAGAGTCGGGTCACCACCATTAATGTTAGCGTCGGGTCACCACCACTAATGTTAGTGTCGGGTCATCACCACTAATGTTAGAGTCGGGTCTCCACCACTAATGTCAGAGTCGGGTCACCACCATTAATGTCAGAGTCGGGTCACCTCCACTAATGTTAGAATCGGGTCACCACCACGAATGTTACAGTCGGGTCACCACCACTAATGGTAGAGTCGGTTCACCACCACTAATGTTAGAGTCGGGTCACCACCACTAATCAAAGTCGGGTCACCACCACTAATGTCAGAGTCAGGTCACCACCACGAATGTTAGAGTCGGGTCACCACCACTAAGGCTAGAGTCGGGTCACCACCATTAATGTTAGAGTCGGGTCACCACCACAAATGTTAGAGTCGGGTAACCACCACTAATGTTAGAGTCGGGTCACCACCACTAATGTCAGAGTCGGGTCACCACCACTAATGTCAGAGTCGGGTCACCACCACTAATGTTAGAGTCGGGTCACCGCCACTAATGTTAGAGTCGGGTCACCACCACTAATATCTTGGTCGGGTCACCACCACTAATGTCAGAGTCGGGTCACCTCCACTTATGATAAATTCGGTTCACCACCACTAATGTTAGAGTCGAGTCACCACCACTCATGTTGGAGTCGTGTCACCACCACTAATGTTAGAGTCGGGTCACCACCACTAATGTCAGAGTCAGGTCACCACCACTCATGTTAGAGTCGTGTCACCACCACTAATGTTAGAGTCGGATCACCATCACTAATGTCAGAGTCGAGTCACCACCACTAATGTTAGAGAAGTGTCTCCACCACTAATGTTAGAGTCTGGTCACCACCACTAATGTTAGAGTCGGGTCACCACCACTAATGTTAGAGTCGGGTCAGCACCACGAATCAGATTCGGGTCACCACCACTAATGTCAGAGTCAGGTCACCACCACTAATGTTGGAGTCGGGTCACCACCACTAATGTTAGAGTTGGGTCTCCAGCACTAATGTTAAAGTCGGGTCACCACCACTAATGTCAGAGTTGGGTCACCACCACTAATGTTAGTGTCGGGTCACCACCACTAATGTTAGATTCGGTTCACCACCACTAATGTTAGAGTCGGCACACCACCACTAATGTTCAATTCGGGTCACCACCACTAATGTTACAGTCTGGTCACCACCACTAATGTTATATTCGGGTCACCACCACTAATGTCAGAGTCGTGTCGCCACCACTAATGTCAGAGTCGGGTCACCACCACTAATGTCAGAGTCGGGACACCTCCACTAATGTTAGAGCCGGGTCACCGCCACTAATGTTAGTGTCGGGTCACCACCACTAATATCAGAGTCGGGCCACCACCACTAATGTCAGAGTCGGGTCACCACCTCTAATTTTAGAGTCTGGTCACCACCACTAATGTTAGAGTCGCGTCACCATCACAAATGTTAGAATCAGGTCACCACCAGTAATGTTAGAGTCGGGTCATCACAACTAATGTTAGAGTCGGGTGACCACCAGTAATGTCAGAGTCGGGTCACTACCACTAATTTTAGAGTCGGGTCACCACCACTAATGTCAGAGTCGGGCCACCACCACTAATGTTAGAGTCGGGTCACCACCACTAATGTTAGAGTCGGGTCACCACCACAAATGTTGGAGTCGGGTCACCACCACTAATGTCAGAGTCGGGTCACCACCTCTAATGTAAGAGTCGGGTCACCACCACTATTGTTTGAGTCGGGTCACCACCACTAATGTTAGAGTCGGGTCACCACCACTTATGTTAGTTTCGGGACACCACCACTAATGTTAGAGTCGGGTCACCATCACTAATGTTACAGTGGGGTCACCACCACTAATGTTAGAGTCGGGTCACCACCACTAATGTTAGAGTCGGGTCAGCACCACTAATGTCAGAGTCAGGTCACCACCACTAATGTTAGAGTCGGGTCACCACCACTAATGTTAGTGTTTGGTCTCCAGCACTAATGTTAGAGTCGGGTCACCACCACGAATGTCAGAGTCGGGTCACCACCAGCAATGTTAGTTTCGGGTCACCACCACTAATGCTAGTTTCGGGTCACCACCACTAATGTTAGAGTCGGGTCACCACCACTAATGTCAGAGTCAAGTCACCACCACCAATGTTAGAGAAGGGTCACCACCACTAATGTTCAATTCGGGTCACCACCACTAATGATAGAGTCTGGTCACCACCACTAATGTTATAGTCGGGTCACCACCACTAATGGTAGAGTCGGGTCACCACCATTAATGTTAGATTCGGGTCACCACCACTAATGTTAGAGTCGGGGCACCACCACTAATGTTAGAGTCTAGTCACCACCACTAATGTCAGTGTCGGGTCACCACCACTAATGTTAGAGTCGGGTCACCACCACTAATTTTAGAGTCGGGTCACCACCATTAATGTTAGCGTCGGGTCAACACCACTAATGTTAGTGTCGGGTCATCACCACTAATGTTAGAGTCGGGTCTCCACCACTAATGTCAGAGTCGGGTCACCACCATTAATGTCAGAGTCGGGTCACCTCCACTAATGTTAGAATCGGGTCACCACCACGAATGTTACAGTCGGGTCACCACCACTAATGGTAGAGTCGGTTCACCACCACTAATGTTAGAGTCGGGTCACCACCACTAATCAAAGTCGGGTCACCACCACTAATGTCAGAGTCAGGTCACCACCACGAATGTTAGAGTCGGGTCACCACCACTAAGGCTAGAGTCGGGTCACCACCATTAATGTTAGAGTCGGGTCACCACCACAAATGTTAGAGTCGGGTAACCACCACTAATGTTAGAGTCGGGTCACCACCACTAATGTCAGAGTCGGGTCACCACCACTAATGTCAGAGTCGGGTCACCACCACTAATGTTAGAGTCGGGTCACCGCCACTAATGTTAGAGTCGGGTCACCACCACTGATATCTTGGTCGGGTCACCACCACTAATGTCAGAGTCGGGTCACCTCCACTTATGATAAATTCGGTTCACCACCACTAATGTTAGAGTCGAGTCACCACCACTCATGTTGGAGTCGTGTCACCACCACTAATGTTAGAGTCGGGTCACCACCACTAATGTCAGAGTCAGGTCACCACCACTCATGTTAGAGTCGGGTCACCACCACTAATGTTAGAGTCGGATCACCATCACTAATGTCAGAGTCGAGTCACCACCACTAATGTTAGAGAAGTGTCTCCACCACTAATGTTAGAGTCTGGTCACCACCACTAATGTTAGAGTCGGGTCACCACCACTAATGTTAGAGTCGGGTCAGCACCACGAATCAGATTCGGGTCACCACCACTAATGTCAGAGTCAGGTCACCACCACTAATGTTGGAGTCGGGTCACCACCACTAATGTTAGAGTTGGGTCTCCAGCACTAATGTTAAAGTCGGGTCACCACCACTAATGTCAGAGTTGGGTCACCACCACTAATGTTAGTGTCGGGTCACCACCACTAATGTTAGATTCGGTTCACCACCACTAATGTTAGAGTCGGCACACCACCACTAATGTTCAATTCGGGTCACCACCACTAATGTTACAGTCTGGTCACCACCACTAATGTTATATTCGGGTCACCACCACTAATGTTAGAGTCGGGTCACCACCATTAATGTTAGATTCGGGTCACCACCACTGATGATAGAGTCGGGGCACCACCACTAATGTTAGAGTCGGATCACCATCACTAATGTCAGAGTCGTTCAACACCACTAATGTTAGGTTCGGGTCATCACCACTAATGTCAGAGTTGGGTCACCACCACTAATCTCAGATTCGGGTCACCACCACTAATGTTAGACTCCCTTCACCTCCACTAATGTTAGAGTCGGGTCACCAGCACAAATTTTAGAGTCGGGTCACCACCACTAATGTGAGAGTTGGGTCAGCACCACTAATGTTAGAGTCGGGTCACCTCCACTAATGTAAGAGTCCGGTCACCACCACTAATATCAGAGTCGGGTCACCACCAGTAATTTCAGAGTCGGGTGACCAATTCTAAATTTCGAGTCAGGTCACCACCACTAATGTTAGAGTGGGGTCACCTCCACTAATGTTAGTATCGGGTCACCAACACTAATGTTAGAGTCGGGTCACCACCACTAATGTCAGAGTCGGGTCACGACCACTAATGTTGAGTCGGGTCACCACCACTAATGTTAGAGAAGGGTCACCACCACTAATGTCAGAGTCGGGTCACCACCATTAATGTCAGAGTCGGGTCACCTCCACTAATGTTAGAATCGGGTCACCACCACGAATGTTACAGTCGGGTCACCACCACTAATGGTAGAGTCGGTTCACCACCACTAATGTTAGAGTCGGGTCACCACCATTAATGTCAGAGTCGGGTCACCTCCACTAATGTTAGAATCGGGTCACCACCACGAATGTTACAGTCGGGTCACCACCACTAATGGTAGAGTCGGTTCACCACCACTAATGTTAGAGTCGGGTCACCACCACTAATCAAAGTCGGGTCACCACCACTAATGTCAGAGTCGGGTCACCACCAGTAATTTCAGAGTCGGGTGACCAATTCTAAATTTCGAGTCAGGTCACCACCACTAATGTTAGAGTGGGGTCACCTCCACTAATGTTAGTATCGGGTCACCAACACTAATGTTAGAGTCGGGTCACCACCACTAATGTCAGAGTCGGGTCACGACCACTAATGTTGAGTCGGGTCACCACCACTAATGTTAGAGAAGGGTCACCACCACTAATGTCAGAGTCGGGTCACCACCATTAATGTCAGAGTCGGGTCACCTCCACTAATGTTAGAATCGGGTCACCACCACGAATGTTACAGTCGGGTCACCACCACTAATGGTAGAGTCGGTTCACCACCACTAATGTTAGAGTCGGGTCACCACCATTAATGTCAGTGTCGGTCACCACCACTAATGTGAGAGTTGGGTCAGCACCACTAATGTTAGAGTCGGGTCACCTCCACTAATGTAAGAGTCGGGTCACCACCACTAATATCAGAGTCGGGTCACCACCAGTAATTTCAGAGTCGGGTGACCAATTCTAAATTTCGAGTCAGGTCACCACCACTAATGTTAGAGTGGGGTCACCTCCACTAATGTTAGTATCGGGTCACCAACACTAATGTTAGAGTCGGGTCACCACCATTAATGTCAGTGTCGGTCACCACCACTAATGTTAGAGTCGGGTTACCACCACTAATGCTGGCGTCGGGTTACCACCACTCATTTTAGAGTGGGGTCACCACCACTAATGTTAGAGTCGGGTCACCTCCACTAATGTTAGAGTCGGGTCACCAGCACAAATGTTAGAGTTGGGTCACCACCACTAATGTTAGTGTTGGGTCACCACCACTAATGTTAGAGTCGGGTCACCACCACTAATTTAGAGTCGGGTCACCACCATTAATGTTATATTCGGGTCTCCAGTACAAATGTTAGAGTTGGGTCACCTCCACTAATGTAAGAGTCGGTTCACCATCACTAATGTCAGAGTCGGGTCACCACCACTAATGTCAGAGACGGGTCACCACCACTAATGTTAGAGTTGGGTCACCACCACTAATGTCAGAGTCGGGTCACCACCACTAATGTCAGAGATGGGTCACCACCACTAATGTTAGTGGCGGGTCAACACCACTAATGTTAGAGTAGGGTCACCACCACTAATGTCAGAGTCGAGTCACCACCACTAACGTTAGAGTAGGGTCACCACCACTAATGTCAAAGTCGAGTCACCACCACTAATGTTAGAGTTGGGTCACCACCACTAATGTCAGAGTCGGGTCAACACCACTAATGTCAGAGACGGGTCACCAACACTAATGTTAGAGTGGGGTCAACACCACTAATGTTAGAGGCGGGTCAACACCACTAATGTTAGAGTAGGGTCACCACCACTAATGTCAGAGTCGAGTCACCACCACTAATGTTAGAGTTGCGTCACCACCACTAATGTCAGAGCCGGCTCACGACTACTAATGTCAGAGTCGGGTCACCACCAGTAATGTTAGAGTAGGGTCACTACCACTAATGTTAGAGTCGGGTCACCACCACTAATGTTAGAGTGGGGTCACCACCACTAATGTTAGTGGCGGGTCAACACCACTAATGTTAGAGTAGTGTCACCACCACTAATGTCAGAATCGAGTCACCACCACTAACGTTAGAGTAGGGTCACCACCACTAATGTCAAACTCGAGTCACCACCACTAATGTTAGAGTTGGGTCACCACCACTAATGTCAGAGTCGGGTCAACACCACTAATGTCAGAGACGGGTCACCACCACTAATGTTAGAGTGGGGTCACCACCACTAATCTTAGAGGCGGGTCAACACCACTAATGTTAGAGTAGGGTCACCACCACTAATGTCAGAGTCGATTCACCACCACTAATGTTAGAGTTGGGTCACCACCACTAATGTCAGAGTCGGGTCACGACCACTAATGTCAGAGTCGGGTCACCACCAGTAATGTTAGAGTAGGGTCACTACCACTAATGTTAGAGTCGGGTCACCACCACTAATGTTAGAGTCGGGTTACCGCTACTAATGGTAGAGTCGGGTCAACAGCACAAATGTCAGAGTCGGGTCACCACCACTAATGTTAGAGTCGGGTCACCACCACTAATGTTAGAGTCGGGTCACCACCATTTATGTTGGAGTCGAGTCACCACCACTAATGTTAGAGAAGGGTCACCACCACTAATGTTAAATTCTGGTCACCACCATTAATGTTAGAGTCGGTTCACCACCACTAATGTTAGAGTCGGGTCACCACCACTAATGTCAGATTCAGGTCACCACCACTAATGTTAGAGTCGGGTCACCACCACTAATGTTAGACTCGGGTCACCACCACTAATGTCACAGTCGGGTCACCACCACTAATGTTAGAGTCGGGTCACCACAAATAATGTTAGAGACGGGTCACCACCACTATTCAGAGTCGGGTCACCACCACTAATGTCAGAGTCAGGTCACCACCACTAATGTTAGTGTCGGGTCACCACCACTAATGTCAGAGTCGGGTCACCACCACTAATGTTAGAGTCGGGTAACCACCACGAATGTCAGAGTCGAGTCACCACCACTAATGTCAGAGTCGGGTCACCACCACTAATGTCAGAGTCGGGTCACCGCCACTAATGTTAGAGCCGGGTCACCACCACTAATGTCAGAGTCGGGTCACCACCACTAATGTCAGAGTCGGTTCACCACCACTAATGTTACAGTCGGGTCACCACCACTAATGTTGGAGTCGGGTCACCACCACTAATGTCAGAGTCGGGTCACCACCACTAATGTCAGAGTCGGGTCACCACCACTAATGTTAGAGAAGGGTCAGCACCACTAATGTTAGAGTCGGGTCACCACCACTAATGTCAGAGTCGGGTCACCACCACTAATGTCAGAGTCGGGTCACCACCACTACTGTTAGAGAAGGATCACCACCACTAATGTGAGAGTCGGGACACCGCTACTAATGGTAGAGTCGGGTCAACAGCACAAATGTTAGAGTCGGGTCACCACCACTAATGTTAGAGTCGGTTCACCACCACTAATGTAAGAGTCGGGTGACCACCACTAATGTTAGAGTCGGGTCACCACCACTAATGTCAGAGTCGGGTCACCTCCACTAATGTTAGAGTCGGGTCACCACCACTAATGTTAGAGTCGGGTCACTACCACTAATTTTAGAGTCGGCTCACCACCACTAATGTCAGAGTCGGGTCACCACCACCAATGTTAGAGTCGGGTCACCACCACTAATGTGAGAGTCGGGTCACCACCACTAATGTTGGAGTCGGGTCACCACCACTAATGTCAGAGTCGGGTCACCACCACTTATGTCAGAGTCGGGTCACCACCACTAATGTTAGAGAAGAGTCACCACCACTAATGTCAGAGTCGGGTCACCACCAGTAATGTTAGTTTCGGGTCACCACCACTAATGCTAGTTTCGGGTCACCACCACTAATGTTAGAGTCGGGTCACCACCACTAATGTCAGAGTCAAGTCACCACCACTAATGTTAGAGAAGGGTCACCACCACTAATGTTCAATTCGGGTCACCACCACTAATGTTAGAGTCTGGTCACCACCACTAATGTTATAGCCGGGTCACCACCACTAATGTTAGAGTCGGGTCACCACCATTAATGTTAGATTCGGGTCACCACTACTAATGTTAGAGTCGGGGCACCACCACTAATGTTAGAGTCGGGTCACCACCACTAATGTCAGAGTCGGGTCACCACCACTAATGTTAGAGTCGGGTCACCACCACTAATGTTCGAGTCGGGTCACCACCATTAATGTTCGAATCGGGTCACCACCACTAATGTTAGAGTCGGGTCATCACCACCAATGTTAGAGTCGGGTCTCCACCACAAATGTCAGAGTCGGGTCACCACCATTAATGTCACAGTCGGGTCACCTCCACTAATGTTAGAATCGGGTCACCACCACGAATGTTACAGTCGGGTCACCACCACTAATGGTAGAGTCGGTTCACCACCACTAATGTTAGAGTCGGGTCACCACCACTAATCAAAGTCGGGTCACCACCACTAATGTCAGAGTCAGGTCACCACCACTAATGTTAGAGTCGGGTCACCACCTCTAATGTCAGATTCGGGTCACCACCACTAATGTTAGTGTCGGGTCACCACCACTAATGTCAGTGTCAATTCACCACCACTAATGTTAGAGAAGGGTCACCACCACTAATGTTCAATTCGGGTCACCACCACTAATGTTAGAGTCTGGTCACCACCACTAATGTTAGAGTCGGGTCACCACCACTAATGCTAGAGTCGGGTCACCACCATTAATGTTAGAGTCGGGTCACCACCACAAATGTTAGATTCGGGTCACCACTACTAATGTTAGAGTCGGGTCACCACCACTAATGTCAGAGTCGGGTCACCACCACTAATGTCAGATTCGGGTCACCACCACTAATGTTAGAGTCGGGTCACCGCCACTAATGTTAGAGTCGGGTCACCACCACTAATATCTTGGTCGGGTCACCACCACTAATGTCAGAGTCGGATCACCTCCACTTATGATAGATTCGGTTCACCACCACTAATGTTAGAGTCGAGTCACCACCACTAATGTTGGAGTCGTGTCACCACCACTAATGTTAGAGTCGGGTCACCACCACTAATGTCAGAGTCAGCTCACCACCACTAATGTTAGAGTCGGGTCACCACCACTAATGTTAGAGTCGGATCACCACCACTAATGTCAGAGTCGAGTCACCACCACTAATGTTAGAGAAGTGTCTCCACCACTAATGTTAGAGTCTGGTCACCACCACTAATGTTAGAGTCGGGTCACCACCACTAATGTTAGAGTCGGGTCAGCACCACTAATCAGATTCGGGTCACCACCACTAATGTCAGAGTCAGGTCACCATCACTAATGTTAGAGTCGGGTCACCACCACTAATGTTAGAGTTGGGTCTCCAGCACTAATGTTAGAGTCGGGTCACCACCACTAATGTCAGAGTCGGGTCACCACCACTAATGTTCGTGTCGGGTCACCACCACTAATGTTAGATTCGGTTCACCACCACTAATGTTAGAGTCGGGTCACCACCACTAATGTTCAATTCGGGTCACCACCACTAATGTTACAGTCTGGTCACCACCACTAATGTTATAGTCGGGTCACCACCACTAATGTTAGATTCGGGTCACCACCATTAATGTTAGATTCGGGTCACCACCACTAATGTTAGAGTCGGGGCACCACCACTAATGTTAGAGTCGGATCACCACCACTAATGTCAGAGTCGGTCAACACCACTAATGTTAGGTTCGGGTCATCACCACTAATGTCAGAGTTGGGTCACCACCACTAATCTCAGATTCGGGTCACCACCACTAATGTTAGACTCCCTTCACCTCCACTAATGTTAGAGTCGGGTCACCAGCACAAATTTTAGAGTCGGGTCACCACCACTAATGTTAGAGTTGGGTCAGCACCACTAATGTTAGAGTCGGGTCACCTCCACTAATGTAAGAGTCGGGTCACCACCACTAATATCAGAGTCGGGTCACCACCAGTAATTTCAGAGTCGGGTGACCAATTCTACTTTTCGAGTCAGGTCACCACCACTAATGTTATCGTGGGGTCACCTCCACTAATGTTAGTATCGGGTCACCAACACTAATGTTAGAGTCGGGTCACCACCACGAATGTCAGAGTCGGGTCACGACCACTAATGTTGAGTCGGGTCACCACCACTAATGTTAGAGCAGGGTCACCACCACTAATGTTAGAGACGGGTCACCTCCACTAACGTCAGAGTCGGGTCACCACCACTAATGTCAGAGTTGGGTCACCACCACTAATGTTAGAGAAGGGTCACCACCACTAATGTTAGATTAGGTTCACCACCACTAATGTCAGATTCGGATCACCACCATTAATGTCAGTGTCGGTCACTACCACGAACGTTAGAGTCTGGTTACCACCACTAATGTTAACGTCGGGTCACCACCACTCATGTTAGAGTGGGGTCACCACCACTAATGTTAGAGTCGGGTCACCTCCACTAATGTTAGAGTCGGGTCACCAGCACAAATGTTAGAGTTGGGTCACCACCACTAATGTTAGTGTTGGGTCACCACCACTAATGTTAGAGTCGGGTCACCACCACTAATTTAGAGTCGGGTCACCACCATTAATGTTATATTCGGGTCACCAGTACAAATGTTAGAGTCGGGTCACCACCACTAATGTTAGAGTTGGGTCACCACCAATTATGTTAGTGTCGGGTCACCACCACTAATGTTAGAGAAGGGTCACCACCACTAATGCTAGTGTCGGGTCACCTCCACTAATGTCAGATTCGGGTCAGCACCACTAATGTCAGAGTCGGGTCACCTCCACTAATGTAAGAGTCGGTTCACCATCACTAATGTCAGAGTCGGGTCGCCACCACTAATGTCAGAGACGGGTCACCACCACTAATGTTAGAGTTGGGTCACCACCACTAATGTCAGAGTCGGGTCACCACCACTAATGTCAGAGACGGGTCACCACCACTAATGTTAGAGTGGGGTCACCACCACTAATGTTAGTGGCGGGTCAACACCACTAATGTTAGAGTAGGGTCACCACCACTAATGTCAGAGTCGAGTCACCACCACTAATGTTAGAGTTGGGTCACCACCACTAATGTCAGAGTCGGGTCACGACCACTAATGTCAGAGTCGGGTCACCACCAGTAATGTTAGCGTAGGGTCACTACCACTAATGTTAGAGTCGGGTCACCACCACTAATGTTAGAGTGGGGTTACCACCACTAATGTTAGTGGCGGGTCAACACCACTAATGTTAGAGTAGGGTCACCACCACTAATGTCAGAGTCGAGTCACCACCACTAACGTTAGAGTAGGGTCACCACCACTCATGTCAAAGTCGAGTCACCACCACTAATGTTAGAGTTGGGTCACCACCACTAATGTCAGAGTCGGGTCAACACCACTAATGTCAGAGACGGGTCACCACCACTAATGTTAGAGTGGGGTCACCACCACTAATGTTAGAGGCGGGTCAACACCACTAATGTTAGAGGAGGGTCACCACCACTAATGTCAGAGTCGAGTCACCACCACTAATGTTAGAGTTGGGTCACCATCACTAATGTCAGAGTCGGGTCACGACCACTAATGTCAGAGTCGGGTCACCACCAGTAATGTTAGAGTAGGGTCACTACCACTAATGTTAGAGTCGGGTCACCACCACTAATGTTAGAGTCGGGTTACCGCTACTAATGGTAGAGTCGGGTCAACAGCACAAATGTCAGAGTCGGGTCACCACCACTAATGTTAGAGTCGGGTCACCACCACTAATGTTAGATTCGGGTCACCACCACTAATGTTGGAGTCGGGTCACCAACACTAATGTCAGAGTCGGGTCACCACCACTAATGTCAGAGTCGGGTCACCACCACTATTGTTTGAGTCGGGTCACCACCACTAATGTTAGAGTCGGGTCACCACCACTTATGTTAGAGTCGGGTCACCACCATTTATGTTGGAGTCGAGTCACCACCACTAATGTTAGAGACGGGTCACCACCACTAATGTTAAATTCTGGTCACCACCATTAATGTTAGAGTCGCGTCACCACCACTAATGTTAGAGTCGGGTCACCACCACTAATGTCAGATTCAGGTCACCACCACTAATGTTAGAGTCGGGTCACCACCACTAATGTTAGACTCGGGTCACCACCACTAATGTCACAGTCGGGTCACCACCACTAATGTTAGAGTCGGGTCACCACAAATAATGTTAGAGACGGGTCACCACCACTATTCAGAGTCGGGTCACCACCACTAATGTCAGAGTCAGGTCACCACCACTAATGTTAGAGTCGGGTCACCACCACTAATGTCAGAGTCGGGTCACCACCACTAATGTTAGAGTCGAGTAACCACCACGAATGTCAGAGTCGAGTCACCACCACTAATGTCAGAGTCGTGTCACCACCACTAATGTTAGAGAAGGTCACCACCAAGAATGTTAGAGCCGGATCACCACCACTAATGTCAGAGTCGGGTCACCACCACTAATGTTAGAGCCGGGTCACCACCACTAATGTCAGAGTCGGGTCACCACCACTAATGTCAGAGTCGGTTCACCACCACTAATGTTACAGTCGGGTCACCACCACTAATGTTGGAGTCGGGTCACCACCACTAATGTCAGAGTCGGGTCACCACCACTAATGTCAGAGTCGGGTCACCACCACTAATGTTAGAGTCGGGACACCTCCACTAATGTCAGAGTCGGGACACCTCCACTAATGTTAGAGTCGGGACACCTCCACTAATGTTAGAGTCGGGTCACCACCACTAATGCTAGTGTCGGGTCACCTCCACTAATGTTAGATTCGGGTCACCACCACTAATGTTAGAGTCGGGGCACCACCACTAATGTTAGAGTTGGGTCACCACCACTAATGTCAGAGTCGGGTCAGCACCACTAATGTTAGAGTCGGGTCACCTCCACTAATGTTAGAGTCCGGTCACAACCACTAATGTTAGAGTCGAGTCAGCACCACTAATGTTAGAGTCGAGTCACCACCACTACTGTTAGAGTCGTGTCACCACCACTAATGTTAGAGTCGGGTCACCACCACTAATGTCAGAGTCAGGTCACCACCACTAATGTTAGAGTCGGGTCACCACCACTAATGTTAGAGTCGGGTCACCACCACTAATGTCAGAGTCGAGTCACCACCACTAATGTTAGAAAAGGATCTCCACCACTAATGTTAGAGTAGGGTCACCACCACTAATGTTATAGTCGGTTCACCACCTCTAATGTCAGTGTCGGGTCACCACCACTAATGTTAGAGTCGGGTCACCACCACTAATGTCAGATTCGGGTCACCACCACTAATGTTAGTGTCGGGTCACCACCACTAATGTCAGGGTCGGGTCACCACCACTAATGTCAGAGTCGGGTCACCACCACTAATGTTAGAGTCTGATCACCACCACTAATGTTAGAGTCGGGTCACCACCACTAATGTTAGAGTCGGGTCACCACCATTAATGTTAGAGTCGGGTCACCACCACTAATGTTAGAGTCGGGTCACCACCACTAATGTTAGAGTCGGGTCACCACCACTAATGTCAGAGTCGGGTCACCACCACGAATGTCAGAGTCGGGTCACCACCACTAATGTTAGAGTCGGGTCACCGCCACTAATGTTCGAGTCGGGTCACCACCACGAAAATCAGAGTCGGGTCACCACCACTAATGTCAGAGTCGGGTCACCTCCACTTATGATAGATTCGGTTCACCACCACTAATGTTAGAGCCGAGTCACCACCACTAATGTTAGAGTCGTGTCACCACCACTAATGTTGGAGTCGGGTCACCACCACTAATGTCAGAGTCAGGTCACCACCACTAATGTTAGAGTCGGGTCACCACCACTAATGTTAGAGTCGGGTCACCACCACTAATGTCAGATTCGGGTCACCAACACTAATGATAGAGAAGGGTCTCCACCACTAATGTTAGAGTCGGGTCACCACAACTAATGTTAGAGTCGGGTCACCACCACTAATGTCAGAGTCGGGTCACCACCACTAATGTTAGAGTCGGGTCACCACCACTAATGTCAGAGTCGGGTCACCACCACTAATGTTAGAGTCGGGTCACCACCACTAATGTTAGAGTCGGGTCACCGCTACTAATGGTAGAGTCGGGTCAACAGCACAAATGTTGGAGGCGTGTCACTACCACTAATGTTAGAGTCGGGTCACCACCACTAATGTTAGAGTCGGGTCACCACCACTAATGTTAGAGTCGGGTCACTACCACTAATTTTAGAGTCGGGTCACCACCACTAATGTCAGAGTCGGGCCACCACCACTAATGTTAGAGTCGGGTCACCGCCACTAATGTTAGAGTCGGGTCACCACCACAAATGTTGGAGTCGGGTCACCACCACTAATGTCAGAGTCGGGTCACTACCTCTCATGTAAGAGTCGGGTCACCACCACTATTGTTTGAGTCGGGTCACCACCACTAATGTTAGAGTCGGGCCATCACCACTAATGTTAGAGTCGGGTCACCACCACTTATGTTAGAGTCGGGACACCACCACTAATGTTAGAGTCGGGTCACCATCACTAATGTTACAGTGGGGTCACCACCACTAATGTTAGAGTCGGGTCACCACCACTAATGTTAGAATCGGGTCACCACCACTAATGTCAGAGTCAATTCACCACCACTAATGTTAGAGAAGGGTCACCACCACTAATGTTCAATTCGGGTCACCACCACTAATGTTAGAGTCTGGTCACCACCACTAATGTTAGAGTCGGGTCACCACCACTAATGTTAGAATCGGGTCCCCACCATTAATGTTAGAGTCGGGTCAACACCACTAATGTTAGAGTCGGGTCACCACCACTAATGTGAGAGTCGGGTCACCACCACTAATGTCAGAGTCGGGTCACCACCACTAATGTCAGAGTCGGGTCACCACCACTAATGTTAGAGTCGGGTCACCGCCACTAATGTTAGAGTCGGGTCACCACCACTAATCAGAGTCGGGTCACCACCACTAATGACAGAGTCAGGTCACCACCACTAATGTTAGAGTCGGGTCACCACCACTAATGTTAGAGTTCGGTCTCCAGCACTAATGTTAGAGTCTGGTCACCACCACTAATGTCAGAGTCGGGTCACCACCACTAATGTTAGTGTCGGGTCACCACCACTAATGTTAGATTCGGGTCACCACCACTAATGTTAGAGTCGTGTCACCACCACTAATGTCAGAGTCAAGTCACCACCACTAATGTTAGAGAAGGGTCATCACCATTAATGTTCAATTCGGGTCACCACCACTAATGTTAGAGACTGGTCACCACCACTAATGTTAGTGTCGGATCACCACCACTAATGTTAGAGTCGGGTCACCACCATTAATGTTAGATTCGGGTCACCACCACTAATGTTAGAGTCGGGGCACCTCCACTAATGTTAGAGTCGGGTCACCACCACTAATGTCAGAGTCGGGTCACCACCACTAATGTTAGAGTCGGGTCACCACCACTAATGTTAGAGTCGGGTCACCACCATTAATGTTAGAGTCGGGTCTCCACCACTAATGTTAGAGTCGGGTCACCACCACTAATGTTAGAGTCGGGCCTCCACCACTAATGTCAGAGTCGGGTCACCACCACTAATGTCAGAGTCGGGTCACCTCCACTAATGTTAGAATCGGGTCACCACCACTAATGTTACAGTCGGGTCACCACCACTAATGATAGAGTCGGGTCACCACCACTAATGTTAGAGTCGGGTCACCACCACTCATCAGAGTCGGCTCACCACCACTAATGTCAGAGTCAGGTCACCACCACTAATGTTAGAGTCGGGTCACCACCTCTAATGTTAGAGTTGGGTCTCCAGCACTAATGTTAGAGTCGGGTCACCACCACTAATGTCAGATTCGGGTCACCACCACTAATGTTAGTGTCGGGTCACCACCACGAATGTTAGATTCGGGTCACCACCACTAATGTTAGAGCCGGGTCACCACCACTAATGTCAGAGTCAATTCACCACCACTAATGTTAGAGAAGGGTCACCACCACTAATGTTCAATTCGGGTCACCACCACTAATGTCAGAGTCGGGTCACCACCACTAATGTTAGTGACGGGTCACCACCACTAATGTTAGAGTCGGGTCACCGCTACTAATGGTAGAGTCGGGTCAACAGCACAAATGTTAGAGGCGGGTCACCACCACTAATGTTAGAGTCGGGTCACCACCACTAATGTTAGAGTCGGGTCACCACCACTAATGTTAGAGTCGGGTCACCACCACTAATGTTAGAGTCGGGTCACCACCACAATTGTTGGAGTCGGGTCACCACCACTAATGTCAGAGTCGGGTCACCACCTCTAATGTAAGAGTCGGGTCACCACCACTATTGTTCGAGTCGGGTCACCACCACTAATGTTGGAGTCGGGCCACCACCACTAAAGTGAGAGTCGGGTCACCACCACTTATGTAAGAGTCGGGACACCACCACTAATGTTGGAGTCGGGTCACCATCACTAATGCTACAGTGGGGACACCACCACTAATGTTAGAGTCGGGTCAGCACCACTAATGTTAGAGTCGGGTCAGCACCACTAATCAGAGTCGGGTCACCACCACTAATGTCAGAGTCAGGTCACCACCACTAATGTTAGAATCGGGTCACTACCACTAATGTTAGAGTTTGGTCTCCAGCACTAATGTTAGAGTCGGGTCACCACCACTAATGTCAGATCGGGTCACCACCACTAATGTTAGTTTCGGGTCACCACCACTAATGTTAGATTCGGGTCACCACCACTAATGTTAGAGTCGGGTCACCACCACTAATGTCAGAGTCAAGTCACCACCACTAATGTTAGAGAAGGGTCACCACCACTAATGTTCAATTCGGGTCACCACCACTAATGTTAGAATCTGGTCACCACCACTAATGTTAGTGTCGGGTCACCACCACTAATGTTAGAGTCGGGTCACCACCATTAATGTCAGATTCGGGTCACCACACTAATGTTAGAGTCGGGGCACCACCACTAATGTTAGAGTCGGGTCACCACCACTAATGTCAGAGTCGGGTCACCACCACTAATGTTAGAGTCGGCTCACCTCCACTAATGTTAGAGTCCGGTCACCACCACTAATGTTAGAGTCGAGTCAGCACCACTAATGTTAGAGTCGAGTCACCACCACTACTGTTAGAGTCGTGTCACCAGCACTAATGTTAGAGTCGGGTCACCACCACTAATGTCAGAGTCAGGTCACCACCACTAATGTTAGAGTCGGGTCACCACCACTAATGTTAGAGTCGGGTCACCACCACTAATGTCAGAGTCGGGTCACCACCACTAATGTTAGAGAAGGATCTCCACCACTAATGTTAGAGTCGGGTCACCGCCACTAATGTTAGAGTTGGGTCACCACCACAAATGTTGGAGTCGGGTCACCACCACTAATGTCAGAGTCGGGTCACTACCTCTCATGTAAGAGTCGGGTCACCACCACTATTGTTTGAGTCGGGTCACCACCACTAATGTTAGAGTCGGGCCACCACCACTAATGTTAGAGTCGGGTCACCACCACTTATGTTAGAGTCGGGACACCACCACTAATGTTAGAGTCGGGTCACCATCACTAATGTTACAGTGGGGTCATCACCACTAATGTTAGAGTCGGGTCACCACCTTTAATGTTAGAATCGGGTCACCACCACTAATGTCAGAGTCAATTCACCACCACTAATCTTAGAGAAGGGTCACCACCACTAATGTTCAATTCGGGTCACCACCACTAATGTTAGAGTCTGGTCACCACCACTAATGTTAGAGTCGGGTCACCACCACTAATGTTAGAATCGGGTCCCCACCATTAATGTTAGAGTCGGGTCAACACCACTAATGTTAGAGTCGGGTAACCACCACTAATGTGAGAGTCGGGTCACCACCACTAATGTCAGAGTCGGGTCACCACCACGAATGTCAGAGTCGGGTCACCACCACTAATGTTAGAGTCGGGTCACCGCCACTAATGTTAGAGTCGGGTCACCACCATTAATCAGAGTCGGGTCACCACCACTAATGTCAGAGTCAGGTCACCACCACTAATGTTAGAGTCGGGTCACCGCCACTAATGTTAGAGTGGGGTCACCACCATTAATCAGAGTCGGGTCACCACCACTAATGTCAGAGTCAGGTCACCACCACTAATGTCAGAGTCGGGTCACCACCACTAATGTTAGAGTCGGCTCACCTCCACTAATGTTAGAGTCCGGTCACCACCACTAATGTTAGAGTCGAGTCAGCACGACTAATGTTAGAGTCGAGTCACCACCACTACTGTTAGAGTCGTGTCACCAGCACTAATGTTAGAGTCGGGTCACCACCACTAATGTCAGAGTCAGGTCACCACCACTAATGTTAGAGTCGGGTCACCACCACTAATGTTAGAGTCGGGTCACCACCACTAATGTCAGAGTCGGGTCACCACCACTAATGTTAGAGAAGGATCTCCACCACTAATGTTAGAGTCGGGTCACCGCCACTAATGTTAGAGTTGGGTCACCACCACAAATGTTGGAGTCGGGTCACCACCACTAATGTCAGAGTCGGGTCACTACCTCTCATGTAAGAGTCGGGTCACCACCACTATTGTTTGAGTCGGGTCACCACCACTAATGTTAGAGTCGGGCCACCACCACTAATGTTAGAGTCGGGTCACCACCACTTATGTTAGAGTCGGGACACCACCACTAATGTTAGAGTCGGGTCACCATCACTAATGTTACAGTGGGGTCACCACCACTAATGTTAGAGTCGGGTCACCACCTTTAATGTTAGAATCGGGTCACCACCACTAATGTCAGAGTCAATTCACCACCACTAATCTTAGAGAAGGGTCACCACCACTAATGTTCAATTCGGGTCACCACCACTAATGTTAGAGTCTGGTCACCACCACTAATGTTAGAGTCGGGTCACCACCACTAATGTTAGAATCGGGTCCCCACCATTAATGTTAGAGTCGGGTCAACACCACTAATGTTAGAGTCGGGTCACCACCACTAATGTGAGAGTCGGGTCACCACCACTAATGTCAGAGTCGGGTCACCACCACTAATGTCAGAGTCGGGTCACCACCACTAATGTTAGAGTCGGGTCACCGCCACTAATGTTAGAGTCGGGTCACCACCATTAATCAGAGTCGGGTCACCACCACTAATGTCAGAGTCAGGTCACCACCACTAATGTTAGAGTCGGGTCACCACCACTAATGTTAGAGTTGGGTCTCCAGCACTAATGTTAGAGTCTGGTCACCACCACTAATGTCAGAGTCGGGTCACCACCACTAATGTTAGTGTCGGGTCACCACCACTAATGTTAGATTCGGGTCACCACCACTAATGTTAGAGTCGTGTCACCACCACTAATGTCAGAGTCAAGTCACCACCACTAATGTTAGAGAAGGGTCATCACCATTAATGTTCAATTCGGGTCACCACCACTAATGTTAGAGACTGGTCACCACCACTAATGTTAGTGTCGGATCACCACCACTAATGTTAGAGTTGGGTCACCACCATTAATGTTAGATTCGGGTCACCACCACTAATGTTAGAGTCGGGGCACCTCCACTAATGTTAGAGTCGGGTCACCACCACTAATGTCAGAGTAGGGTCACCACCAATAATGTTAGTGACGGGTCACCACCACTAATGTTAGAGTCGGGTCACCGCTACTAATGGTAGAGTCGGGTCAACAGCACAAATGTTAGAGGCGGGTCACCACCACTAATGTTAGAGTCGGGTCACCACCACTAATGTTAGAGTCGGGTCACCACCACTAATGTTAGAGTCGGGTCACCACCACTAATGTTAGAGTCGGGTCACCACCACAATTGTTGGAGTCGGGTCACCACCACTAATGTCAGAGTCGGGTCACCACCTCTAATGTAAGAATCGGGTCACCACCACTATTGTTCGAGTCGGGTCACCACCACTTATGTTGGAGTTGGGTCTCCAGCACTAATGTTAGAGTCTGGTCACCACCACTAATGTCAGAGTCGGGGCACCTCCACTAATGTTAGAGTCGGGTCACCACCACTAATGTCAGAGTAGGGTCACCACCAATAATGTTAGAGTCGGGTCACCACCACTAATGTTAGAGTCGGGTCACCACCATTAATGTTAGAGTCGGGTCTCCACCACTAATGTTAGAGTCGGGTCACCACCACTAATGTTAGAGTCGTGCCTCCACCACTAATGTCAGAGTCGGGTCACCACCACTAATGTCAGAGTCGGGTCACCTCCTCTAATGTTAGAATCGGGTCACCACCACTAATGTTACAGTCGGGTCACCACCACTAATGATAGAGTCGGGTCACCACCACTAATGCTGGAGTCGGGTCACCACCACTCATCAGAGTCGGCTCACCACCACTAATGTCAGAGTCAGGTCACCACCACTAATGTTAGAGTCGGGTCACCACCTCTAATGTTAGAGTTGGGTCTCCAGCACTAATGTTAGAGTCGGGTCACCACCACTAATGTCAGATTCGGGTCACCACCACTAATGTTAGTGTCGGGTCACCACCACGAATGTTAGATTCGGGTCACCACCACTAATGTTAGAGCCGGGTCACCACCACTAATTTCAGAGTCAATTCACCACCACTAATGTTAGAGAAGGGTCACCACCACTAATGTTCAATTCGGGTCACCACCACTAATGTCAGAGTCGGGTCACCACCACTAATGTTAGTGTCGGGTCACCACCACTAATGTTTAAGTCGGTTCACCGCTACTAATGGTAGAGTCGGGTCAACAGCACAAATGTTAGAGGCGGGTCACCACCACTAATGTTAGAGTCGGGTCACCACCACTAATGTTAGAGTCGGGTCACCACCACTAATGTTAGAGTCGGGTCACCACCACTAATGTTAGAGTCGGGTCACCACCACAATTGTTGGAGTCGGGTCACCACCACTAATGTCAGAGTCGGGTCACCACCTCTAATGTAAGAGTCGGGTCACCACCACTATTGTTCGAGTCGGGTCACCACCACTAATGTTGGAGTCGGGCCACCACCACTAATGTGAGAGTCGGGTCACCACCACTTATGTAAGTGTCGGGACACCACCACTAATGTTAGAGTCGGGTCACCACCACTAATGTTAGAGTCGGGTCAGCACCACTAATCAGAGTCGGGTCACCACCACTAATGTCAGAGTCAGGTCACCACCACTAATGTTAGAATCGGGTCACTACCACTAATGTTAGAGTTTGGTCTCCAGCACTAATGTTAGAGTCGGGTCACCGCCACTAATGTCAGAGTCGGGTCACCACCACTAATGTTAGTTTCGGGTCACCACCACTAATGTTAGATTCGGGTCACCACCACTAATGTTAGAGTCGGGTCACCACCACTAATGTCAGAGTCAAGTCACCACCACTAATGTTAGAGAAGGGTCACCACCACTAATGTTCAATTCGGGTCACCACCACTAATGTTAGAATCTGGTCACCACCACTAATGTTAGTGTCGGGTCACCACCACTAATGTTAGAGTCGGGTCACCACCATTAATGTCAGATTCGGGTCACCACACTAATGTTAGAGTCGGGGCACCACCACTAATGTTAGAGTCGGGTCACCACCACTAATGTCAGAGTCGGGTCACCACCACTAATGTTAGAGTCGGCTCACCTCCACTAATGTTAGAGTCCGGTCACCACCACTAATGTTAGAGTCGAGTCAGCACCACTAATGTTAGAGTCGAGTCACCACCACTACTGTTAGAGTCGTGTCACCAGCACTAATGTTAGAGTCGGGTCACCACCACTAATGTCAGAGTCAGGTCACCACCACTAATGTTAGAGTCGGGTCACCACCACTAATGTTAGAGTCGGGTCAACACCACTAATGTCAGAGTCGGGTCACCACCACTAATGTTAGAGAAGGATCTCCACCACTAATGTTAGAGTCGGGTCACCACCGCTAATGTTATAGTCGGTTCACCACCACTAATGTCAGTGTCGTGTCACCACCACTAATGTAAGACTCGGGTCACCACCACTAATGTCAGATTCGGGTCACCACCACTAATGTTAGTGTCGGGGCACCACCACTAATGTCATGGTCGGGTCACCACCACTAATGTCAGAGTCGGGTCACCACCACTAATGTTAGAGTCTGGTCACCACCACTAATGTTAGAGTCGGGTCACCACCACTAATGTTAGAGTCGGGTCACCACCATTAATGTTAGAGTCGGGTCACCACCACTAATGTTAGAGTCGGGTCACCACCACTAATGTTAGAGTCGGGTCACCACCACTAATGTCAGAGTCGGGTCACCACCACGAATGTCAGAGTCGGGTCACCACCACTAATGTTCAATTCGGGTCACCACCACTAATGTTAGAATCTGGTCACCACCACTAATGTTAGTGTCGGGTCACCACCACTAATGTTAGAGTCGGGTCACCACCATTAATGTCAGATTCGGGTCACCACACTAATGTTAGAGTCGGGGCACCACCACTAATGTTAGAGTCGGGTCACCACCACTAATGTCAGAGTCGGGTCACCACCACTAATGTTAGAGTCGGCTCACCTCCACTAATGTTAGAGTCCGGTCACCACCACTAATGTTAGAGTCGAGTCAGCACCACTAATGTTAGAGTCGAGTCACCACCACTACTGTTAGAGTCGTGTCACCAGCACTAATGTTAGAGTCGGGTCACCACCACTAATGTCAGAGTCAGTTCACCACCACTAATGTTAGAGTCGGGTCACCACCACTAATGTTAGAGTCGGGTCAACACCACTAATGTCAGAGTCGGGTCACCACCACTAATGTTAGAGAAGGATCTCCACCACTAATGTTAGAGTCGGGTCACCACCGCTAATGTTATAGTCGGTTCACCACCACTAATGTCAGTGTCGTGTCACCACCACTAATGTAAGACTCGGGTCACCACCACTAATGTCAGATTCGGGTCACCACCACTAATGTTAGTGTCGGGGCACCACCACTAATGTCATGGTCGGGTCACCACCACTAATGTCAGAGTCGGGTCACCACCACTAATGTTAGAGTCTGGTCACCACCACTAATGTTAGAGTCGGGTCACCACCACTAATGTTAGAGTCGGGTCACCACCATTAATGTTAGAGTCGGGTCACCACCACTAATGTTAGAGTCGGGTCACCACCACTAATGTTAGAGTCGGGTCACCACCACTAATGTCAGAGTCGGGTCACCACCACGAATGTCAGAGTCGGGTCACCACCACTAATGTTAGAGTCGGGTCACCGCCACTAATGTTAGAGTCGGGTCACCACCACGAAAATCAGAGTCGGGTCACCACCACTAATGTCAGAGTCGGGTCACCTCCACTTATGATAGATTCGGTTCACCACCACTAATATTAGAGTCGAGTCACCACCACTAATGTCAGAGTCAGGTCACAACCACTAATGTTAGAGTCGGGTCACCATGACTAATGTTAGAGTCGGGTCACCACCACTAATGTCAGAGTCGTGTCACCACCACTAATGTTAGAGAAGGGTCTCCACCACTAATGTTAGAGTCGGGTCACCACCACACATGTTAGAGTCGGGTCACCACCACTAATGTCAGAGTCGGGTCACCACCACTAATGTTAGAGTCGGGTCACCACAACTAATGTCAGAGTCGAGTCACCACCACTAATGTTAGAGTCGGGTCACCACCACTAATGTTAGAGTCGGGTCACCGCTACTAATGGTAGAGTCGGGTCAACAGCACAAATGTTAGAGGCGTGTCACCACCACTAATGTTAGAGTCGGGTCACCACCACTAATGTTAGAGTCGGGTGACCACCACTAATGTTAGAGTCGGGTCACTACCACTAATTTTAGAGTCGGGTCACCACCACTAATGTCAGAGTCGGGCCACCACCACTAATGTTAGAGTCGGGTCACCACCACTAATGTTAGAGTCGGGTCACCACCACAAATGTTGGAGTCGGGTCACCACCACTAATGTCAGAGTCGGGTCACCACCTCTAATGTAAGAGTCGGGTCACCACCACTATTGTTTGAGTCGGGTCACCACCACAATGTTAGAGTCGGGCCACCACCACTAATGTTAGAGTCGTGTCACCACCACTTATGTTAGAGTCGAGACACCACCACTAATGTTAGAGTCGGGTCACCATCACTAATGTTACAGTGGGGTCACCACCACTAATGTTGGAGTCGGGTCACCACCACTAATGTTAGAGTCGGGTCAGCACCACTAATCAGAGTCGGGTCACCACCACTAATGTCAGTCAGGTCACCACCACAATTTTAGAGTCGGGTCACCACCACTCATGTTAGAGTTGGGTCTCCAGCACTAATGTTAGAGTCGGGTCACCACCACTAATGTCAGAGTCGGGTCACCACCACTAATGCTAGTTTCGGGTCACCACCACTAATGTTAGAGTCGGGTCACCACCACTAATGTCAGAGTTAAGTCTCCACCACTAATGTTAGGGAAGGGTCACCACCACTAATGTTCAATTCGGGTCACCACCACTAATGTTAGAGTCTGGTCACCACTACTAATGTTATAGTCGTGTCACCACCACTAATGGTAGAGTCGGGTAACCACCATTAATGTTAGAATCGGGTCACCACCACTAATGTTAGAGTCGGGTCATCACCACTAATGTTAGAGTCGTGTCTCCACCACTAATGTCAGAGTCGGGTCACCACCATTAATGTCAGAGTCGGGTCATCTCCACTAATGTTAGAATCGGGTCACCACCACGAATGTTACAGTCGGGTCACCACCACTAATGGAAGAGTCGGTTCACCACCACTAATGTTAGAGTCGGGTCACCACCACTAATCAAAGTCGGGTCACCACCACTAATGTCAGAGTCAGGTCACCACCACTAATGTTAGAGTCGGGTCACCACCTCTAATGTTAGAGTTGGGTCTCCATGACTAATGTTAGAGTCGGGTCACCACCACTAATGTCAGAGTCGGGTCACCACCACTAATGTTAGTGTCGGGTCACCACCACTAATGTTAGATTCGGGTCACCACCGCTAATGTTAGAGTCGGGTCACCACCACGAATGTCAGAGTCAATTCACCACCACTAATGTTAGAGAAGGGTCACCACCACTAACGTTCAATTCGGGTCACCACCACTAATGTTAGAGTCTGGGCACCACCACTAATGTTAGATTCGGGTCACCACCACTAATGTTAGAGTCGGGTCACCACCACTAATGTCAGAGTCAAGTCACCACCACTAATGTTAGAGTCGGGTCACCACCACTAATGTCAGAGTCAAGTCACCACCACTAATGTTAGAGAAGGGTCACCAGCACTAATGTTCAATTCGGGTCACCACCACTAATGTTAGAATCTGGTCACCACCACTAATGTTAGTTTCGGGTCACCACCACTAATGTTAGAGTCGGGTCACCACCATTAATGTCAGATTCGGGTCACCACACTAATGTTAGAGTCGGGGCACCACCACTAATGTTAGAGTCGGGTCACCACCACTAATGTCAGAGTCGGGTCACCACCACTAATGTTAGAGTCGGCTCACCTCCACTAATGTTAGAGTCCGGTCACCACCACTAATGTTAGAGTCGAGTCAGCACCACTAATGTTAGAGTCGAGTCACCACCACTACTGTTAGAGTCGTGTCACCAGCACTAATGTTAGAGTCGTGTCACTACCACTAATGTCAGAGTCAGGTCACCACCACTAATGTTAGAGTCGGGTCACCACCACTAATGTTAGAGTCGGGTCACCACCACTAATGTCAGAGTCGGGTCACCACCACTAATGTTAGAGAAGGATCTCCACCACTAATGTTAGAGTCGGGTCACCACCGCTAATGTTATAGTCGGTTCACCACCACTAATGTCAGTGTCGTCTCACCACCACTAATGTAAGACTCGGGTCACCACCACTAATGTCAGATTCGGGTCACCACCACTAATGTTATTGTCGGGGCACCACCACTAATGTCATGGTCGGGTCACCACCACTAATGTCAGAGTCGGGTCACCACCACTAATGTTAGAGTCTGGTCACCACCACAAATGTTAGAGTCGGGTCACTACCACTAATGTTAGAGTCGGGTCACCACCATTAATGTTAGAGTCGGGTCACCACCACTAATGTTAGAGTCGGGTCACCACCACTAATGTTAGAGTCGGGTCACCACCACTAATGTCAGAGTCGGGTCACCACCACGAATGTCAGAGTCGGGTCACCACCACTAATGTTAGAGTCGGGTCACCGCCACTAATGTTAGAGTCGGGTCACCACCACGAAAATCAGAGTCGGGTCACCACCACTAATGTCAGAGTCGGGTCACCTCCACTTATGATAGATTCGGTTCACCACCACTAATGTTAGAGTCGAGTCACCACCACTAATGTCAGAGTCAGGTCACCACCACTAATGTTAGAGTCGGGTCACCACCACTAATGTTAGAGTCGGGTCACCACCACTAATGTCAGAGTCGTGTCACCACCACTAATGTTAGAGAAGGGTCTCCACCACTAATGTTAGAGTCGGGTCACCACCACTCATGTTAGAGTCGGGTCACCACCACTAATGTCAGAGTCGGGTCACCACCACTAATGTTAGAGTCGGGTCACCACCACTAATGTCAGAGTCGGGTCACCACCACTAATGTTAGAGTCGGGTCACCACCACTAATGTTAGAGTCGGGTCACCGCTACTAATGGTAGAGTCGGGTCAAAAGCACAAATGTTAGAGGCGTGTCACCACCACTAATGTTAGAGTCGGGTCACCACCACTAATGTTAGAGTCGGGTGACCACCACTAATGTTAGAGTCGGGTCACTACCACTAATTTTAGAGTCGGGTCACCAACACTAATGTCAGAGTCGGGCCACCACCACTAATGTTAGAGTCGGGTCACCACCACTAATGTAAGAGTCGGGTCACCACCACAAATGTTGGAGTCGGGTCACCACCACTAATGTCAGAGTCGGGTCACCACCTCTAATGTAAGAGTCGGGTCACCACCACTATTGTTTGAGTCGGGTCACCACCACTAATGTTAGAGTCGGGCCACCACCACTAATGTTAGAGTCGGGTCACCGCCACTAATGTTAGAGTCGGGTCACCACCACGAAAATCAGAGTCGGGTCACCACCACTAATGTCAGAGTCGGGTCACCTCCACTTATGATAGATTCGGTTCACCACCACTAATATTAGAGTCGAGTCACCACCACTAATGTCAGAGTCAGGTCACCACCACTAATGTTAGAGTCGGGTCACCATCACTAATGTTAGAGTCGGGTCACCACCACTAATGTCAGAGTCGTGTCACCACCACTAATGTTAGAGAAGGGTCTCCACCACTAATGTTAGAGTCGGGTCACCACCACTCATGTTAGAGTCGGGTCACCACCACTAATGTCAGAGTCGGGTCACCACCACTAATGTTAGAGTCGGGTCACCACCACTAATGTCAGATTCGGGTCACCACCACTAATGTTAGAGTCGGGTCACCACCACTAATGTTAGAGTCAGGTCACCGCTACTAATGGTAGAGTCGGGTCAACAGCACAAATGTTAGAGGCGTGTCACCACCACTAATGTTAGAGTCGGGTCACCACCACTAATGTTAGAGTCGGGTGACCACCACTAATGTTAGAGTCGGGTCACTACCACTAATTTTAGAGTCGGGTCACCACCACTAATGTCAGAGTCGGGCCACCACCACTAATGTTAGAGTCGGGTCACCACCACTAATGTTAGAGTCGGGTCACCACCACAAATGTTGGAGTCGAGTCACCACCACTAATGTCAGAGTCGGGTCACCACCTCTAATGTAAGAGTCGGGTCACCACCACTATTGTTTGAGTCGGGTCACCACCACTAATGTTAGAGTCGGGCCACCACCACTAATGTTAGAGTCGTGTCACCACCACTTATGTTAGAGTCGAGACACCACCACTAATGTTAGAGTCGGGTCACCATCACTAATGTTACAGTGGGGTCACCACCACTAATGTTGGAGTCGGGTCACCACCACTAATGTTAGAGTCGGGTCAGCACCACTAATCAGAGTCGGGTCACCACCACTAATGTCAGTCAGGTCACCACCACAATTTTAGAGTCGGGTCACCACCACTCATGTTAGAGTTGGGTCTCCAGCACTAATGTTAGAGTCGGGTCACCACCACTAATGTCAGAGTCGGGTCACCACCACTAATGTTAGTTTCGGGTCACCACCACTAATGCTAGTTTCGGGTCACCACCACTAATGTTAGAGTCGGGTCACCACCACTAATGTCAGAGTTAAGTCACCACCACTAATGTTAGAGAAGGGTCACCACCACTAATGTTCAATTCGGGTCACCACCACTAATGTTAGAGTCTGGTCACCACTACTAATGTTATAGTCGTGTCACCACCACTAATGTTAGAGTCGTGTCACCACCACTTATGTTAGAGTCGAGACACCACCACTAATGTTAGAGTCGGGTCACCATCACTAATGTTACAGTGGGGTCACCACCACTAATGTTGGAGTCGGGTCACCACCACTAATGTTAGAGTCGGGTCAGCACCACTAATCAGAGTCGGGTCACCACCACTAATGTCAGTCAGGTCACCACCACAATTTTAGAGTCGGGTCACCACCACTCATGTTAGAGTTGGGTCTCCAGCACTAATGTTAGAGTCGGGTCACCACCACTAATGTCAGAGTCGGGTCACCACCACTAATGCTAGTTTCGGGTCACCACCACTAATGTTAGAGTCGGGTCACCACCACTAATGTCAGAGTTAAGTCTCCACCACTAATGTTAGGGAAGGGTCACCACCACTAATGTTCAATTCGGGTCACCACCACTAATGTTAGAGTCTGGTCACCACTACTAATGTTATAGTCGTGTCACCACCACTAATGGTAGAGTCGGGTAACCACCATTAATGTTAGAATCGGGTCACCACCACTAATGTTAGAGTCGGGTCATCACCACTAATGTTAGAGTCGTGTCTCCACCACTAATATCAGAGTCGGGTCACCACCATTAATGTCAGAGTCGGGTCATCTCCACTAATGTTAGAATCGGGTCACCACCACGAATGTTACAGTCGGGTCACCACCACTAATGGAAGAGTCGGTTCACCACCACTAATGTTAGAGTCGGGTCACCACCACTAATCAAAGTCGGGTCACCACCACTAATGTCAGAGTCAGGTCACCACCACTAATGTTAGAGTCGGGTCACCACCTCTAATGTTAGAGTTGGGTCTCCATGACTAATGTTAGAGTCGGGTCACCACCACTAATGTCAGAGTCGGGTCACCACCACTAATGTTAGTGTCGGGTCACCACCACTAATGTTAGATTCGGGTCACCACCGCTAATGTTAGAGTCGGGTCACCACCACGAATGTCAGAGTCAATTCACCACCACTAATGTTAGAGAAGGGTCACCACCACTAACGTTCAATTCGGGTCACCACCACTAATGTTAGAGTCTGGGCACCACCACTAATGTTAGAGTCGGGTCACCACCACTAATGCTAGAGTCGGGTCACCACCATTAATGTTAGAGTCGGGTCACCACCACTAATGTTAGAGTCGGGTCACCACCACTAATGTTAGAGTCGGGTCACCACCACTAATGTCAGAGTCAGGTCACCACCACTAATGTTAGAATCGGGTCACTACCACTAATGTTAGAGTTTGGTCTCCAGCACTAATGTTAGAGTCGGGTCACCGCCACTAATGTCAGAGTCGGGTCACCACCACTAATGTTAGTTTCGGGTCACCACCACTAATGTTAGATTCGGGTCACCACCACTAATGTTAGAGTCGGGTCACCACCACTAATGTCAGAGTCAAGTCACCACCACTAATGTTAGAGAAGGGTCACCAGCACTAATGTTCAATTCGGGTCACCACCACTAATGTTAGAATCTGGTCACCACCACTAATGTTAGTTTCGGGTCACCACCACTAATGTTAGAGTCGGGTCACCACCATTAATGTCAGATTCGGGTCACCACACTAATGTTAGAGTCGGGGCACCACCACTAATGTTAGAGTCGGGTCACCACCACTAATGTCAGAGTCGGGTCACCACCACTAATGTTAGAGTCGGCTCACCTCCACTAATGTTAGAGTCCGGTCACCACCACTAATGTTAGAGTCGAGTCAGCACCACTAATGTTAGAGTCGAGTCACCACCACTACTGTTAGAGTCGTGTCACCAGCACTAATGTTAGAGTCGTGTCACTACCACTAATGTCAGAGTCAGGTCACCACCACTAATGTTAGAGTCGGGTCACCACCACTAATGTTAGAGTCGGGTCACCACCACTAATGTCAGAGTCGGGTCACCACCACTAATGTCAGAGTCGGGTCACCACCACTAATGTTAGAGAAGGATCTCCACCACTAATGTTAGAGTCGGGTCACCACCGCTAATGTTATAGTCGGTTCACCACCACTAATGTCAGTGTCGTCTCACCACCACTAATGTAAGACTCGGGTCACCACCACTAATGTCAGATTCGGGTCACCACCACTAATGTTATTGTCGGGGCACCACCACTAATGTCATGGTCGGGTCACCACCACTAATGTCAGAGTCGGGTCACCACCACTAATGTTAGAGTCTGGTCACCACCACAAATGTTAGAGTCGGGTCACTACCACTAATGTTAGAGTCGGGTCACCACCATTAATGTTAGAGTCGGGTCACCACCACTAATGTTAGAGTCGGGTCACCACCACTAATGTTAGAGTCGGGTCACCACCACTAATGTCAGAGTCGGGTCACCACCACGAATGTCAGAGTCGGGTCACCACCACTAATGTTAGAGTCGGGTCACCGCCACTAATGTTAGAGTCGGGTCACCACCACGAAAATCAGAGTCGGGTCACCACCACTAATGTCAGAGTCGGGTCACCTCCACTTATGATAGATTCGGTTCACCACCACTAATGTTAGAGTCGAGTCACCACCACTAATGTCAGAGTCAGGTCACCACCACTAATGTTAGAGTCGGGTCACCACCACTAATGTTAGAGTCGGGTCACCACCACTAATGTCAGAGTCGTGTCACCACCACTAATGTTAGAGAAGGGTCTCCACCACTAATGTTAGAGTCGGGTCACCACCACTCATGTTAGAGTCGGGTCACCACCACTAATGTCAGAGTCGGGTCACCACCACTAATGTTAGAGTCGGGTCACCACCACTAATGTCAGAGTCGGGTCACCACCACTAATGTTAGAGTCGGGTCACCACCACTAATGTTAGAGTCGGGTCACCGCTACTAATGGTAGAGTCGGGTCAAAAGCACAAATGTTAGAGGCGTGTCACCACCACTAATGTTAGAGTCGGGTCACCACCACTAATGTTAGAGTCGGGTGACCACCACTAATGTTAGAGTCGGGTCACTACCACTAATTTTAGAGTCGGGTCACCAACACTAATGTCAGAGTCGGGCCACCACCACTAATGTTAGAGTCGGGTCACCACCACTAATGTAAGAGTCGGGTCACCACCACAAATGTTGGAGTCGGGTCACCACCACTCATGTCAGAGTCGGGTCACCACCTCTAATGTAAGAGTCGGGTCACCACCACTATTGTTTGAGTCGGGTCACCACCACTAATGTTAGAGTCGGGCCACCACCACTAATGTTAGAGTCGGGTCACCGCCACTAATGTTAGAGTCGGGTCACCACCACGAAAATCAGAGTCGGGTCACCACCACTAATGTCAGAGTCGGGTCACCTCCACTTATGATAGATTCGGTTCACCACCACTAATATTAGAGTCGAGTCACCACCACTAATGTCAGAGTCAGGTCACCACCACTAATGTTAGAGTCGGGTCACCATCACTAATGTTAGAGTCGGGTCACCACCACTAATGTCAGAGTCGTGTCACCACCACTAATGTTAGAGAAGGGTCTCCACCACTAATGTTAGAGTCGGGTCACCACCACTCATGTTAGAGTCGGGTCACCACCACTAATGTCAGAGTCGGGTCACCACCACTAATGTTAGAGTCGGGTCACCACCACTAATGTCAGATTCGGGTCACCACCACTAATGTTAGAGTCGGGTCACCACCACTAATGTTAGAGTCAGGTCACCGCTACTAATGGTAGAGTCGGGTCAACAGCACAAATGTTAGAGGCGTGTCACCACCACTAATGTTAGAGTCGGGTCACCACCACTAATGTTAGAGTCGGGTGACCACCACTAATGTTAGAGTCGGGTCACTACCACTAATTTTAGAGTCGGGTCACCACCACTAATGTCAGAGTCGGGCCACCACCACTAATGTTAGAGTCGGGTCACCACCACTAATGTTAGAGTCGGGTCACCACCACAAATGTTGGAGTCGAGTCACCACCACTAATGTCAGAGTCGGGTCACCACCTCTAATGTAAGAGTCGGGTCACCACCACTATTGTTTGAGTCGGGTCACCACCACTAATGTTAGAGTCGGGCCACCACCACTAATGTTAGAGTCGTGTCACCACCACTTATGTTAGAGTCGAGACACCACCACTAATGTTAGAGTCGGGTCACCATCACTAATGTTACAGTGGGGTCACCACCACTAATGTTGGAGTCGGGTCACCACCACTAATGTTAGAGTCGGGTCAGCACCACTAATCAGAGTCGGGTCACCACCACTAATGTCAGTCAGGTCACCACCACAATTTTAGAGTCGGGTCACCACCACTCATGTTAGAGTTGGGTCTCCAGCACTAATGTTAGAGTCGGGTCACCACCACTAATGTCAGAGTCGGGTCACCACCACTAATGTTAGTTTCGGGTCACCACCACTAATGCTAGTTTCGGGTCACCACCACTAATGTTAGAGTCGGGTCACCACCACTAATGTCAGAGTTAAGTCACCACCACTAATGTTAGAGAAGGGTCACCACCACTAATGTTCAATTCGGGTCACCACCACTAATGTTAGAGTCTGGTCACCACTACTAATGTTATAGTCGTGTCACCACCACTAATGGTAGAGTCGGGTCACCACCATTAATGTTAGATTCGGGTCACCACCACTAATGTTAGAGTCGGGGCACCACCACTAATGTTCGAGTCGGGTCACCACCACTAATGTCAGAGTCGGGTCACCACCACTAATGTTAGAGTCGGGTCACCACCACTAATGTTAGAGTCGGGTAACCACCATTAATGTTAGAATCGGGTCACCACCACTAATGTTAGAGTCGGGTCATCACCACTAATGTTAGAGTCGTGTCTCCACCACTAATGTCAGAGTCGGGTCACCACCATTAATGTCAGAGTCGGGTCACCTCCACTAATGTTAGAATCGGGTCACCACCACGAATGTTACAGTCGGGTCACCACCACTAATGGAAGAGTCGGTTCACCACCACTAATGTTAGAGTCGGGTCACCACCACTAATCAAAGTCGGGTCACCACCACTAATGTCAGAGTCAGGTCACCACCACTAATGTTAGAGTCGGGTCACCACCTCTAATGTTAGAGTTGGGTCTCCATGACTAATGTTAGAGTCGGGTCACCACCACTAATGTCAGAGTCGGGTCACCACCACTAATGTTAGTGTCGGGTCACCACCACTAATGTTAGATTCGGGTCACCACCACTAATGTTAGAGTCGGGTCACCACCACGAATGTCAGAGTCAATTCACCACCACTAATGTTAGAGAAGGGTCACCACCACTAATGTTCAATTCGGGTCACCACCACTAATGTTAGAGTCTGGGCACCACCACTAATGTTAGAGTCGGGTCACCACCACTAATGCTAGAGTCGGGTCACCACCATTAATGTTAGAGTCGGGTCACCACCACTAATGTTAGAGTCGGGTCACCACCATTAATGTCAGATTCGGGTCACCACACTAATGTTAGAGTCGGGGCACCACCACTAATGTTAGAGTCGGGTCACCACCACTAATGTCAGAGTCGGGTCACCACCACTAATGTTAGAGTCGGCTCACCTCCACTAATGTTAGAGTCCGGTCACCACCACTAATGTTAGAGTCGAGTCAGCACCACTAATGTTAGAGTCGAGTCACCACCACTACTGTTAGAGTCGTGTCACCAGCACTAATGTTAGAGTCGGGTCACCACCACTAATGTCAGAGTCAGTTCACCACCACTAATGTTAGAGTCGGGTCACCACCACTAATGTTAGAGTCGGGTCAACACCACTAATGTCAGAGTCGGGTCACCACCACTAATGTTAGAGAAGGATCTCCACCACTAATGTTAGAGTCGGGTCACCACCGCTAATGTTATAGTCGGTTCACCACCACTAATGTCAGTGTCGTGTCACCACCACTAATGTAAGACTCGGGTCACCACCACTAATGTCAGATTCGGGTCACCACCACTAATGTTAGTGTCGGGGCACCACCACTAATGTCATGGTCGGGTCACCACCACTAATGTCAGAGTCGGGTCACCACCACTAATGTTAGAGTCTGGTCACCACCACTAATGTTAGAGTCGGGTCACCACCACTAATGTTAGAGTCGGGTCACCACCATTAATGTTAGAGTCGGGTCACCACCACTAATGTTAGAGTCGGGTCACCACCACTAATGTTAGAGTCGGGTCACCACCACTAATGTCAGAGTCGGGTCACCACCACGAATGTCAGAGTCGGGTCACCACCACTAATGTTAGAGTCGGGTCACCGCCACTAATGTTAGAGTCGGGTCACCACCACGAAAATCAGAGTCGGGTCACCACCACTAATGTCAGAGTCGGGTCACCTCCACTTATGATAGATTCGGTTCACCACCACTAATATTAGAGTCGAGTCACCACCACTAATGTCAGAGTCAGGTCACAACCACTAATGTTAGAGTCGGGTCACCATCACTAATGTTAGAGTCGGGTCACCACCACTAATGTCAGAGTCGTGTCACCACCACTAATGTTAGAGAAGGGTCTCCACCACTAATGTTAGAGTCGGGTCACCACCACACATGTTAGAGTCGGGTCACCACCACTAATGTCAGAGTCGGGTCACCACCACTAATGTTAGAGTCGGGTCACCACAACTAAGGTCAGAGTCGAGTCACCACCACTAATGTTAGAGTCGGGTCACCACCACTAATGTTAGAGTCGGGTCACCGCTACTAATGGTAGAGTCGGGTCAACAGCACAAATGTTAGAGGCGTGTCACCACCACTAATGTTAGAGTCGGGTCACCACCACTAATGTTAGAGTCGGGTGACCACCACTAATGTTAGAGTCGGGTCACTACCACTAATTTTAGAGTCGGGTCACCACCACTAATGTCAGAGTCGGGCCACCACCACTAATGTTAGAGTCGGGTCACCACCACTAATGTTAGAGTCGGGTCACCACCACAAATGTTGGAGTCGGGTCACCACCACTAATGTCAGAGTCGGGTCACCACCTCTAATGTAAGAGTCGGGTCACCACCACTATTGTTTGAGTCGGGTCACCACCACTAATGTTAGAGTCGGGCCACCACCACTAATGTTAGAGTCGTGTCACCACCACTTATGTTAGAGTCGAGACACCACCACTAATGTTAGAGTCGGGTCACCATCACTAATGTTACAGTGGGGTCACCACCACTAATGTTGGAGTCGGGTCACCACCACTAATGTTAGAGTCGGGTCAGCACCACTAATCAGAGTCGGGTCACCACCACTAATGTCAGTCAGGTCACCACCACAATTTTAGAGTCGGGTCACCACCACTCATTTTAGAGTTGGGTCTCCAGCACTAATGTTAGAGTCGGGTCACCACCACTAATGTCAGAGTCGGGTCACCACCACTAATGTTAGTTTCGGGTCACCACCACTAATGCTAGTTTCGGGTCACCACCACTAATGTTAGAGTCGGGTCACCACCACTAATGTCAGAGTTAAGTCTCCACCACTAATGTTAGGGAAGGGTCACCACCACTAATGTTCAATTCGGGTCACCACCACTAATGTTAGAGTCTGGTCACCACTACTAATGTTATAGTCGTGTCACCACCACTAATGGTAGAGTCGGGTAACCACCATTAATGTTAGAATCGGGTCACCACCACTAATGTTAGAGTCGGGTCATCACCACTAATGTTAGAGTCGTGTCTCCACCACTAATGTCAGAGTCGGGTCACCACCATTAATGTCAGAGTCGGGTCACCTCCACTAATGTTAGAATCGGGTCACCACCACGAATGTTACAGTCGGGTCACCACCACTAATGGAAGAGTCGGTTCACCACCACTAATGTTAGAGTCGGGTCACCACCACTAATCAAAGTCGGGTCACCACCACTAATGTCAGAGTCAGGTCACCACCACTAATGTTAGAGTCGGGTCACCACCTCTAATGTTAGAGTTGGGTCTCCATGACTAATGTTAGAGTCGGGTCACCACCACTAATGTCAGAGTCGGGTCACCACCACTAATGTTAGTGTCGGGTCACCACCACTAATGTTAGATTCGGGTCACCACCACTAATGTTAGAGTCGGGTCACCACCACGAATGTCAGAGTCAATTCACCACCACTAATGTTAGAGAAGGGTCACCACCACTAACGTTCAATTCGGGTCACCACCACTAATGTTAGAGTCTGGGCACCACCACTAATGTTAGAGTCGGGTCACCACCACTAATGCTAGAGTCGGGTCACCACCATTAATGTTAGAGTCGGGTCACCATCACTAATGTTAGAGTCGGGTCACCACCACTAATGTTAGAGTCGGGTCACCACCACTAATGTCAGAGTCAGGTCACCACCACTAATGTTAGAATCGGGTCACTACCACTAATGTTAGAGTTTGGTCTCCAGCACTAATGTTAGAGTCGGGTCACCGCCACTAATGTCAGAGTCGGGTCACCACCACTAATGTTAGTTTCGGGTCACCACCACTAATGTTAGATTCGGGTCACCACCACTAATGTTAGAGTCGGGTCACCACCACTAATGTCAGAGTCAAGTCACCACCACTAATGTTAGAGAAGGGTCACCAGCACTAATGTTCAATTCGGGTCACCACCACTAATGTTAGAATCTGGTCACCACCACTAATGTTAGTTTCGGGTCACCACCACTAATGTTAGAGTCGGGTCACCACCATTAATGTCAGATTCGGGTCACCACACTAATGTTAGAGTCGGGGCACCACCACTAATGTTAGAGTCGGGTCACCACCACTAATGTCAGAGTCGGGTCACCACCACTAATGTTAGAGTCGGCTCACCTCCACTAATGTTAGAGTCCGGTCACCACCACTAATGTTAGAGTCGAGTCAGCACCACTAATGTTAGAGTCGAGTCACCACCACTACTGTTAGAGTCGTGTCACCAGCTCTAATGTTAGAGTCGTGTCACTACCACTAATGTCAGAGTCAGGTCACCACCACTAATGTTAGAGTCGGGTCACCACCACTAATGTTAGAGTCGGGTCACCACCACTAATGTCAGAGTCGGGTCACCACCACTAATGTTAGAGAAGGATCTCCACCACTAATGTTAGAGTCGGGTCACCACCGCTAATGTTATAGTCGGTTCACCACCACTAATGTCAGTGTCGTCTCACCACCACTAATGTAAGACTCGGGTCACCACCACTAATGTCAGATTCGGGTCACCACCACTAATGTTATTGTCGGGGCACCACCACTAATGTCATGGTCGGGTCACCACCACTAATGTCAGAGTCGGGTCACCACCACTAATGTTAGAGTCTGGTCACCACCACAAATGTTAGAGTCGGGTCACTACCACTAATGTTAGAGTCGGGTCACCACCATTAATGTTAGAGTCGGGTCACCACCACTAATGTTAGAGTCGGGTCACCACCACTAATGTTAGAGTCGGGTCACCACCACTAATGTCAGAGTCGGGTCACCACCACGAATGTCAGAGTCGGGTCACCACCACTAATGTTAGAGTCGGGTCACCGCCACTAATGTTAGAGTCGGGTCACCACCACGAAAATCAGAGTCGGGTCACCACCACTAATGTCAGAGTCGGGTCACCTCCACTTATGATAGATTCGGTTCACCACCACTAATGTTAGAGTCGAGTCACCACCACTAATGTCAGAGTCAGGTCACCACCACTAATGTTAGAGTCGGGTCACCACCACTAATGTTAGAGTCGGGTCACCACCACTAATGTCAGAGTCGTGTCACCACCACTAATGTTAGAGAAGGGTCTCCACCACTAATGTTAGAGTCGGGTCACCACCACTCATGTTAGAGTCGGGTCACCACCACTAATGTCAGAGTCGGGTCACCACCACTAATGTTAGAGTCGGGTCACCACCACTAATGTCAGAGTCGGGTCACCACCACTAATGTTAGAGTCGGGTCACCACCACTAATGTTAGAGTCGGGTCACCGCTACTAATGGTAGAGTCGGGTCAAAAGCACAAATGTTAGAGGCGTGTCACCACCACTAATGTTAGAGTCGGGTCACCACCACTAATGTTAGAGTCGGGTGACCACCACTAATGTTAGAGTCGGGTCACTACCACTAATTTTAGAGTCGGGTCACCAACACTAATGTCAGAGTCGGGCCACCACCACTAATGTTAGAGTCGGGTCACCACCACTAATGTAAGAGTCGGGTCACCACCACAAATGTTGGAGTCGGGTCACCACCACTAATGTCAGAGTCGGGTCACCACCTCTAATGTAAGAGTCGGGTCACCACCACTATTGTTTGAGTCGGGTCACCACCACTAATGTTAGAGTCGGGCCACCACCACTAATGTTAGAGTCGGGTCACCGCCACTAATGTTAGAGTCGGGTCACCACCACGAAAATCAGAGTCGGGTCACCACCACTAATGTCAGAGTCGGGTCACCTCCACTTATGATAGATTCGGTTCACCACCACTAATATTAGAGTCGAGTCACCACCACTAATGTCAGAGTCAGGTCACCACCACTAATGTTAGAGTCGGGTCACCATCACTAATGTTAGAGTCGGGTCACCACCACTAATGTCAGAGTCGTGTCACCACCACTAATGTTAGAGAAGGGTCTCCACCACTAATGTTAGAGTCGGGTCACCACCACTCATGTTAGAGTCGGGTCACCACCACTAATGTCAGAGTCGGGTCACCACCACTAATGTTAGAGTCGGGTCACCAGCACTAATGTCAGAGTCGGGTCACCACCACTAATGTTAGAGTCGGGTCACCACCACTAATGTTAGAGTCGGGTCACCGCTACTAATGGTAGAGTCGGGTCAACAGCACAAATGTTAGAGGCGTGTCACCACCACTAATGTTAGAGTCGGGTCACCACCACTAATGTTAGAGTCGGGTGACCACCACTAATGTTAGAGTCGGGTCACTACCACTAATTTTAGAGTCGGGTCACCACCACTAATGTCAGAGTCGGGCCACCACCACTAATGTTAGAGTCGGGTCACCACCACTAATGTTAGAGTCGGGTCACCACCACAAATGTTGGAGTCGAGTCACCACCACTAATGTCAGAGTCGGGTCACCACCTCTAATGTAAGAGTCGGGTCACCACCACTATTGTTTGAGTCGGGTCACCACCACTAATGTTAGAGTCGGGCCACCACCACTAATGTTAGAGTCGTGTCACCACCACTTATGTTAGAGTCGAGACACCACCACTAATGTTAGAGTCGGGTCACCATCACTAATGTTACAGTGGGGTCACCACCACTAATGTTGGAGTCGGGTCACCACCACTAATGTTAGAGTCGGGTCAGCACCACTAATCAGAGTCGGGTCACCACCACTAATGTCAGTCAGGTCACCACCACAATTTTAGAGTCGGGTCACCACCACTCATGTTAGAGTTGGGTCTCCAGCACTAATGTTAGAGTCGGGTCACCACCACTAATGTCAGAGTCGGGTCACCACCACTAATGTTAGTTTCGGGTCACCACCACTAATGCTAGTTTCGGGTCACCACCACTAATGTTAGAGTCGGGTCACCACCACTAATGTCAGAGTTAAGTCACCACCACTAATGTTAGAGAAGGGTCACCACCACTAATGTTCAATTCGGGTCACCACCACTAATGTTAGAGTCTGGTCACCACTACTAATGTTATAGTCGTGTCACCACCACTAATGGTAGAGTCGGGTCACCACCATTAATGTTAGATTCGGGTCACCACCACTAATGTTAGAGTCGGGGCACCACCACTAATGTTCGAGTCGGGTCACCACCACTAATGTCAGAGTCGGGTCACCACCACTAATGTTAGAGTCGGGTCACCACCACTAATGTTAGAGTCGGGTAACCACCATTAATGTTAGAATCGGGTCACCACCACTAATGTTAGAGTCGGGTCATCACCACTAATGTTAGAGTCGTGTCTCCACCACTAATGTCAGAGTCGGGTCACCACCATTAATGTCAGAGTCGGGTCACCTCCACTAATGTTAGAATCGGGTCACCACCACGAATGTTACAGTCGGGTCACCACCACTAATGGAAGAGTCGGTTCACCACCACTAATGTTAGAGTCGGGTCACCACCACTAATCAAAGTCGGGTCACCACCACTAATGTCAGAGTCAGGTCACCACCACTAATGTTAGAGTCGGGTCACCACCTCTAATGTTAGAGTTGGGTCTCCATGACTAATGTTAGAGTCGGGTCACCACCACTAATGTCAGAGTCGGGTCACCACCACTAATGTTAGTGTCGGGTCACCACCACTAATGTTAGATTCGGGTCACCACCACTAATGTTAGAGTCGGGTCACCACCACGAATGTCAGAGTCAATTCACCACCACTAATGTTAGAGAAGGGTCACCACCACTAATGTTCAATTCGGGTCACCACCACTAATGTTAGAGTCTGGGCACCACCACTAATGTTAGAGTCGGGTCACCACCACTAATGCTAGAGTCGGGTCACCACCATTAATGTTAGAGTCGGGTCACCACCACTAATGTTAGAGTCGGGTCACCACCACTAATGTTAGAGTCGGGTCACCACCACTAATGTCAGAGTCAGGTCACCACCACTAATGTTAGAATCGGGTCACTACCACTAATGTTAGAGTTTGGTCTCCAGCACTAATGTTAGAGTCGGGTCACCGCCACTAATGTCAGAGTCGGGTCACCACCACTAATGTTAGTTTCGGGTCACCACCACTAATGTTAGATTCGGGTCACCACCACTAATGTTAGAGTCGGGTCACCACCACTAATGTCAGAGTCAAGTCACCACCACTAATGTTAGAGAAGGGTCACCACCACTAATGTTCAATTCGGGTCACCACCACTAATGTTAGAATCTGGTCACCACCACTAATGTTAGTGTCGGGTCACCACCACTAATGTTAGAGTCGGGTCACCACCATTAATGTCAGATTCGGGTCACCACACTAATGTTCGAGTCGGGGCACCACCACTAATGTTAGAGTCGGGTCACCACCACTAATGTCAGAGTCGGGTCACCACCACTAATGTTAGAGTCGGCTCACCTCCACTAATGTTAGAGTCCGGTCACCACCACTAATGTTAGAGTCGAGTCAGCACCACTAATGTTAGAGTCGAGTCACCACCACTACTGTTAGAGTCGTGTCACCAGCACTAATGTTAGAGTCGTGTCACTACCACTAATGTCAGAGTCAGGTCACCACCACTAATGTTAGAGTCGGGTCACCACCACTAATGTTAGAGTCGGGTCACCACCACTAATGTCAGAGTCGGGTCACCACCACTAATGTTAGAGAAGGATCTCCACCACTAATGTTAGAGTCGGGTCACCACCGCTAATGTTATAGTCGGTTCACCACCACTAATGTCAGTGTCGTCTCACCACCACTAATGTAAGACTCGGGTCACCACCACTAATGTCAGATTCGGGTCACCACCACTAATGTTATTGTCGGGGCACCACCACTAATGTCATGGTCGGGTCACCACCACTAATGTCAGAGTCGGGTCACCACCACTAATGTTAGAGTCTGGTCACCACCACAAATGTTAGAGTCGGGTCACTACCACTAATGTTAGAGTCGGGTCACCACCATTAATGTTAGAGTCGGGTCACCACCACTAATGTTAGAGTCGGGTCACCACCACTAATGTTAGAGTCGGGTCACCACCACTAATGTCAGAGTCGGGTCACCACCACGAATGTCAGAGTCGGGTCACCACCACTAATGTTAGAGTCGGGTCACCGCCACTAATGTTAGAGTCGGGTCACCACCACGAAAATCAGAGTCGGGTCACCACCACTAATGTCAGAGTCGGGTCACCTCCACTTATGATAGATTCGGTTCACCACCACTAATGTTAGAGTCGAGTCACCACCACCAATGTCAGAGTCAGGTCACCACCACTAATGTTAGAGTCGGGTCACCACCACTAATGTTAGAGTCGGGTCACCACCACTAATGTCAGAGTCGTGTCACCACCACTAATGTTAGAGAAGGGTCTCCACCACTAATGTTAGATACGGGTCACCACCACTCATGTTAGAGTCGGGTCACCACCACTAATGTCAGAGTCGGGTCACCACCACTAATGTTAGAGTCGGGTCACCACCACTAATGTCAGAGTCGGGTCACCACCACTAATGTTAGAGTCGGGTCACCACCACTAATGTTAGAGTCGGGTCACCGCTACTAATGGTAGAGTCGGGTCAAAAGCACAAATGTTAGAGGCGTGTCACCACCACTAATGTTAGAGTCGGGTCACCACCACTAATGTTAGAGTCGGGTGACCACCACTAATGTTAGAGTCGGGTCACTACCACTAATTTTAGAGTCGGGTCACCAACACTAATGTCAGAGTCGGGCCACCACCACTAATGTTAGAGTCGGGTCACCACCACTAATGTTAGATTCGGGTCACCACCACAAATGTTGGAGTCTGGTCACCACCACTAATGTCAGAGTCGTGTCACCACCTCTAATGTAAGAGTCGGGTCACCACCACTATTGTTTGAGTCGGGTCACCACCACTAATGTTAGAGTCGGGCCACCAGCACTAATGTTAGAGTCGGGTCACCACCACTTATGTTAGAGTCGGGACACCACCACTAATGTTAGAGTCGGGTCACCATCACTAATGTTACAGTGGGGTCACCACCACTAATGTTAGTTTCGGGTCACCACCACTAATGCTAGTTTCGGGTCACCACCACTAATGTTAGTGTCGGGTCACCACCACTAATGTCAGAGTTAAGTCACCACCACTAATGTTAGAGAAGGGTCACCACCACTAATGTTCAATTCGGGTCACCACCACTAATGTTAGAGTCTGGTCACCACTACTAATGTTATAGTCGTGTCACCACCACTAATGGTAGAGTCGGGTCACCACCATTAATGGTAGATTCGGGTCACCACCACTAATGTTAGAGTCGGGGCACCACCACTAATGTTCGAGTCGGGTCACCACCACTAATGTCAGAGTCGGGTCACCACCACTAATGTTAGAGTCGGGTCACCACCACTAATGTTAGAATCGGGTAACCACCATTAATGTTAGAATCGGGTCACCACCACTAATGTTAGAGTCGGGTCATCACCACTAATGTTAGAGTCGTGTCTCCACCACTAATGTCAGAGTCGGGTCACCACCATTAATGTCAGAGTCGGGTCACCTCCACTAATGTTAGAATCGGGTCACCACCACGAATGTTACAGTCGGGTCACCACCACTAATGGAAGAGTCGGTTCACCACCACTAATGTTAGAGTCGGGTCACCACCACTAATCAAAGTCGGGTCACCACCACTAATGTCAGAGTCAGGTCACCACCACTAATGTTAGAGTCGGGTCACCACCTCTAATGTTAGAGTTGGGTCTCCAGCACTAATGTTAGAGTCGGGTCACTACCACTAATGTCAGAGTCGGGTCACCACCACTAATGTTAGTGTCGGGTCACCACCACTAATGTTAGATTCGGGTCACCACCACTAATGTTAGAGTCGGGTCACCACCACGAATGTCAGAGTCAATTCACCACCACTAATGTTAGAGAAGGGTCACCACCACTAATGTTCAATTCGGGTCACCACCACTAATGCTAGAGTCGGGTCACCACCATTAATGTTAGAGTCGGGTCACCACCACTAATGTTAGTGTCGGGTCACCACCACTAATGTTAGAGTCGGGTCACCACCACTAATGTCAGAGTCGGGTCACCACCACTAATGTCAGAGTCGGGTCACCATCACTAATGTTAGAGTCGGGTCACCGCCACTAATGTTAGAGTCGGGTCACCACCACTAATATCTTGGTCGGGTCACCACCACTAATGTCAGAGTCGGGTCACCTCCACTTATGATAGTTTCGGTTCACCACCACTAATGTTAGAGTCGAGTCACCACCACGAATGTTGGAGTCGTGTCACCACCACTAATGTTAGTGTCGGGTCACCACCACTAACGTCAGAGTCGAGTCACCACCACTAATGTTAGAGAAGTGTCTCCACCACTAATGTTAGAGTCTGGTCACCACCACTAATGTTAGAGTCGGGTCACCACCACTAATGTTAGAGTCGGGTCAGCACCACTAATCAGAGTCGGGTCACTACCACTAATGTCAGAGTCAGGTCACCACCACTAATGTTAGAGTCGGGTCACCACCACTAATGTTAGAGTTGGGTCTCCAGCACTAATGTTCGAGTCGGGTCACCACCACTAATGTCAGAGTCGGGTCACCACCACTAATGTTAGTGTCGGGTCACCACCACTAATGTTAGATTCGGTTCACCACCACTAATGTTAGAGTCGGGTCACCACCACTAATGTTCAATTCGGGTCACCACCACTAATGTTACAGTCTGGTCACCACCACTAATGTTATAGTCGGGTCACCACCATTAATGTTAGAGTCAGGTCACCACCATTAATGTTAGATTCGGGTCACCACCACTAATGTTAGAGTCGGGGCACCACCACTAATGTTAGAGTCGGGTCACCACCACTAATGTGAGAGTCGGGTCACCACCACTAATGTTAGAGTTGGGTCACCGCCACTAATGTTAGAGTCGGGTCACCACCATTAATGTTAGAGTCGGGTCACCACCACTAATGTCAGAGTCCGGTCACCTCCACTAATGTTAGAATCGGGTCACCACCACTAATGTTACAGTCGGGTCACCAACATTTATGATAGAATCGGGTCACCACCACTAATGTTAGAGTCGGGACCCACCACTAATCAGAGTCGGGTCACCACCACTAATGTCAGAGTCAGGTCACCACCACTAATGTTAGAGTCGGGTCACCACCTCTAATGTTAGAGTTGGGTCTCCAGCACTAATGTTAGAGTCGGGTCACCACCACTAATGTCAGAGTCGGGTCACCACCACTAATGTTAGTGTCGGGTCACCACCACTAATGTTAGATTCGGGTCACCACCACTAATGTTAGAGTCGGGTCACCACCACTCATGTCAGAGTCAATTCACCACCACTAATGTTAGAGAAGGGGCACCACCACTAATGTTCAATTCGTGTCACCACCACTAATGTTAGAGTCTGGTCACCACCACGAATGTTAGAGTCGGGTCACCACCACTAATGTTAGAGTCGGGTCACCACCACTAATGTTAGAGTCGGGTCACCACCACTAATGTCAGAGACGGGTCACCACCACTAATGTCAGAGTCGGGTCACCACCACGAATGTTAGAGTCGGGTCACCGCCACTAATGTTAGAGTCGGGTCACTACCACTAATATCTTGGTCGGGTCACCACCACTAATGTCAGAGTCGGGTCACCTCCACTTATGATAGATTCGGTTCACCACCACTAATGTTAGAGTCGAGTCACCACCACGAATGTTGGAGTCGTGTCACCACCACTAATGTTAGAGTCGGGTCACCACCACTAATGTCAGAGTCAGGTCACCACCACTAATGTTAGAATCGGGTCACCACCACTAATGTTAGTGTCGGGTCACCACCACTAACGTCAGAGTCGAGTCACCACCACTAATGTTAGAGAAGTGTCTCCACCACTAATGTTAGAGTCTGGTCACCACCACTAATGTTAGAGTCGGGTCACCACCACTAATGTTAGAGTCGGGTCAGCACCACTAATCAGATTCGGGTCACTACCACTAATGTCAGAGTCAGGTCACCACCACTAATGTTAGAGTCGGGTCACCACCACTAATGTTAGAGTTGGGTCTCCAGCACTAATGTTCGAGTCGGGTCACCACCACTAATGTCAGAGTCGGGTCACCACCACTAATGTTAGTGTCGGGTCACCACCACTAATGTTAGATTCGGTTCACCACCACTAATGTTAGAGTCGGGTCACCACCACTAATGTTCAATTCGGGTCACCACCGCTAATGTTACAGTCTGGTCACCACCACTAATGTTATAGTCGGGTCACCACCATTAATGTTAGAGTCGGGTCACCACCATTAATGTTAGATTCGGGTCACCACCACTAATGTTAGAGTCGGGGCACCACCACTAATGTTAGAGTCGGGTCACCACCACTAATGTGAGAGTCGGGTCACCACCACTAATGTTAGAGTTGGGTCACCGCCACTAATGTTAGAGTCGGGTCACCACCATTAATGTTAGAGTCGGGTCACCACCACTAATGTCAGAGTCGGGTCACCTCCACTAATGTTAGAATCGGGTCACCACCACTAATGTTACAGTCGGGTCACCAACACTTATGATAGAGTCGGGTCACCACCACTAATGTTAGAGTCGGGACCCACCACTAATCAGAGTCGGGTCACCACCACTAATGTCAGAGTCAGGTCACCACCACTAATGTTAGAGTCGGGTCACCACCACTAATGTCAGAGTCGTGTCACCACCACTAATGTTAGAGAAGGGTCTCCACCACTAATGTTAGATACGGGTCACCACCACTCATGTTAGAGTCGGGTCACCACCACTAATGTCAGAGTCGGGTCACCACCACTAATGTTAGAGTCGGGTCACCACCACTAATGTCAGAGTCGGGTCACCACCACTAATGTTAGAGTCGGGTCACCACCACTAATGTTAGAGTCGGGTCACCGCTACTAATGGTAGAGTCGGGTCAAAAGCACAAATGTTAGAGGCGTGTCACCACCACTAATGTTAGAGTCGGGTCACCACCACTAATGTTAGAGTCGGGTGACCACCACTAATGTTAGAGTCGGGTCACTACCACTAATTTTAGAGTCGGGTCACCAACACTAATGTCAGAGTCGGGCCACCACCACTAATGTTAGAGTCGGGTCACCACCACTAATGTTAGATTCGGGTCACCACCACAAATGTTGGAGTCGGGTCACCACCACTAATGTCAGAGTCGGGTCACCACCTCTAATGTAAGAGTCGGGTCACCACCACTATTGTTTGAGTCGGGTCACCACCACTAATGTTAGAGTCGGGCCACCAGCACTAATGTTAGAGTCGGGTCACCACCACTTATGTTAGAGTCGGGACACCACCACTAATGTTAGAGTCGGGTCACCATCACTAATGTTACAGTGGGGTCACCACCACTAATGTTGGAGTCGGGTCACCACCACTAATGTTAGAGTCGGGTCAGCACCACTAATCAGAGTCGGGTCACCACCACTAATGTCAGTCAGGTCACCACCACAATTTTAGAGTCGAGTCACCACCACTCATGTTAGAGTTGGGTCTCCAGCACTAATGTTAGAGTCGGGTCACCACCACTAATGTCAGAGTCGGGTCACCACCACTAATGTTAGTTTCGGGTCACCACCACTAATGCTAGTTTCGGGTCACCACCACTAATGTTAGAGTCGGGTCACCACCACTAATGTCAGAGTTAAGTCACCACCACTAATGTTAGAGAAGGGTCACCACCACTAATGTTCAATTCGGGTCACCACCACTAATGTTAGAGTCTGGTCATCACTACTAATGTTATAGTCGTGTCACCACCACTAATGGTAGAGTCGGGTCACCACCATTAATGGTAGATTCGGGTCACCACCACTAATGTTAGAGTCGGGGCACCACCACCAATGTTCGAGTCGGGTCACCACCACTAATGTCAGAGTCGGGTCACCACCACTAATGTTAGAGTCGGGTCACCACCACTAATGTTAGAATCGGGTAACCACCATTAATGTTAGAATCGGGTCACCACCACTAATGTTAGAGTCGGGTCATCACCACTAATGTTAGAGTCGTGTCTCCACCACTAATGTCAGAGTCGGGTCACCACCATTAATGTCAGAGTCGGGTCACCTCCACTAATGTTAGAATCGGGTCACCACCACGAATGTTACAGTCGGGTCACCACCACTAATGGAAGAGTCGGTTCACCACCACTAATGTTAGAGTCGGGTCACCACCACTAATCAAAGTCGGGTCACCACCACTAATGTCAGAGTCAGGTCACCACCACTAATGTTAGAGTCGGGTCACCACCTCTAATGTTAGAGTTGGGTCTCCAGCACTAATGTTAGAGTCGGGTCACTACCACTAATGTCAGAGTCGGGTCACCACCACTAATGTTAGTGTCGGGTCACCACCACTAATGTTAGATTCGGGTCACCACCACTAATGTTAGAGTCGGGTCACCACCACGAATGTCAGAGTCAATTCACCACCACTAATGTTAGAGAAGGGTCACCACCACTAATGTTCAATTCGGGTCACCACCACTAATGCTAGAGTCGGGTCACCACCATTAATGTTAGAGTCGGGTCACCACCACTAATGTTAGTGTCGGGTCACCACCACTAATGTTAGAGTCGGGTCACCACCACTAATGTCAGAGTCGGGTCACCACCACTAATGTCAGAGTCGGGTCACCATCACTAATGTTAGAGTCGGGTCACCGCCACTAATGTTAGAGTCGGGTCACCACCACTAATATCTTGGTCGGGTCACCACCACTAATGTCAGAGTCGGGTCACCTCCACTTATGATAGTTTCGGTTCACCACCACTAATGTTAGAGTCGAGTCACCACCACGAATGTTGGAGTCGTGTCACCACCACTAATGTTAGTGTCGGGTCACCACCACTAACGTCAGAGTCGAGTCACCACCACTAATGTTAGAGAAGTGTCTCCACCACTAATGTTAGAGTCTGGTCACCACCACTAATGTTAGAGTCGGGTCACCACCACTAATGTTAGAGTCGGGTCAGCACCACTAATCAGAGTCGGGTCACTACCACTAATGTCAGAGTCAGGTCACCACCAATAATGTTAGAGTCGGGTCACCACCACTAATGTTAGAGTTGGGTCTCCAGCACTAATGTTCGAGTCGGGTCACCACCACTAATGTCAGAGTCGGGTCACCACCACTAATGTTAGTGTCGGGTCACCACCACTAATGTTAGATTCGGTTCACCACCACTAATGTTAGAGTCGGGTCACCACCACTAATGTTCAATTCGGGTCACCACCACTAATGTTACAGTCTGGTCACCACCACTAATGTTATAGTCGGGTCACCACCATTAATGTTAGAGTCAGGTCACCACCATTAATGTTAGATTCGGGTCACCACCACTAATGTTAGAGTCGGGGCACCACCACTAATGTTAGAGTCGGGTCACCACCACTAATGTGAGAGTCGGGTCACCACCACTAATGTTAGAGTTGGGTCACCGCCACTAATGTTAGAGTCGGGTCACCACCATTAATGTTAGAGTCGGGTCACCACCACTAATGTCAGAGTCCGGTCACCTCCACTAATGTTAGAATCGGGTCACCACCACTAATGTTACAGTCGGGTCACCAACATTTATGATAGAATCGGGTCACCACCACTAATGTTAGAGTCGGGACCCACCACTAATCAGAGTCGGGTCACCACCACTAATGTCAGAGTCAGGTCACCACCACTAATGTTAGAGTCGGGTCACCACCTCTAATGTTAGAGTTGGGTCTCCAGCACTAATGTTAGAGTCGGGTCACCACCACTAATGTCAGAGTCGGGTCACCACCACTAATGTTAGTGTCGGGTCACCACCACTAATGTTAGATTCGGGTCACCACCACTAATGTTAGAGTCGGGTCACCACCACTCATGTCAGAGTCAATTCACCACCACTAATGTTAGAGAAGGGGCACCACCACTAATGTTCAATTCGTGTCACCACCACTAATGTTAGAGTCTGGTCACCACCACGAATGTTAGAGTCGGGTCACCACCACTAATGTTAGAGTCGGGTCACCACCACTAATGTTAGAGTCGGGTCACCACCACTAATGTCAGAGACGGGTCACCACCACTAATGTCAGAGTCGGGTCACCACCACGAATGTTAGAGTCGGGTCACCGCCACTAATGTTAGAGTCGGGTCACTACCACTAATATCTTGGTCGGGTCACCACCACTAATGTCAGAGTCGGGTCACCTCCACTTATGATAGATTCGGTTCACCACCACTAATGTTAGAGTCGAGTCACCACCACGAATGTTGGAGTCGTGTCACCACCACTAATGTTAGAGTCGGGTCACCACCACTAATGTCAGAGTCAGGTCACCACCACTAATGTTAGAATCGGGTCACCACCACTAATGTTAGTGTCGGGTCACCACCACTAACGTCAGAGTCGAGTCACCTCCACTAATGTTAGAGAAGTGTCTCCACCACTAATGTTAGAGTCTGGTCACCACCACTAATGTTAGAGTCGGGTCACCACCACTAATGTTAGAGTCGGGTCAGCACCACTAATCAGATTCGGGTCACTACCACTAATGTCAGAGTCAGGTCACCACCACTAATGTTAGAGTCGGGTCACCACCACTAATGTTAGAGTTGGGTCTCCAGCACTAATGTTCGAGTCGGGTCACCACCACTAATGTCAGAGTCGGGTCACCACCACTAATGTTAGTGTCGGGTCACCACCACTAATGTTAGATTCGGTTCACCACCACTAATGTTAGAGTCGGGTCACCACCACTAATGTTCAATTCGGGTCACCACCGCTAATGTTACAGTCTGGTCACCACCACTAATGTTATAGTCGGGTCACCACCATTAATGTTAGAGTCGGGTCACCACCATTAATGTTAGATTCGGGTCACCACCACTAATGTTAGAGTCGGGGCACCACCACTAATGTTAGAGTCGGGTCACCACCACTAATGTGAGAGTCGGGTCACCACCACTAATGTTAGAGTTGGGTCACCGCCACTAATGTTAGAGTCGGGTCACCACCATTAATGTTAGAGTCGGGTCACCACCACTAATGTCAGAGTCGGGTCACCTCCACTAATGTTAGAATCGGGTCACCACCACTAATGTTACAGTCGGGTCACCAACACTTATGATAGAGTCGGGTCACCACCACTAATGTTAGAGTCGGGACCCACCACTAATCAGAGTCGGGTCACCACCACTAATGTCAGAGTCAGGTCACCACCACTAATGTTAGAGTCGGGTCACCACCTCTAATGTTAGAGTTGGGTCTCCATCACTAATGTTAGAGTCGGGTCACCACCACTAATGTCAGAGTCGGGTCACCACCACTAATGTTAGTGTCGGGTCACCACCACTAATGTTAGATTCGGGTCACCACCACTAATGTTAGAGTCGGGTCACCACCACTAATGTCAGAGTCAATTCACCACCACTAATGTTAGAGAAGGGGCACCACCACTAATGTTCAATTCGTGTCACCACCACTAATGTTAGAGTCTGGTCACCACCACGAATGTTAGAGTCGGGTCACCACCACTAATGTTAGAGTCGGGTCCCCACCACTAATGTTAGAGTCGGGTCACCACCACTAATGTGAGAGTCGGGTCACCACCACTAATGTCAGAGTCGGGTCACCACCACTAATGTCAGAGTCGGGTCACCACCACTAATGTCAGAGTCAGGTCACCACCACTAATGTTAGAGTCGGGTCACCACCACTAATGTCAGAGTCGGGTCACCACCACTAATGTCAGAGTCGAGTCACCACCACTAATGTTAGAGAAGGATCTCCACCACTAATGTTAGAGTCGGGTCACCACCGCTAATGTTATAGTCGGTTCACCACCACTAATGTCAGTGTCGTGTCACCACCACTAATGTAAGACTCGGGTCACCACCACTAATGTCAGATTCGGGTCACCACCACTAATGTTAGTGTCGGGGCACCACCACTAATGTCATGGTCGGGTCACCACCACTAATGTCAGAGTCGGATCACCACCACTAATGTTAGAGTCTGGTCACCACCACTAATGTTAGAGTCGGGTCACCACCACTAATGTTAGAGTCGGGTCACCACCATTAATGTTAGAGTCGGGTCACCACCACTAATGTCAGAGTCGGGTCACCACCACTAATGTTAGAGTCGGGTCACCACCACTAATGTCAGAGTCGGGTCACCACCACGAATGTCAGAGTCGGGTCACCACCACTAATGTTAGATTCGGGTCACCACCACGAAAATCAGAGTCGGTTCACCACCACTAATGTCAGAGTCGGGTCACCTCCACTTATGATAGATTCGGTTCACCACCACTAATGTTAGAGTCGAGTCACCACCACTAATGTCAGAGTCAGGTCACCACCACTAATGTTAGAGTCGGGTCACCACCACTAATGTTAGAGTCGGGTCACCACCACTAATGTCAGAGTCGAGTCACCACCACTAATGTTAGAGAAGGGTCTCCACCACTAATGTTAGAGTCGGGTCACCACCACTAATGTTAGAGTCGGGTCACCACCACTAATGTCAGAGTCGGGTCACCACCACTAATGTTAGAGTCGGGTCACCACCACTAATGTCAGATTCGGGTCACCACCACTAATGTTACAGTCGGGTCACCACCACTAATGTTAGAGTCGGGTCACCGCTACTAATGGTAGAGTCGGGTCAACAGCACAAATGTTAGAGGCGTGTCACCACCACTAATGTTAGAGTCGGGTCACCACCACTAATGTTAGAGTCGGGTGACCACCACTAATGTCAGAGTCGGGTCACCACCACTAATGTTAGTGTCGGGTCACCTCCACTAATGTTAGATTCGGGTCACCACCACTAATGTTAGAGTCGGGTCACCACCACTAATGTCAGAGTCAATTCACCACCACTAATGTTAGAGAAGGGGCACCACCACTAATGTTCAATTCGTGTCACCACCACTAATGTTAGAGTCTGGTCACCACCACGAATGTTAGAGTCGGGTCACCACCACTAATGTTAGAGTCGGGTCCCCACCACTAATGTTAGAGTCGGGTCACCACCACTAATGTGAGAGTCGGGTCACCACCACTAATGTCAGAGTCGGGTCACCACCACTAATGTCAGAGTCGGGTCACCACCACTAATGTCAGAGTCAGGTCACCACCACTAATGTTAGAGTCGGGTCACCACCACTAATGTCAGAGTCGGGTCACCACCACTAATGTCAGAGTCGAGTCACCACCACTAATGTTAGAGAAGGATCTCCACCACTAATGTTAGAGTCGGGTCACCACCGCTAATGTTATAGTCGGTTCACCACCACTAATGTCAGTGTCGTGTCACCACCACTAATGTAAGACTCGGGTCACCACCACTAATGTCAGATTCGGGTCACCACCACTAATGTTAGTGTCGGGGCACCACCACTAATGTCATGGTCGGGTCACCACCACTAATGTCAGAGTCGGGTCACCACCACTAATGTTAGAGTCTGGTCACCACCACTAATGTTAGAGTCGGGTCACCACCACTAATGTTAGAGTCGGGTCACCACCATTAATGTTAGAGTCGGGTCACCACCACTAATGTCAGAGTCGGGTCACCACCACTAATGTTAGAGTCGGGTCACCACCACTAATGTCAGAGTCGGGTCACCACCACGAATGTCAGAGTCGGGTCACCACCACTAATGTTAGATTCGGGTCACCACCACGAAAATCAGAGTCGGTTCACCACCACTAATGTCAGAGTCGGTTCACCTCCACTTATGATAGATTCGGTTCACCACCACTAATGTTAGAGTCGAGTCACCACCACTAATGTCAGAGTCAGGTCACCACCACTAATGTTAGAGTCGGGTCACCACCACTAATGTTAGAGTCGGGTCACCACCACTAATGTCAGAGTCGAGTCACCACCACTAATGTTAGAGAAGGGTCTCCACCACTAATGTCAGAGTCGGGTCACCACCACTAATGTTAGAGTCGGGTCACCACCACTAATGTCAGAGTCGGGTCACCACCACTAATGTTACAGTCGGGTCACCACCACTAATGTTAGAGTCGGGTCACCGCTACTAATGGTAGAGTCGGGTCAACAGCACAAATGTTAGAGGCGTGTCACCACCACTAATGTTAGAGTCGGGTCACCACCACTAATGTTAGTGTCGGGAGACCACCACTAATGTTAGAGTCGGGTCACTACCACTAATTTTAGAGTCGGGTCACCACCACTAATGTCAGAGTCGGGCCACCACCACTAATGTTAGAGTCGGGTCACCACCACTAATGTTAGAGTCGGGTCACCACCACAAATGTTGGAGTCGGGTCACCACCACTAATGTCAGAGTCGGGTCACCACCTCTAATGTAAGAGTCGGGTCACCACCACTATTGTTTGAGTCGGTTCACCACCACTAATGTTAGAGTTGGGCCACCACCACTAATGTTAGAGTCTGGTCACCACCACTTATGTTAGAGTCGGGACACCACCACTAATGTTAGAGTCGGGTTAACCTAACTAATGTTACAGTGGGGTCACCACCACTAATGTTAGAGTCGGGTCAGCACCACTAATCAGAGTCGGGTCACCACCACTAATGTCAGTCAGGTCACCACCACTAATGTTAGAGTCGGGTCACCACCACTAATGTTAGAGTTGGGTCTCCAGCACTAATGTTAGAGTCGGGTCACCACCACTAATGTCAGAGTCGGGTCACCACCACTAATGTTAGCTTCGGGTCACCACCACTAATGCTAGTTTCGTGTCACCACCACTAATGTTAGAGTCGGGTCACCACCACTAATGTCAGAGTCAAGTCACCACCACTAATGTTAAAGAAGGGTCACCACCACTAATGTTCAATTCGGGTCACCACCACTAATGTTAGAGTCTGGTCACCACTACTAATGTTATAGTCGGGTCACCACCACTAATGGTAGAGTCGGGTCACCACCATTAATGTTAGATTCGGGTCACCACCACTAATGTTAGAGTCGGGGCACCACCACTAATGTTAGAGTCGGGTCACCACCACTAATGTCAGAGTCGGGTCACCACCACTAATGTTGGAGTCGGGTCACCACCACTAATGTTAGAGTCGGGTAACCACCATTAATGTTAGAATCGGGTCACCACCACTAATGTTAGAGTCGGGTCATCACCACTAATGTTAGAGTCGTGTCTCCACCACTAATGTCAGAGTCGGGTCACCACCATTAATGTCAGAGTCGGGTCACCTCCACTAATGTTAGAATCGGGTCACCACCACGAATGTTACAGTCGGGTCACCACCACTAATGTCAGAGTCGGGTCACCACCTCTAATGTAAGAGTCGGGTCACCACCACTATTGTTTGAGTCGGTTCACCACCACTAATGTTAGAGTTGGGCCACCACCACTAATGTTAGAGTCGGGTCACCACCACTTATGTTAGAGTCGGGACACCACCACTAATGTTAGAGTCGGGTTAACCTAACTAATGTTACAGTGGGGTCACCACCACTAATGTTAGAGTCGGGTCACCACCACTAATCAAAGTCGGGTCACCACCACTAATGTCAGAGTCAGGTCACCACCACTAATGTTAGAGTCGGGTCACCACCTCTAATGTTAGAGTTGGGTCTCCAGCACTAATGTTAGAGTCGGGTCACCACCACTAATGTCAGAGTCGGGTCACCACCACTAATGTTAGTGTCGGGTCACCACCACTAATGTTAGATTCGGGTCACCACCACTAATGTTAGAGTCGGGTCACCACCACTAATGTCAGAGTCAATTCACCACCACTAATGTTAGAGAAGGGTCACCACCACTAATGTTCAATTCGGGTCACCACCACTAATGTTAGAGTCTGGTCACCACCACTGATGTTAGAGTCGGGTCACCACCACTAATGCTAGAGTCGGGTCACCACCATTAATGTTAGAGTCGGGTCACCACCACTAATGTTAGAGTCGGGTCACCACCACTAATGTTAGAGTCGGGTCACCACCACTAATGTCAGAGTCGGGTCACCACCACTAATGTCAGAGTGGGGTCACCACCACTAATGTTAGAGTCGGGTCACCGCCACTAATGTTAGAGTCGGGTCACCACCACTAATATCTTGGTCGGGTCACCACCACTAATGTCAGAGTCGGGTCACCTCCACTTATGATAGATTCGGTTCACCACCACTAATGTTAGAGTCGAGTCACCACCACTAATGTTGGAGTCGTGTCACCACCACTAATGTTAGAATCGGGTCACCACCACTAATGTCAGAGTCAGGTCACCACCACTAATGTTAGAGTCGGGTCACCACCACTAATGTTAGAGTCGGGTCACCACCACTAACGTCAGAGTCGAGTCACCACCACTAATGTTAGAGAAGTGTCTCCACCACTAATGTTAGAGTCTGGTCACCACCACTAATGTTAGAGTCGGGTCACCACCACTAATATGAGAGTCGGGTCAGCACCACTAATCAGAGTCGGGTCACTACCACTAATGTCAGAGTCAGGTCACCACCACTAATGTTAGAGTCGGGTCACCACCACTAATGTTAGAGTTGGGTCTCCAGCACTAATGTTAGAGTCGGGTCACCACCACTAATGTCAGAGTCGGGTCACCACCACTAATGTTAGTGTCGGGTCACCACCACTAATGTTAGATTCGGTTCTCCACCACTAATGTTAGAGTCGGGTCACCACCACTAATGTTCAATTCGGGTCACCACCACTAATGTTACAGTCGGGTCACCACCACTAATGTCAGAGTCGGGCCACCACCACTAATGTTAGAGTCGGGTCACCACCACTAATGTTAGAGTCGGGTCACCACCACAAATGTTGGAGTCGGGTCACCACCACTAATGTCAGAGTCGGGTCACCACCTCTAATGTAAGAGTCGGGTCACCACCACTATTGTTTGAGTCGGTTCACCACCACTAATGTTAGAGTTGGGTCTCCAGCACTAATGTTAGAGTCGGGTCACCACCACTAATGTCAGAGTCGGGTCACCACCACTAATGTTAGTTTCGGGTCACCACCACTAATGCTAGTTTCGGGTCACCACCACTAATGTTAGAGTCGGGTCACCACCACTAATGTCAGAGTCAAGTCACCACCACTAATGTTAAAGAAGGGTCACCACCACTAATGTTCAATTCGGGTCACCACCACTAATGTTAGAGTCTGGTCACCACTACTAATGTTATAGTCGGGTCACCACCACTAATGGTAGAGTCGGGTCACCACCATTAATGTTAGATTCGGGTCACCACCACTAATGTTAGAGTCGGGGCACCACCACTAATGTTAGAGTCGGGTCACCACCACTAATGTCAGAGTCGGGTCACCACCACTAATGTTAGAGTCGGGTCACCACCACTAATGTTAGAGTCGGGTAACCACCATTAATGTTAGAATCGGGTCACCACCACTAATGTTAGAGTCGGGTCATCACCACTAATGTTAGAGTCGTGTCTCCACCACTAATGTCAGAGTCGGGTCACCACCATTAATGTCAGAGTCGGGTCACCTCCACTAATATTAGAATCGGGTCACCACCACGAATGTTACAGTCGGGTCACCACCACTAATGTCAGAGTCGGGTCACCACCTCTAATGTAAGAGTCGAGTCACCACCACTATTGTTTGAGTCGGTTCACCACCACTAATGTTAGAGTTGGGCCACCACCACTAATGTTAGAGTCGGGTCACCACCACTTATGTTAGAGTCGGGACACCACCACTAATGTTAGAGTCGGGTTAACCTAACTAATGTTACAGTGGGGTCACCACCACTAATGTTAGAGTCGGGTCACCACCACTAATCAAAGTCGGGTCACCACCACTAATGTCAGAGTCAGGTCACCACCACTAATGTTAGAGTCGGGTCACCACCTCTAATGTTAGAGTTGGGTCTCCAGCACTAATGTTAGAGTCGGGTCACCACCACGAATGTCAGAGTCGGGTCACCACCACTAATGTTAGTGTCGGGTCACCACCACTAATGTTAGATTCGGGTCACCACCACTAATGTTTGAGTCGGGTCACCACCACTAATGTCAGAGTCAATTCACCACCACTAATGTTAGAGAAGGGTCACCACCACTAATGTTCAATTCGGGTCACCACCACTAATGTTAGAGTCTGGTCACCACCACTGATGTTAGAGTCGGGTCACCACCACTAATGCTAGAGTCGGGTCACCACCATTAATGTTAGAGTCGGGTCACCACCACTAATGTTAGAGTCGGGTCACCACCACTAATGTTAGAGTCGGGTCACCACCACTAATGTCAGAGTCGGGTCACCACCACTAATGTCAGAGTGGGGTCACCACCACTAATGTTAGAGTCGGGTCACCGCCACTAATGTTAGAGTCGGGTCACCACCACTAATATCTTGGTCGGGTCACCACCACTAATGTCAGAGTCGGGTCACCTCCACTTATGATAGATTCGGTTCACCACCACTAATGTTAGAGTCGAGTCACCACCACTAATGTTGGAGTCGTGTCACCACCACTAATGTTAGAATCGGGTCACCACCACTAATGTCAGAGTCAGGTCACCACCACTAATGTTAGAGTCGGGTCACCACCACTAATGTTAGAGTCGGGTCACCACCACTAACGTCAGAGTCGAGTCACCACCACTAATGTTAGAGAAGTGTCTCCACCACTAATGTTAGAGTCTGGTCACCACCACTAATGTTAGAGTCGGGTCACCACCACTAATGTGAGAGTCGGGTCAGCACCACTAATCAGAGTCGGGTCACTACCACTAATGTCAGAGTCAGGTCACCACCACTAATGTTAGAGTCGGGTCACCACCACTAATGTTAGAGTTGGGTCTCCAGCACTAATGTTAGAGTCGGGTCACCACCACTAATGTCAGAGTCGGGTCACCACCACTAATGTTAGTGTCGGGTCACCACCACTAATGTTAGATTCGGTTCTCCACTACTAATGTTAGAGTCGGGTCACCACCACTAATGTTCAATTCGGGTCACCACCACTAATGTTACAGTCTGGTCACCACCACTAATGTTGTAGTCGGGTCACCACCATTAATGTTAGATTCGGGTCACCACCACTAATGTTAGAGTCGGGGCACCACCACTAATGTTAGAGTCGGGTCACCACCACTAATGTTAGAGTCGGGTCACCGCCACTAATGTTAGAGTCGGGTCACCACCATTAATGTTAGAGTCGGGTCACCACCACTAATGTCAGAGTCGGGTCACCTCCACTAATGTTAGAATCGGGTCACCACCACTAATGTTACAGTCGGGTCACCACCACTTATGATAGAGTCGGGTCACCACCACTAATGTTAGAGTCGGGACCCACCACTAATCAGAGTCGGGTCACCACCACTAATGTCAGAGTCAGGTCACCACCACTAATGTTAGAATCGGGTCACCACCTCTAATGTTAGAGTTGGGTCTCCAGCACTAATGTTAGAGTCGGGTCACCACCACTAACGTCAGAGTCGGGTCACCACCACTAATGTTAGTGTCGGGTCACCACCACTAATGTTAGATTCGGGTCACCACCACTAATGTTAGAGTCGGGCCTCCACCACTAATGTCAGAGTCGGGTCACCACCACTAATGTCAGAGTCGGGTCACCTCCACTAATGTTAGAATCGGGTCACCACCACTAATGTTACAGTCGGGTCACCACCACTAATGATAGAGTCGGGTCACCACCACTAATGTTGGAGTCGGGCCACCACCACTAATGTGAGAGTCGGGTCACCACCACTTATGTAAGAGTCGGGACACCACCACTAATGTTGGAGTCGGGTCACCATCACTAATGCTACAGTGGGGACACCACCACTAATGTTAGAGTCGGGTCACCACCACTAATGTTAGAGTCGGGTCCGCACCACTAATCAGAGTCGGGTCACCACCACTAATGTCAGAGTCAGGTCACCACCACTAATGTTAGAATCGGGTCACTACCACTAATGTTAGAGTTTGGTCTCCAGCACTAATGTTAGAGTCGGGTCACCACCACTAATGTCAGAGTCGGGTCACCTCCACTTATGATAGATTCGGTTCACCACCACTAATGTTAGAGTCGAGTCACCACCACTAATGTTGGAGTCGTGTCACCACCACTAATGTTAGAATCGGGTCACCACCACTAATGTCAGAGTCAGGTCACCACCACTAATGTTAGAGTCGGGTCACCACCACTAATGTTAGAGTCGGGTCACCACCACTAACGTCAGAGTCGAGTCACCACCACTAATGTTAGAGAAGTGTCTCCACCACTAATGTTAGAGTCTGGTCACCACCACTAATGTTAGAGTCGGGTCACCACCACTAATGTGAGAGTCGGGTCAGCACCACTAATCAGAGTCGGGTCACTACCACTAATGTCAGAGTCAGGTCACCACCACTAATGTTAGAGTCGGGTCACCACCACTAATGTTAGAGTTGGGTCTCCAGCACTAATGTTAGAGTCGGGTCACCACCACTAATGTCAGAGTCGGGTCACCACCACTAATGTTAGTGTCGGGTCACCACCACTAATGTTAGATTCGGTTCTCCACCACTAATGTTAGAGTCGGGTCACCACCACTAATGTTCAATTCGGGTCACCACCACTAATGTTACAGTCGGGTCACCACCACTAATGTCAGAGTCGGGCCACCACCACTAATGTTAGAGTCGGGTCACCACCACTAATGTTAGAGTCGGGTCACCACCACAAATGTTGGAGTCGGGTCACCACCACTAATGTCAGAGTCGGGTCACCACCTCTAATGTAAGAGTCGGGTCACCACCACTATTGTTTGAGTCGGTTCACCACCACTAATGTTAGAGTTGGGCCACCACCACTAATGTTAGAGTCTGGTCCCCACCACTTATGTTAGAGTCGGGACACCACCACTAATGTTAGAGTCGGGTTAACCTAACTAATGTTACAGTGGGGTCACCACCACTAATGTTAGAGTCGGGTCAGCACCACTAATCAGAGTCGGGTCACCACCACTAACGTCAGTCAGGTCACCACCACTAATGTTAGAGTCGGGTCACCACCACTAATGTTAGAGTTGGGTCTCCAGCACTAATGTTAGAGTCGGGTCACCACCACTAATGTCAGAGTCGGGTCACCACCACTAATGTTAGTTTCGGGTCACCACCACTAATGCTAGTTTCGGGTCACCACCACTAATGTTAGAGTCGGGTCACCACCACTAATGTCAGAGTCAAGTCACCACCACTAATGTTAAAGAAGGGTCACCACCACTAATGTTCAATTCGGGTCACCACCACTAATGTTAGAGTCTGGTCACCACTACTAATGTTATAGTCGGGTCACCACCACTAATGGTAGAGTCGGGTCACCACCATTAATGTTAGATTCGGGTCACCACCACTAATGTTAGAGTCGGGGCACCACCACTAATGTTAGAGTCGGGTCACCACCACTAATGTCAGAGTCGGGTCACCACCACTAATGTTAGAGTCGGGTCACCACCACTAATGTTAGAGTCGGGTAACCACCATTAATGTTAGAATCGGGTCACCACCACTAATGTTAGAGTCGGGTCATCACCACTAATGTTAGAGTCGTGTCTCCACCACTAATGTCAGAGTCGGGTCACCACCATTAATGTCAGAGTCGGGTCACCTCCACTAATGTTAGAATCGGGTCACCACCACGAATGTTACAGTCGGGTCACCAACACTAATGTCAGAGTCGGGTCACCACCTCTAATGTAAGAGTCGCGTCACCACCACTATTGTTTGAGTCGGTTCACCACCACTAATGTTAGAGTTGGGCCACCACCACTAATGTTAGAGTCGGGTCACCACCACTTATGTTAGAGTCGGGACACCACCACTAATGTTAGAGTCGGGTTAACCTAACTAATGTTACAGTGGGGTCACCACCACTAATGTTAGAGTCGGGTCACCACCACTAATCAAAGTCGGGTCACCACCACTAATGTCAGAGTCAGGTCACCACCACTAATGTTAGAGTCGGGTCACCACCTCTAATGTTAGAGTTGGGTCTCCAGCACTAATGTTAGAGTCGGGTCACCACCACGAATGTCAGAGTCGGGTCACCACCACTAATGTTAGTGTCGGGTCACCACCACTAATGTTAGATTCGGGTCACCACCACTAATGTTTGAGTCGGGTCACCACCACTAATGTCAGAGTCAATTCACCACCACTAATGTTAGAGAAGGGTCACCACCACTAATGTTCAATTCGGGTCACCACCACTAATGTTAGAGTCTGGTCACCACCACTGATGTTAGAGTCGGGTCACCACCACTAATGCTAGAGTCGGGTCACCACCATTAATGTTAGAGTCGGGTCACCACCACTAATGTTAGAGTCGGGTCACCACCACTAATGTTAGAGTCGGGTCACCACCACTAATGTCAGAGTCGGGTCACCACCACTAATGTCAGAGTGGGGTCACCACCACTAATGTTAGAGTCGGGTCACCGCCACTAATGTTAGAGTCGGGTCACCACCACTAATATCTTGGTCGGGTCACCACCACTAATGTCAGAGTCGGGTCACCTCCACTTATGATAGATTCGGTTCACCACCACTAATGTTAGAGTCGAGTCACCACCACTAATGTTGGAGTCGTGTCACCACCACTAATGTTAGAATCGGGTCACCACCACTAATGTCAGAGTCAGGTCACCACCACTAATGTTAGAGTCGGGTCACCACCACTAATGTTAGAGTCGGGTCACCACCACTAACGTCAGAGTCGAGTCACCACCACTAATGTTAGAGAAGTGTCTCCACCACTAATGTTAGAGTCTGGTCACCACCACTAATGTTAGAGTCGGGTCACCACCACTAATGTGAGAGTCGGGTCAGCACCACTAATCAGAGTCGGGTCACTACCACTAATGTCAGAGTCAGGTCACCACCACTAATGTTAGAGTCGGGTCACCACCACTAATGTTAGAGTTGGGTCTCCAGCACTAATGTTAGAGTCGGGTCACCACCACTAATGTCAGAGTCGGGTCACCACCACTAATGTTAGTGTCGGGTCACCACCACTAATGTTAGATTCGGTTCTCCACTACTAATGTTAGAGTCGGGTCACCACCACTAATGTTCAATTCGGGTCACCACCACTAATGTTACAGTCTGGTCACCACCACTAATGTTGTAGTCGGGTCACCACCATTAATGTTAGATTCGGGTCACCACCACTAATGTTAGAGTCGGGGCACCACCACTAATGTTAGAGTCGGGTCACCACCACTAATGTTAGAGTCGGGTCACCGCCACTAATGTTAGAGTCGGGTCACCACCATTAATGTTAGAGTCGGGTCACCACCACTAATGTCAGAGTCGGGTCACCTCCACTAATGTTAGAATCGGGTCACCACCACTAATGTTACAGTCGGGTCACCACCACTTATGATAGAGTCGGGTCACCACCACTAATGTTAGAGTCGGGACCCACCACTAATCAGAGTCGGGTCACCACCACTAATGTCAGAGTCAGGTCACCACCACTAATGTTAGAATCGGGTCACCACCTCTAATGTTAGAGTTGGGTCTCCAGCACTAATGTTAGAGTCGGGTCACCACCACTAACGTCAGAGTCGGGTCACCACCACTAATGTTAGTGTCGGGTCACCACCACTAATGTTAGATTCGGGTCACCACCACTAATGTTAGAGTCGGGCCTCCACCACTAATGTCAGAGTCGGGTCACCACCACTAATGTCAGAGTCGGGTCACCTCCACTAATGTTAGAATCGGGTCACCACCACTAATGTTACAGTCGGGTCACCACCACTAATGATAGAGTCGGGTCACCACCACTAATGTTGGAGTCGGGCCACCACCACTAATGTGAGAGTCGGGTCACCACCACTTATGTAAGAGTCGGGACACCACCACTAATGTTGGAGTCGGGTCACCATCACTAATGCTACAGTGGGGACACCACCACTAATGTTAGAGTCGGGTCACCACCACTAATGTTAGAGTCGGGTCCGCACCACTAATCAGAGTCGGGTCACCACCACTAATGTCAGAGTCAGGTCACCACCACTAATGTTAGAATCGGGTCACTACCACTAATGTTAGAGTTTGGTCTCCAGCACTAATGTTAGAGTCGGGTCACCACCACTAATGTCAGAGTCGGGTCACCACCACTAATGTTAGTTTCGGGTCACCACCACTAATGTTAGATTCGGGTCACCACCACTAATGTTAGAGTCGGGTCACCACCACTAATGTCAGAGTCAAGTCACCACCACTAATGTTAGAGAAGGGTCACCACCACTAATGTTCAATTCGGGTCACCACCACTAATGTTAGAATCTGGTCACCACCACTAATGTTAGTGTCGGATCACCACCACTAATGTTAGAGTCGGGTCACCACCATTAATGTCAGATTCGGGTCACCACACTAATGTTAGAGTCGGGGCACCACCACTAATGTTAGAGTCGGGTCACCACCACTAATGTCAGAGTCGGGTCACCACCACTAATGTTAGAGTCGGCTCACCTCCACTAATGTAAGAGTCCGGTCACCACCACTAATGTTAGAGTCGAGTCAGCACCACTAATGTTAGAGTCGAGTCACCACCACTACTGTTAGAGTCGTGTCACCAGCACTAATGTTAGAGTCGGGTCACCACCACTAATGTCAGAGTCAGGTCACCACCACTAATGTTAGAGTCGGGTCACCAGCACTAATGTTAGAGTCGGGTCACCACCACTAATGTCAGAGTCGGGTCACCACCACTAATGTTAGAGAAGGATCTCCACCACTAATGTTAGAGTCGGGTCACCACCGCTAATGTTATAGTCGGTTCACCACCACTAATGTCAGTGTCGTGTCACCACCACTAATGTAAGACTCGGGTCACCACCACTAATGTCAGATTCGGGTCACCACCACTAATGTTAGTGTCGGGGCACCACCACTAATGTCATGGTCGGGTCACCACCACTAATGTCAGAGTCGGGTCACCACCACTAATGTTAGAGTCTGGTCACCACCGCTAATGTTAGAGTCGGGTCACCACCACTAATGTTAGAGTCGGGTCACCACCATTAATGTTAGAGTCGAGTCACCACCACTAATGTTAGAGTCGGGTCACCACCACTAATGTTAGAGACGGGTCACCACCACTAATGTCAGAGTCGGGTCACCACCACGAATGTCAGAGTCGGGTCACCACCACTAATGTTAGAGTCGGGTCACTGCCACTAATGTTAGAGTCGGGTCACCACCACGAAAATCAGAGTCGGGTCACCACCACTAATGTCAGAGTCGGGTCACCTCCACTTATGATAGATTCGGTTCACCACCACTAATGTTAGAGTCGAGTCACCACCACTAATGTCAGAGCCAGGTCACCACCACTAATGTTAGAGTCGGGTCACCACCACTAATGTTAGAGTCGGGTCACCACCACTAATGTCAGAGTCGTGTCACCACCACTAATGTTGGAGAAGGGTCTCCACCACTAATGTTAGAGTCGGGTCACCACCACTCATGTTAGAGTCGGGTCACCACCACTAATGTCAGAGTCGGGTCACCACCACTAATGTTAGAGTCGGGTCACCACCACTAATGTCAGAGTCGGGTCACCACCACTAATGTTAGAGTCGGGTCACCACCACTAATGTTAGAGTCGGGTCACCGCTACTAATGGTAGAGTCGGGTCAACAGCACAAATGTTAGAGGCGTGTCACCACCACTAATGTTAGAGTCGGGTCACCACCACTAATGTTAGAGTCGGGTGACCACCACTAATGTTAGAGTCTGGTCACTACCACTAATTTTAGAGTCGGGTCACCACCACTAATGTCAGAGTCGGGCCACCACCACTAATGTTAGAGTCGGGTCACCACCACTAATGTTAGATTCGGGTCACCACCACAAATGTTGGAGTCGGGTCACCACCACTAATGTCAGAGTCGGGTCACCACCTCTAATGTAAGAGTCGGGTCACCACCACTATTGTTTGAGTCGGGTCACCACCACTAATGTTAGAGTCGGGCCACCACCACTAATGTTAGAGTCGGGTCACCACCACTTATGTTAGAGTCGGGACACCACCACTAATGTTAGAGTCGTGTCACCATCACTAATGTTACAGTGGGGTCACCACCATTAATGTTAGAGTCGGGTCACCACCATTAATGTTAGATTCGGGTCACCACCACTAATGTTAGAGTCGGGGCACCACCACTAATGTTAGAGTCGGGTCACCACCACTAATGTGAGAGTCGGGTCACCACCACTAATGTTAGAGTCGGGTCACCGCCACTAATGTTAGAGTCGGGTCACCACCATTAATGTTAGAGTCGGGTCACCACCACTAATGTCAGAGTCGGGTCACCTCCACTAATGTTAGAATCGGGTCACCACCACTAATGTTACAGTCGGGTCACCACCACTTATGATAGAGTCGGGTCACCACCACTAATGTTAGAGTCGGGACCCACCACTAATCAGAGTCGGGTCACCACCACTAATGTCAGAGTCAGGTCACCACCACTAATGTTAGAATCGGGTCACCACCTCTAATGTTAGAGTTGGGTCTCCAGCACTAATGTTAGAGTCGGGTCACCACCACTAACGTCAGAGTCGGGTCACCACCACTAATGTTAGTGTCGGGTCACCACCACTAATGTTAGATTCGGGTCACCACCACTAATGTTAGAGTCGGGCCTCCACCACTAATGTCAGAGTCGGGTCACCACCACTAATGTCAGAGTCGGGTCACCTCCACTAATGTTAGAATCGGGTCACCACCACTAATGTTACAGTCGGGTCACCACCACTAATGATAGAGTCGGGTCACCACCACTAATGTTGGAGTCGGGCCACCACCACAAATGTGAGAGTCGGGTCACCACCACTTATGTAAGAGTCGGGACACCACCACTAATGTTGGAGTCGGGTCACCATCACTAATGCTACAGTGGGGACACCACCACTAATGTTAGAGTCGGGTCACCACCACTAATGTTAGAGTCGGGTCAGCACCACTAATCAGAGTCGGGTCACCACCACTAATGTCAGAGTCAGGTCACCACCACTAATTTTAGAATCGGGTCACTACCACTAATGTTAGAGTTTGGTCTCCAGCACTAATGTTAGAGTCGGGTCACCACCACTAATGTCAGAGTCGGGTCACCACCACTTATGTTAGTTTCGGGTCACCACCACTAATGTTAGATTCGGGTCACCACCACTAATGTTAGAGTCGGGTCACCACCACTAATGTCAGAGTCAAGTCACCACCACTAATGTTAGAGAAGGGTCACCACCACTAATGTTCAATTCGGGTCACCACCACTAATGTTAGAATCTGGTCACCACCACTAATGTTAGTGTCGGGTCACCATCACTAATGTTAGAGTCGGGACACCACCATTAATGTCAGATTCGGGTCACCACACTAATGTTAGAGTCGGGGCACCACCACTAATGTTAGAGTCGGGTCACCACCACTAATGTCAGAGTCGGGTCACCACCACTAATGTTAGAGTCGGCTCACCTCCACTAATGTAAGAGTCCGGTCACCACCACTAATGTTAGAGTCGAGTCAGCACCACTAATGTTAGAGTCGAGTCACCACCACTAATGTTGGAGTCGTGTCACCACCACTAATGTTAGAATCGGGTCACCACCACTAATGTCAGAGTCAGGTCACCACCACTAATGTTACAGTCGGGTCACCACCACTAATGTTAGAGTCGGGTCACCACCACTAACGTCAGAGTCGAGTCACCACCACTAATGTTAGAGAAGTGTCTCCACCACTAATGTTAGAGTCTGGTCACCACCACTAATGTTAGAGTCGGGTCACCACCACTAATGTGAGAGTCGGGTCAGCACCACTAATCAGAGTCGGGTCACTACCACTAATGTCAGAGTCAGGTCACCACCACTAATGTTAGAGTCGGGTCACCACCACTAATGTTAGAGTTGGGTCTCCAGCACTAATGTTAGAGTCGGGTCACCACCACTAATGTCAGAGTCGGGTCACCACCACTAATGTTAGTGTCGGGTCACCACCACTAATGTTAGATTCGGTTCTCCACCACTAATGTTAGAGTCGGGTCACCACCACTAATGTTCAATTCGGGTCACCACCACTAATGTTACAGTCTGGTCACCACCACTAATGTTGTAGTCGGGTCACCACCATTAATGTTAGATTCGGGTCACCACCACTAATGTTAGAGTCGGGGCACCACCACTAATGTTAGAGTCGGGTCACCACCACTAATGTTAGAGTCGGGTCACCGCCACTAATGTTAGAGTCGGGTCACCACCATTAATGTTCGAGTCGGGTCACCACCACTAATGTCAGAGTCGGGTCACCTCCACTAATGTTAGAATCGGGTCACCACCACTAATGTTACAGTCGGGTCACCACCACTTATGATAGAGTCGGGTCACCACCACTAATGTTAGAGTCGGGACCCACCACTAATCAGAGTCGGGTCACCACCACTAATGTCAGAGTCAGGTCACCACCACTAATGTTAGAATCGGGTCACCACCTCTAATGTTAGAGTTGGGTCTCCAGCACTAATGTTAGAGTCGGGTCACCACCACTAACGTCAGAGTCGGGTCACCACCACTAATGTTAGTGTCGGGTCACCACCACTAATGTTAGATTCGGGTCACCACCACTAATGTTAGAGTCGGGCCTCCACCACTAATGTCAGAGTCGGGTCACCACCACTAATGTCAGAGTCGGGTCACCTCCACTAATGTTAGAATCGGGTCACCACCACTAATGTTACAGTCGGGTCACCACCACTAATGATAGAGTCGGGTCACCACCACTAATGTTGGAGTCGGGCCACCACCACTAATGTGAGAGTCGGGTCACCACCACTTATGTAAGAGTCGGGACACCACCACTAATGTTGGAGTCGGGTCACCATCACTAATGCTACAGTGGGGACACCACCACTAATGTTAGAGTCGGGTCACCACCACTAATGTTAGAGTCGGGTCCGCACCACTAATCAGAGTCGGGTCACCACCACTAATGTCAGAGTCAGGTCACCACCACTAATGTTAGAATCGGGTCACTACCACTAATGTTAGAGTTTGGTCTCCAGCACTAATGTTAGAGTCGGGTCACCACCACTAATGTCAGAGTCGGGTCACCACCACTAATGTTAGTTTCGGGTCACCACCACTAATGTTAGATTCGGGTCACCACCACTAATGTTAGAGTCGGGTCACCACCACTAATGTCAGAGTCAAGTCACCACCACTAATGTTAGAGAAGGGTCACCACCACTAATGTTCAATTCGGGTCACCACCACTAATGTTAGAATCTGGTCACCACCACTAATGTTAGTGTCGGGTCACCACCACTAATGTTAGAGTCGGGTCACCACCATTAATGTCAGATTCGGGTCACCACACTAATGTTAGAGTCGGGGCACCACCACTAATGTTAGAGTCGGGTCACCACCACTAATGTCAGAGGCGGGTCACCACCACTAATGTTAGAGTCGGCTCACCTCCACTAATGTAAGAGTCCGGTCACCACCACTAATGTTAGAATCGAGTCAGCACCACTAATGTTAGAGTCGAGTCACCACCACTACTGTTAGAGTCGTGTCACCAGCACTAATGTTAGAGTCGGGTCACCACCACTAATGTCAGAGTCAGGTCACCACCACTAATGTTAGAGTCGGGTCACCACCACTAATGTTAGAGTCGGGTCACCACCACTAATGTCAGAGTCGGGTCACCACCACTAATGTTAGAGAAGGATCTCCACCACTAATGTTAGAGTCGGGTCACCCCCGCTAATGTTATAGTCGGTTCACCACCACTAATGTCAGTGTCGTGTCACCACCACTAATGTAAGACTCGGGTCACCACCACTAATGTCAGATTCGGGTCACCACCACTAATGTTAGTGTCGGGGCACCACCACTAATGTCATGGTCGGGTCACCACCACTAATGTCAGAGTCGGGTCACCACCACTAATGTTAGAGTCTGGTCACCACCGCTAATGTTAGAGTCGGGTCACCACCACTAATGTTAGAGTCGGGTCACCACCATTAATGTTAGAGTCGAGTCACCACCACTAATGTTAGAGTCGGGTCACCACCACTAATGTTAGAGTCGGGTCACCACCACTAATGTCAGAGTCGGGTCACCACCACGAATGTCAGAGTCGGGTCACCACCACTAATGTTAGAGTCGGGTCACTGCCACTAATGTTAGAGTCGGGTCACCACCACGAAAATCAGAGTCGGGTCACCACCACTAATGTCAGAGTCGGGTCACCTCCACTTATGATAGATTCGGTTCACCACCACTAATGTTAGAGTCGAGTCACCACCACTAATGTCAGAGCCAGGTCACCACCACTAATGTTAGAGTCGGGTCACCACCACTAATGTTAGAGTCGGGTCACCACCACTAATGTCAGAGTCGTGTCACCACCACTAATGTTAGAGAAGGGTCTCCACCACTAATGTTAGAGTCGGGTCACCACCACTCATGTTAGAGTCGGGTCACCACCACTAATGTCAGAGTCGGGTCACCACCACTAATGTTAGAGTCGGGCCACCACCACTAATGTCAGAGTCGGGTCACCACCACTAATGTTAGAGTCGGGTCACCACCACTAATGTTAGAGTCGGGTCACCGCTACTAATGGTAGAGTCGGGTCAACAGCACAAATGTTAGAGGCGTGTCACCACCACTAATGTTAGAGTCGGGTCACCACCACTAATGTTAGAGTCGGGTGACCACCACTAATGTTAGAGTCGGGTCACTACCACTAATTTTAGAGTCGGGTCACCACCACTAATGTCAGAGTCGGGCCACCACCACTAATGTTAGAGTCGGGTCACCACCACTAATGTTAGATTCGGGTCACCACCACAAATGTTGGAGTCGGGTCACCACCACTAATGTCAGAGTCGGGTCACCACCTCTAATGTAGAAGTCGGGTCACCACCACTATTGTTTGAGTCGGGTCACCACCACTAATGTTAGAGTCGGGCCACCACCACTAATGTTAGAGTCGGGTCACCACCACTTATGTTAGAGTCGGGACACCACCACTAATGTTAGAGTCGGGTCACCATCACTAATGTTACAGTGGGGTCACCACCATTAATGTTAGAGTCGGGTCACCACCATTAATGTTAGATTCGGGTCACCACCACTAATGTTAGAGTCGGGGCACCACCACTAATGTTAGAGTCGGGTCACCACCACTAATGTGAGAGTCGGGTCACCACCACTAATGTTAGAGTCGGGTCACCGCCACTAATGTTAGAGTCGGGTCACCACCATTAATGTTAGAGTCGGGTCACCACCACTAATGTCAGAGTCGGGTCACCTCCACTAATGTTAGAATCGGGTCACCACCACTAATGTTACAGTCGGGTCACCACCACTTATGATAGAGTCGGGTCACCACCACTAATGTTAGAGTCGGGACCCACCACTAATCAGAGTCGGGTCACCACCACTAATGTCAGAGTCAGGTCACCACCACTAATGTTAGAATCGGGTCACCACCTCTAATGTTAGAGTTGGGTCTCCAGCACTAATGTTAGAGTCGGGTCACCACCACTAACGTCAGAGTCGGGTCACCACCACTAATGTTAGTGTCGGGTCACCACCACTAATGTTAGATTCGGGTCACCACCACTAATGTTAGAGTCGGGCCTCCACCACGAATGTCGGAGTCGGGTCACCACCACTAATGTCAGAGTCGGGTCACCTCCACTAATGTTAGAATCGGGTCACCACCACTAATGTTACAGTCGGGTCACCACCACTAATGATAGAGTCGGGTCACCACCACTAATGTTGGAGTCGGGCCACCACCACAAATGTGAGAGTCGGGTCAACACCACTTATGTAAGAGTCGGGACACCACCACTAATGTTGGAGTCGGGTCACCATCACTAATGCTACAGTGGGGACACCACCACTAATGTTAGAGTCGGGTCACCACCACTAATGTTAGAGTCGGGTCAGCACCACTAATCAGAGTCGGGTCACCACCACTAATGTCAGAGTCAGGTCACCACCACTAATGTTAGAATCGGGTCACTACCACTAATGTTAGAGTTTGGTCTCCAGCACTAATGTTAGAGTCGGGTCACCACCACTAATGTCAGAGTCGGGTCACCACCACTTATGTTAGTTTCGGGTCACCACCACTAATGTTAGATTCGGGTCACCACCACTAATGTTAGAGTCGGGTCACCACCACTAATGTCAGAGTCAAGTCACCACCACTAATGTTAGAGAAGGGTCACCACCACTAATGTTCAATTCGGGTCACCACCACTAATGTTAGAATCTGGTCACCACCACTAATGTTAGTGTCGGGTCACCATCACTAATGTTAGAGTCGGGTCACCACCATTAATGTCAGATTCGGGTCACCACACTAATGTTAGAGTCGGGGCACCACCACTAATGTTAGAGTCGGGTCACCACCACTAATGTCAGAGTCGGGTCACCACCACTAATGTTAGAGTCGGCTCACCTCCACTAATGTAAGAGTCCGGTCACCACCACTAATGTTAGAGTCGAGTCAGCACCACTAATGTTAGAGTCGAGTCACCACCACTACTGTTAGAGTCGTGTCACCAGCACTAATGTTAGAGTCGGGTCACCACCACTAATGTCAGAGTCAGGTCACCACCACTAATGTTAGAGTCGGGTCACCACCACTAATGTTAGAGTCGGGTCACCACCACTAATGTCAGAGTCGGGTCACCACCACTAATGTTAGAGAAGGATCTCCACCACTAATGTTAGAGTCGGGTCACCACCGCTAATGTTATAGTCGGTTCACCACCACTAATGTCAGTGTCGTGTCACCACCACTAATGTAAGACTCGGGTCACCACCACTAATGTCAGATTCGGGTCACCACCACTAATGTGAGTGTCGGGGCACCACCACTAATGTTAGAGTCGGGTCACCACCACTAATGTCAGAGTCGGGTCATCACCACGAATGTCAGAGTCGGGTCACCACCACTAATGTTAGAGTCGGGTCACTGCCACTAATGTTAGAGTCGGGTCACCACCACGAAAATCAGAGTCGGGTCACCACCACTAATGTCAGAGTCGGGTCACCTCCACTTATGATAGATTCGGTTCACCACCACTAATGTTAGAGTCGAGTCACCACCACTAATGTCAGAGCCAGGTCACCACCACTAATGTTAGAGTCGGGTCACCACCACTAATGTTAGAGTCGGGTCACCACCACTAATGTCAGAGTCGTGTCACCACCACTAATGTTAGAGAAGGGTCTCCACCACTAATGTTAGAGTCGGGTCACCACCACTCATGTTAGAGTCGGGTCACCACCACTAATGTCAGAGTCGGGTCACCACCACTAATGTTAGAGTCGGGTCACCACCACTAATGTCAGAGTCGGGTCACCACCACTAATGTTAGAGTCGGGTCACCACCACTAATGTTAGAGTCGGGTCACCGCTACTAATGGTAGAGTCGGGTCAACAGCAGAAATGTTAGAGGCGTGTCACCACCACTAATGTTAGAGTCGGGTCACCACCACTAATGTTAGAGTCGGGTGACCACCACTAATGTTAGAGTCGGGTCACTACCACTAATTTTAGAGTCGGGTCACCACCACTAATGTCAGAGTCGGGCCACCACCACTAATGTTAGAGTCGGGTCACCACCACTAATGTTAGAGTCGGGTCACCACCACAAATGTTGGAGTCGGGTCACCACCACTAATGTCAGAGTCGGGTCACCACCTCTAATGTAAGAGTCGGGTCACCACCACTATTGTTTGAGTCGGGTCACCACCACTAACGTTAGATTCGGTTCACCACCACTAATGTTAGAGTCGGGTCACCACCACTAATGTTCAATTCGGGTCACCACCACTAATGTTACAGTCTGGTCACCACCACTAATGTTGTAGTCGGGTCACCACCACTAATGTTGGAGTCGGGTCACCACCACTAATGTTAGAGTCGGGTCAGCACCACTAATCAGAGTCGGGTCACCACCACTAATGTCAGTCAGGTCACCACCACAATTTTAGAGTCGGGTCACCACCACTCATGTTAGAGTTGGGTCTCCAGCACTAATGTTAGAGTCGGGTCACCACCACTAATGTCAGAGTCGGGTCACCACCACTAATGTTAGTTTCGGGTCACCACCACTAATGCTAGTTTCGGGTCACCACCACTAATGTTAGAGTCGGGTCACCACCACTAATGTCAGAGTTAAGTCACCACCACTAATGTTAGAGAAGGGTCACCACCACTAATGTTCAATTCGGGTCACCACCACTAATGTTAGAGTCTGGTCACCACTACTAATGTTATAGTCGGGTCACCACCACTAATGTTAGAGTCGGGTCACCACCATTAATGTTAGATTCGGGTCACCACCACTAATGTTAGAGTCGGGGCACCACCACTAATGTTCGAGTCGGGTCACCACCACTAATGTCAGAGTCGGGTCACCACCACTAATGTTAGAGTCGGGTCACCACCACTAATGTTAGTGTCGGGTAACCACCATTAATGTTAGAATCGGGTCACCACCACTAATGTTAGAGTCGGGTCATCACCACTAATGTTAGAGTCGTGTCTCCACCACTAATGTCAGAGTCGGGTCACCACCATTAATGTCAGAGTCGGGTCACCTCCACTAATGTTAGAATCGGGTCACCACCACGAATGTTACAGTCGGGTCACCACCACTAATGGAAGAGTCGGTTCACCACCACTAATGTTAGAGTCGGGTCACCACCACTAATCAAAGTCGGGTCACCACCACTAATGTCAGAGTCAGGTCACCACCACTAATGTTAGAGTCGGGTCACCACCTCTAATGTTAGAGTTGGGTCTCCAGCACTAATGTTAGAGTCGGGTCACCACCACTAATGTCAGAGTCGGGTCACCACCACTAATGTTAGTGTCGGGTCACCACCACTAATGTTAGATTCGGGTCACCACCACTAATGTTAGAGTCGGGTCACCACCACGAATGTCAGAGTCAATTCACCACCACTAATGTTAGAGAAGGGTCACCACCACTAATGTTCAATTCGGGTCACCACCACTAATGTTAGAGTCTGGTCACCACCACTAATGTTAGAGTCGGGTCACCACCACTAATGCTAGAGTCGGGTCACCACCATTAATGTTAGAGTCGGGTCACCACCACTAATGTTAGAGTCGGGTCACCACCACTAATGTTAGAGTTGGGTCACCACCACTAATGTCAGAGTCGGGTCACCACCACTAATGTCAGAGTCGGGTCACCACCACTAATGTTAGAGTCGGGTCACCGCCACTAATGTTAGAGTCGGGTCAACACCACTAATATCTTGGTCGGGTCACCACCACTAATGTCAGAGTCGGGTCACCTCCACTTATGATAGATTCGGTTCACCACCACTAATGTTAGAGTCGAGTCACCACCACGAATGTTGGAGTCGTGTCACCACCACTAATGTTAGAGTCGGGTCACCACCACTAATGTCAGAGTCAGGTCACCACCACTAATGTTAGAGTCGGGTCACCACCACTAATGTTAGTGTCGGGTCACCACCACTAACGTCAGAGTCGAGTCACCACCACTAATGTTAGAGAAGTGTCTCCACCACTAATGTTAGAGTCTGGTCACCACCACTAATATTAGAGTCGGGTCACCACCACTAATGTTAGAGTCGGGTCTGCACCACTAATCAGAGTCGGGTCACTACCACTAATGTCAGAGTCAGGTCACCACCACTAATGTTAGAGTCGGGTCACCACCACTAATGTTAGAGTTGGGTCTCCAGCACTAATGTTCGAGTCGGGTCACCACCACTAATGTCAGAGTCGGGTCACCACCACTAATGTTAGTGTCGGGTCACCACCACTAATGTTAGATTCGGTTCACCACCACTAATGTTAGAGTCGGGTCACCACCACTAATGTTCAATTCGGGTCACCACCACTAATGTTACAGTCTGGTCACCACCACTAATGTTATAGTCGGGTCACCACCATTAATGTTAGAGTCGGGTCACCACCATTAATGTTAGATTCGGGTCACCACCACTAATGTTAGAGTCGGGGCACCACCACTAATGTTAGAGTCGGGTCACCACCACTAATGTGAGAGTCGGGTCACCACCACTAATGTTAGAGTCGGGTCACCGCCACTAATGTTAGAGTCGGGTCACCACCATTAATGTTAGAGTCGGGTCACCACCACTAATGTCAGAGTCGGGTCACCTCCACTAATGTTAGAATCGGGTCACCACCACTAATGTTACAGTCGGGTCACCAACACTTATGATAGAGTCGGGTCACCACCACTAATGTTAGAGTCGGGACCCACCACTAATCAGAGTCGGGTCACCACCACTAATGTCAGAGTCAGGTCACCACCACTAATGTTAGAGTCGGGTCACCACCTCTAATGTTAGAGTTGGGTCTCCAGCACTAATGTTAGAGTCGGGTCACCACCACTAATGTCAGAGTCGGGTCACCACCACTAATGTTAGAGTCGGGTCAGCACCACTAATCAGAGTCGGGTCACCACCACTAATGTCAGAGTCAGGTCACCACCACTAATGTTAGAATCGGGTCACTACAACTAATGTTAGAGTTTGGTCTCCAGCACTAATGTTAGAGTCGGGTCACCACCACTAATGTCAGAGTCGGGTCACCACCACTTATGTTAGTTTCGGGTCACCACCACTAATGTTAGATTCGGGTCACCACCACTAATGTTAGAGTCGGGTCACCACCACTAATGTCAGAGTCAAGTCACCACCACTAATGTTAGAGAAGGGTCACCACCACTAATGTTCAATTCGGGTCACCACCACTAATGTTAGAATCTGGTCACCACCACTAATGTTAGTGTCGGGTCACCATCACTAATGTTAGAGTCGGGTCACCACCATTAATGTCAGATTCGGGTCACCACACTAATGTTAGAGTCGGGTCACCACACTAATGTTAGAGTCGGGGCACCACCACTAATGTTAGAGTCGGGTCACCACCACTAATGTCAGAGTCGGGTCACCACCACTAATGTTAGAGTCGGCTCACCTCCACTAATGTAAGAGTCCGGTCACCACCACTAATGTTAGAGTCGAGTCACCACCACTACTGTTAGAGTCGTGTCACCAGCACTAATGTTAGAGTCGGGTCACCACCACTAATGTCAGAGTCAGGTCACCACCACTAATGTTAGAGTCGGGTCACCACCACTAATGTTAGAGTCGGGTCACCACCACTAATGTCAGAGTCGGGTCACCACCACTAATGTTAGAGAAGGATCTCCACCACTAATGTTAGAGTCGGGTCACCACCGCTAATGTTATAGTCGGTTCACCACCACTAATGTCAGTGTCGTGTCACCACCACTAATGTAAGACTCGGGTCACCACCACTAATGTCAGATTCGGGTCACCACCACTAATGTGAGTGTCGGGGCACCACCACTAATGTTAGAGTCGGGTCACCACCACTAATGTCAGAGTCGGGTCATCACCACGAATGTCAGAGTCGGGTCACCACCACTAATGTTAGAGTCGGGTCACTGCCACTAATGTTAGAGTCGGGTCACCACCACGAAAATCAGAGTCGGGTCACCACCACTAATGTCAGAGTCGGGTCACCTCCACTTATGATAGATTCGGTTCACCACCACTAATGTTAGAGTCGAGTCACCACCACTAATGTCAGAGCCAGGTCACCACCACTAATGTTAGAGTCGGGTCACCACCACTAATGTTAGAGTCGGGTCACCACCACTAATGTCAGAGTCGTGTCACCACCACTAATGTTAGAGAAGGGTCTCCACCACTAATGTTAGAGTCGGGTCACCACCACTCATGTTAGAGTCGGGTCACCACCACTAATGTCAGAGTCGGGTCACCACCACTAATGTTAGAGTCGGGTCACCACCACTAATGTCAGAGTCGGGTCACCACCACTAATGTTAGAGTCGGGTCACCACCACTAATGTTAGAGTCGGGTCACCGCTACTAATGGTAGAGTCGGGTCAACAGCAGAAATGTTAGAGGCGTGTCACCACCACTAATGTTAGAGTCGGGTCACCACCACTAATGTTAGAGTCGGGTGACCACCACTAATGTTAGAGTCGGGTCACTACCACTAATTTTAGAGTCGGGTCACCACCACTAATGTCAGAGTCGGGCCACCACCACTAATGTTAGAGTCGGGTCACCACCACTAATGTTAGAGTCGGGTCACCACCACAAATGTTGGAGTCGGGTCACCACCACTAATGTCAGAGTCGGGTCACCACCTCTAATGTAAGAGTCGGGTCACCACCACTATTGTTTGAGTCGGGTCACCACCACTAACGTTAGATTCGGTTCACCACCACTAATGTTAGAGTCGGGTCACCACCACTAATGTTCAATTCGGGTCACCACCACTAATGTTACAGTCTGGTCACCACCACTAATGTTGTAGTCGGGTCACCACCACTAATGTTGGAGTCGGGTCACCACCACTAATGTTAGAGTCGGGTCAGCACCACTAATCAGAGTCGGGTCACCACCACTAATGTCAGTCAGGTCACCACCACAATTTTAGAGTCGGGTCACCACCACTCATGTTAGAGTTGGGTCTCCAGCACTAATGTTAGAGTCGGGTCACCACCACTAATGTCAGAGTCGGGTCACCACCACTAATGTTAGTTTCGGGTCACCACCACTAATGCTAGTTTCGGGTCACCACCACTAATGTTAGAGTCGGGTCACCACCACTAATGTCAGAGTTAAGTCACCACCACTAATGTTAGAGTCGGGTCACCGCTACTAATGGTAGAGTCGGGTCAACAGCAGAAATGTTAGAGGCGTGTCACCACCACTAATGTTAGAGTCGGGTCACCACCACTAATGTTAGAGTCGGGTGACCACCACTAATGTTAGAGTCGGGTCACTACCACTAATTTTAGAGTCGGGTCACCACCACTAATGTCAGAGTCGGGCCACCACCACTAATGTTAGAGTCGGGTCACCACCACTAATGTTAGAGTCGGGTCACCACCACAAATGTTGGAGTCGGGTCACCACCACTAATGTCAGAGTCGGGTCACCACCTCTAATGTAAGAGTCGGGTCACCACCACTATTGTTTGAGTCGGGTCACCACCACTAACGTTAGATTCGGTTCACCACCACTAATGTTAGAGTCGGGTCACCACCACTAATGTTCAATTCGGGTCACCACCACTAATGTTACAGTCTGGTCACCACCACTAATGTTGTAGTCGGGTCACCACCACTAATGTTGGAGTCGGGTCACCACCACTAATGTTAGAGTCGGGTCAGCACCACTAATCAGAGTCGGGTCACCACCACTAATGTCAGTCAGGTCACCACCACAATTTTAGAGTCGGGTCACCACCACTCATGTTAGAGTTGGGTCTCCAGCACTAATGTTAGAGTCGGGTCACCACCACTAATGTCAGAGTCGGGTCACCACCACTAATGTTAGTTTCGGGTCACCACCACTAATGCTAGTTTCGGGTCACCACCACTAATGTTAGAGTCGGGTCACCACCACTAATGTCAGAGTTAAGTCACCACCACTAATGTTAGAGAAGGGTCACCACCACTAATGTTCAATTCGGGTCACCACCACTAATGTCAGAGTCGGGTCACCACCACTAATGTTAGAGTCGGGTCACCACCACTAATGTCAGAGTCGGGTCACCACCACTAATGTTAGAGTCGGGTCACCACCACTAATGTTAGAGTCGGGTCACCGCTACTAATGGTAGAGTCGGGTCAACAGCACAAATGTTAGAGGCGTGTCACCACCACTAATGTTAGAGTCGGGTCACCACCACTAATGTTAGAGTCGGGTGACCACCACTAATGTTAGAGTCGGGTCACTACCACTAATTTTAGAGTCGGGTCACCACCACTAATGTCAGAGTCGGGCCACCACCACTAATGTTAGAGTCGGGTCACCACCACTAATGTTAGAGTCGGGTCACCACCACAAATGTTGGAGTCGGGTCACCACCACTAATGTCAGAGTCGGGTCACCACCTCTAATGTAAGAGTCGGGTCACCACCACTATTGTTTGAGTCGGTTCACCACCACTAATGTTAGAGTTGGGCCACCACCACTAATGTTAGAGTCTGGTCACCACCACTTATGTTAGAGTCGGGACACCACCACTAATGTTAGAGTCGGGTTAACCTAACTAATGTTACAGTGGGGTCACCACCACTAATGTTAGAGTCGGGTCAGCACCACTAATCAGAGTCGGGTCACCACCAGTAATGTCAGTCAGGTCACCACCACTAATGTTAGAGTCGGGTCACCACCACTAATGTTAGAGTTGGGTCTCCAGCACTAATGTTAGAGTCGGGTCACCACCACTAATGTCAGAGTCGGGTCACCACCACTAATGTTAGTTTCGGGTCACCACCACTAATGCTAGTTTCGGGTCACCACCACTAATGTTAGAGTCGCGTCACCACCACTAATGTCAGAGTCAAGTCACCACCACTAATGTTAGAGAAGGGTCACCACCACTAATGTTCAATTCGGGTCACCACCACTAATGTTAGAGTCTGGTCACCACTACTAATGTTATAGTCGGGTCACCACCACTAATGGTAGAGTCGGGTCACCACCATTAATGTTAGATTCGGGTCACCACCACTAATGTTAGAGTCGGGGCACCACCACTAATGTTAGAGTCGGGTCACCACCACTAATGTCAGAGTCGGGTCACCACCACTAATGTTAGAGTCGGGTCACCACCACTAATGTTAGAGTCGGGTAACCACCATTAATGTTAGAATCGGGTCACCACCACTAATGTTAGAGTCGGGTCATCACCACTAATGTTAGAGTCGTGTCTCCACCACTAATGTCAGAGTCGGGTCACCACCATTAATGTCAGAGTCGGGTCACCTCCACTAATGTTAGAATCGGGTCACCACCACGAATGTTACAGTCGGGTCACCACCACTAATGTCAGAGTCGGGTCACCACCTCTAATGTAAGAGTCGGGTCACCACCACTATTGTTTGAGTCGGTTCACCACCACTAATGTTAGAGTTGGGCCACCACCACTAATGTTAGAGTCGGGTCACCACCACTTATGTTAGAGTCGGGACACCACCACTAATGTTAGAGTCGGGTTAACCTAACTAATGTTACAGTGGGGTCACCACCACTAATGTTAGAGTCGGGTCACCACCACTAATCAAAGTCGGGTCACCACCACTAATGTCAGAGTCAGGTCACCACCACTAATGTTAGAGTCGGGTCACCACCTCTAATGTTAGAGTTGGGTCTCCAGCACTAATGTTAGAGTCGGGTCACCACCACTAATGTCAGAGTCGGGTCACCACCACTAATGTTAGTGTCGGGTCACCACCACTAATGTTAGATTCGGGTCACCACCACTAATGTTAGAGTCGGGTCACCACCACTAATGTCAGAGTCAATTCACCACCACTAATGTTAGAGAAGGGTCACCACCACTAATGTTCAATTCGGGTCACCACCACTAATGTTAGAGTCTGGTCACCACCACTAATGTTAGAGTCGGGTCACCACCACTATTGCTAGAGTCGGGTCACCACCATTAATGTTAGAGACGGGTCACCACCACTAATGTTAGAGTCGGGTCACCACCACTAATGTTAGAGTCGGGTCACCACCACTAATGTCAGAGTCGGGTCACCACCACTAATGTCAGAGTGGGGTCACCACCACTAATGTTAGAGTCGGGTCACCGCCACTAATGTTAGAGTCGGGTCACCACCACTAACATCTTGGTCGGGTCACCACCACTAATGTCAGAGTCGGGTCACCTCCACTTATGATAGATTCGGTTCACCACCACTAATGTTAGAGTCGAGTCACCACCACTAATGTTGGAGTCGTGTCACCACCACTAATGTTAGAGTCGGGTCACCACCACTAATGTTAGAGTCGGGTCACCACCACTAATGTTAGAGTCGGGTCACCACCACTAACGTCAGAGTCGAGTCACCACCACTAATGTTAGAGAAGTGTCTCCACCACTAATGTTAGAGTCTGGTCACCACCACTAATGTTAGAGTCGGGTCACCACCACTAATGTGAGAGTCGGGTCAGCACCACTAATCAGAGTCGGGTCACTACCACTAATGTCAGAGTCAGGTCACCACCACTAATGTTAGAGTCGGGTCACCACCACTAATGTTAGAGTTGGGTCTCCAGCACTAATGTTAGAGTCGGGTCACCACCACTAATGTCAGAGTCGGGTCACCACCACTAATGTTAGTGTCGGGTCACCACCACTAATGTTAGATTCGGTTCACCACCACTAATGTTAGAGTCGGGTCACCACCACTAATGTTCAATTCGGGTCACCACCACTAATGTTACAGTCTGGTCACCACCACTAATGTTGTAGTCGGGTCACCACCATTAATGTTAGAGTCGGGTCACCACCATTAATGTTAGATTCGGGTCACCACCACTAATGTTAGAGTCGGGGCACCACCACTAATGTTAGAGTCGGGTCACCACCACTAATGTGAGAGTCGGGTCACCACCACTAATGTTAGAGTCGGGTCACCGCCACTAATGTTAGAGTCGGGTCACCACCATTAATGTTAGAGTCGGGTCACCACCACTAATGTCAGAGTCGGGTCACCTCCACTAATGTTAGAATCGGGTCACCACCACTAATGTTACAGTCGGGTCACCACCACTTATGATAGAGTCGGGTCACCACCACTAATGTTAGAGTCGGGACCCACCACTAATCAGAGTCGGGTCACCACCACTAATGTCAGAGTCAGGTCAGCACCACTAATGTTAGAATCGGGTCACCACCTCTAATGTTAGAGTTGGGTCTCCAGCACTAATGTTAGAGTCGGGTCACCACCACTAACGTCAGAGTCGGGTCACCACCACTAATGTTAGTGTCGGGTCACCACCACTAATGTTAGATTCGGGTCACCACCACTAATGTTAGAGTCGGGTCACCACCACTAATGTGTGAGTCGGGTCACCACCACTAATGTCAGAGTCGGGTCACCACCACTAATGTCAGAGTCGGGTCACCACCACTAATGTTAGAGTCGGGTCACCGCCACTCATGTTAGAGTCGGGTCACCACCACTAATCAGAGTCGGGTCACCACCACTAATGTCAGAGTCAGGTCACCACCACTAATGTTAGAGTCGGGTCACCACCACTAATGTTAGAGTTGGGTCTCCAGCACTAATGTTAGAGTCGGGTCACCACCACTAATGTCAGAGCCGTGTCAACACCACTAATGTTAGTGTCGGGTCACCACCACTAATGTTAGATTCGGTTCACCACCTCTAATGTTAGAGTCGTGTCACCACCACTAATGTCAGAGTCATGTCACCACCACTAATGTTAGAGAAGGGTCACCACCATTAATGTTCAATTCGGGTCACCACCACTAATGTTAGAGTCTGGTCACCACCACTAATCACAGAATCACAGAAACCCCACAGTGCAGATAGAGGCCATTTCGGCCCATCGAGCCTGCACCGACACATATACCACCCGATCCCCGTAACCCCTACACCAACACATATCCCACCCTATCCCCGTAACCCCACGTATTTAATCCCCCTAACACTAAGGGACAATTTATCATAGCCAATGTTAGATTCGGGTCACCACCTCTAATGTTAGAGTCGTGTCACGACCACTAATGTCAGAGTCAAGTCACCACCACTAATGTTAGAGAAGGGTCACCACCACTAATGTTCAATTCGGGTCACCACCACTAATGTTAGAGTCTGGTCACCACCACTAATGTTAGAGTCGGGTCACCACCACTAATGTTGGAGTCGGGTCCCCACCATTAATGTTAGAGTCGGGTCACCACCACTAATGTTAGAGTCGGGTCACCACCACTAATGTGAGAGTCGGGTCACCACCACTAATGTCAGAGTCGGGTCACCACCACCAATATCAGAGTCAGGTCACCACCACTAATGTTAGAGTCGGGTCACCACCACTAATGTTAGAGTTGGGTCACCACCACTAATGTTAGTGTCGGGTCACCACCACTAATGTTAGATTCGGGTCACCACCTCTAATGTTAGAATCGTGTCACCACCACTAATGTCAGAGTCAAGTCACCACCACTAATGTTAGAGAAGGGTCACCACCATTAATGTTACAGTCGGGTCACCACCACTAATGATAGAGTCGGGTCACCACCACTAATGTTTGAGTTGGGTCACCACCACTAATCAGAGTCGGCTCACCACCACTAATGTCAGAGTCAGGTCACCACCACTAATGTTAGAGTCGAGTCACCACCTCTAATGTTAGAGTTTGGTCTCCAGCACTAATGTTAGAGTCGGGTCACCACCACTAATGTCAAGGTCGGGTCACCACCACTAATGTTAGTGTCGGGTCACCACCACTAATGTTAGATTCGGGTCACCACCACTAATGTTAGAGTCGGGTCACCACCACTAATGTGTGAGTCGGGTCACCACCACTAATGTCAGAGTCGGGTCACCACCACTAATGTCAGAGTCGGGTCACCACCACTAATGTTAGAGTCGGGTCACCGCCACTCATGTTAGAGTCGGGTCACCACCACTAATCAGAGTCGGGTCACCACCACTAATGTCAGAGTCAGGTCACCACCACTAATGTTAGAGTCGGGTCACCACCACTAATGTTAGAGTTGGGTCTCCAGCACTAATGTTAGAGTCGGGTCACCACCACTAATGTCAGAGTCGGGTCAACACCACTAATGTTAGTGTCGGGTCACCACCACTAATGTTAGATTCAGGTCACCACCTCTAATGTTAGAGTCGTGTCACCACCACTAATGTCAGAGTCATGTCACCAACACTAATGTTAGAGAAGGGTCACCACCATTAATGTTCAATTCTGGTCACCACCACTAATGTTAGAGTCGGGTCACCACCACTAATGTTGGAGTCGGGTCCCCACCATTAATGTTAGAGTCGGGTCACCACCACTAATGTTAGAGTCGGGTCACCACCACTAATATCAGAGTCAGGTCACCACCACTAATGTTAGAGTCGGGTCACCACCACTAATGTTAGAGTCTGGTCACCACCACTAATGTTAGAGTCGGGTCACCACCACTAATGTTGGAGTCGGGTCCTCACCATTAATGTTAGAGTCGGGTCACCACCACTAATGTTAGAGTCGGGTCACCACCACTAATATCAGAGTCAGGTCACCACCACTAATGTGAGAGTCGGGTCACCACCACTAATGTCAGAGTCGGGTCACCACCACTAATATCAGAGTCAGGTCACCACCACTAATGTTAGAGTCGGGTCACCACCACTAATGTTAGAGTTGGGTCACCACCACTAATGTTAGTGTCGGGTCACCACCACTAATGTTAGATTCGGGTCACCACCTCTAATGTTAGAATCGTGTCACCACCACTAATGTCAGAGTCAAGTCACCACCACTAATGTTAGAGAAGGGTCCCCACCATTAATGTTCAATTCGGGTCACCACCACTAATGTTAGAGTCTGGTCACCACCACTAATCACAGAATCACAGAAACCCCACAGTGCAGATAGAGGCCATTTCGGCCCATCGAGCCTGCACCGACACATATACCACCCGATCCCCGTAACCCCTACACCAACACATATCCCACCCTATCCCCGTAACCCCACGTATTTAATCCCCCTAACACTAAGGGACAATTTATCATAGCCAATGTTAGTGTCGGGTCACCACCACTAATATTAGAATCGGGTCACCACCATTAATGTTAGATTCGGGTCACCACCACTAATGTTAGAGTCGGGGCACCACCACTAATGTTAGAGTCGGGTCACCTCCACTAATGTCAGAGTCGGGTCACCACCACTAATGTTAGAGTCGGGTCACCACCACTAATGTTAGAGTCGGGTCACCACCATTAATGTTAGAGTCGGGTCACCACCACTAATGTTAGAGTCGGGTCACCACCACTAATGTTAGAGTCGGGCCTCCACCACTAATGTCAGAGTCGGGTCACCACCACTAATGTCAGACTCGGGTCACCTCCACTAATGTTAGAATCGGGTCACCACCACTAATGTTACAGTCGGGTCACCGCCACTAATGATAGAGTCGGGTCACCACCACTAATGTTAGAGTTGGGTCACCACCACTAATCAGAGTCGGCTCACCACCACTAATGTCAGAGTCAGGTCACCACCACTAATGTTAGAGTCGAGTCACCACCTCTAATGTTAGAGTTTGGTCTCCAGCACTAATGTTAGAGTCGGGTCACCACCACTAATGTCAAGGTCGGGTCACCACCACTAATGTTAGTGTCGGGTCACCACCACTAATGTTAGATTCGGGTCACCACCACTAATATTAGAGCCGGGTCACCACCACTAATGTCAGAGTCAATTCACCACCACTAATGTTAGAGAAGGGTCACCACCACTAATGTTCAATTCGGGTCACCACCACTAATGTCAGAGTCGGGTCACCACGACTAATGTTAGAGTCGGGTCACCACCACTAATGTTAGAGTCGGGTCACCGCTACTAATGGTAGAGTCGGGTCAACAGCACAAATGTTAGAGGCGGGTCAGGACCACTAATGTTAGAGTCGGGTCACCACCACTAATTTTAGAGTCGGGTCACCACCACTAATGTTAGAGTCGGGTCACCACCACAAATGTTCGACTCGCGTCACCACCACTAATGTCAGAGTCGGGTCTCCACCTCTAATGTAAGAGTCGGGTCACCACCACTATTGTTCGAGTCGGGTAACCACCACTAATGTTAGAGTCGGGCCACCACCACTAATGTGAGAGTCGGGTCACCACCACTGATGTTAGAGTCGGGACACCACCACTAATGTTGGAGTCGGGTCACCATCACTAATGTTACAGTGGCGACACCACCACTAATGTTAGAGTCGTGTCACCACCACTAATGTTAGAGTCGGGTCAGCACCACTAATCAGAGTCGGGTCACCACCACTAATGTCAGAGTCAGGTCACCACCACTAATGTTAGAATCGGGTCACCACCACTAATGTTAGAGTTTGGTCTCCAGCACTAATGTTAGAGTCGGGTCACCACCACTAATGTCAGAGTTGGGTCACCACCACTAATGTTAGTTTCGGGTCACCATCACTAATGTTAGATTCGGGTCGCCACCACTAATGTTCGAGTCGGGTCACCACCACTAATGTCAGAGTCAAGTCCCCACCACTAATGTTAGAGAAGGGTCACCACCACTAATGTTCAATTCGGGTCACCACCACTAATGTTAGAATCTGCTCACCACCACTAATGAAAGTGTCGGGTCACCACCACTAATGTTAGAGTCGGGTCACCACCATTAATGTTAGATTCGGGTCACCACCACTAATGTTAGAGTCGAGGCACCATCACTAATGTTAGAGTCGGGTCACCACCACTAATGTCAGAGTCGGGTCACCACCACTAATGTTAGAGTCGGGTCACCTCCACTAATGTTAGAGTCCGGTCACCACCACTAATGTTAGAGTCGAGTCACCACCACTAATGTTAGAGTCGAGTCACCACCACTACTGTTAGAGTCGTGTCACCACCACTAATGTTAGAGTCGGGTCACCACCACTAATGTCAGAGTCAGTTCACCACCACCAATGTTAGAGTCGTGTCACCACCACTAATGTTAGAGTCGGGTCACCACCACTAATGTCAGAGTTGAGTCACCACCACTAATGTTAGAGAAGGATCTCCACCACTCATGTTAGAGTCGGGTCACCACCACTAATGTTATAGTCGGGTCACCACCACTAATGTCAGTGTCGGGTCACCACCACTAATGTTAGAGTCGGGTCACCACTACTAATGTCACATTCGGGTCACCACCACTAATGTTAGTGTCGGGTCACCACCACTAATGTCAGGGTCGGGTCACCACCACTATTGTCAGAGTCGTGTCACCACCACTAATGTTAGAGAAGTGTCACCACAACTAATGTTAGAGTCGGGTCACCACCACTAATGTTAGAGTCGGGACACCGCTACTAATGGTAGAGTCGGGTCAACAGCACAAATGTTAGAGTCGGGTCACCACCACTAATGTTAGAGTCGGGTCACAACCACTAATGTTGGAGTCGGGACAGCACCACTAATCAGAGTCGGGTCACCACCACTAATGTCAGAGTCAAGTCACCACCACTAATGTTAGAGTCGGGTCACCACCACTAATGTTAGAGTTGGGTCTCCAGCACTAATGTTAGAGTTGGGTCACCACCACTAATGTCAGAGTCGGGTCACCACCACTAATGTTAGTGTCGGGTCACCACCACTAATGTTAGATTCGGGTCACCACCACTAATGTTAGAGTCGTGTCACCACCACTAATGTCAGAGTCAAGTCACCACCACTAATGTTAGAGAAGGGTCACCACCATTAATGTTCATTTCGGGTCACCACCACTAATGTTAGAGTCTGGTCACCACCACTAATGTTAGTGTCGGGTCACCACCACTAATGTTAGAGTCGGGGCACCACCACTAATGTTAGAGTCGGGTCGCCACCACTAATGTCAGAGTCGGGTCACCACCACTAATGTTAGAGTCGGGTCACCACCACTAATGTTAGAGTCGGGTCACCACCATTAATGTTAGAGTCGGGTCACCACCACTAATGTTAGAGTCGGGTCACCACCACTAATGTTAGAGTCGGGTCTCCACCACTAATGTCAGAGTCGGGTCACCACCACTAATGTCAGAGTCGGGTCATCTCCACTAATTTTAGAATCGGGTCACCACCACTAATGTTAAAGTCGGGTCTCCACCAGTAATGATAGAGTCGGGTCACCACCACTAATGTTAGAGTCGGGTCACCACCACTAATCAGAGTCGGGTCACCACCACTAATGTCAGAGTCAGGTCACCACCACTAATGTTAGAGTCGGGTCACCACCTCTAATGTTAGAGTTGGGTCTCCAGCACTAATGTTAGAGTCGGGTCACCACCACTAATGTCAGAGTCGGGTCACCACCACTAATGTTAGTGTCGGGTCACCACCACTAATGTCAGAGTCGGGTCACCACCACTAATGTTAGTGTCGGGTCACCACCACTAATGTTAGATTCGGGTCACCACCACTAATTTTAGAGAAGGGTCACCACCACTAATGTTCAATTCGGGTCACCACCACTAATGTTAGAGTCTGGTCACCACCACTAATGTTAGAGTCGGGTCACCACCACTAATGTTAGAGTCGGGTCACCACCATTAATGTTAGAGTCGGGTCACCACCACTAATGTTAGAGTCGGGTCACCACCACTAATGTTAGAGTCGGGTCACCACCACTAATGTCAGAGTCGGGTCACCACCACGAATGTCAGAGTCGGGTCACCTCCACTAATGTTAGAGTCGGGTCACCGCCACTAATGTTAGAGTCGGGTCACCACCACGAAAATCAGAGTCGGGTCACCACCACTAATGTCAGAGTCGGGTCACCTCCACTTATGATAGATTCGGTTCACCACCACTAATGTTAGAGTCGAGTCACCACCACTAATGTTAGAGTCGTGTCACCACCACTAATGTTGGAGTCGGGTCACCACCACTAATGTCAGAGTAAGGTCACCACCAATAATGTTAGAGTCGGGTCACCACCACTAATGTTAGAGTCGGGTCACCACCACTAATGTCAGAGTCGAGTCACCACCACTAATGTTAGAGAAGGGTCTCCACCACTAATGTTAGAGTCGGGTCACCACCACTAATGTTAGAGTCGGGTCACCACCACTAATGTCAGAGTCGGGTCACCACCACTAATGTCAGAGTCGGGTCACCACCACTAATGTCAGAGTCGGGTCACCACCACTAATGTTAGAGTCGGGTCACCACCACTAATGTTAGATTCGGGTCACCGCTACTAATGGTAGAGTCGGATCAACAGCACAAATGTTAGAGGCGTGTCACCACCACTAATGTTAGAGTCGGGTCACCACCACTAATGTTAGAGTCGGGTCACCACCACAAATGTTAGAGTCGGGTCACTACCACTAATTTTAGAGTCGGGTCACCACCACTAATGTTAGAGTCGGGTCACCACCACTAATGTTAGAGTCGGGTCACCACCACAAATGTTGGAGTCGGGTCACCACCACTAATGTCAGAGTCGGGTCACCACCTCTAATGTAAGAGTCGGGTCACCACCACTATTGTTTGAGTCGGGTCACCACCACTAATGTTAGAGTCGGGCCACCACCACTAATGTTAGAGTCGGGTCACCACCACTTATGTTAGAGTCGGGACACCACCACTAATGTTAGAGTCGGGTCACCATCACTAATGTTGCAGTGGGGTCACCACCACTAATGTTAGAGTCGGGTCACCACCACTAATGTTAGAGTCGGGTCAGCACCACTAATCAGAGTCGGGTCACCACCACTAATGTCAGAGTCAGGTCACCACCACTAATGTTAGAGTCGGGTCACCACCACTAATGTTAGAGTTGGGTCTCCAGCACTAATGTTAGAGTCGGGTCACCACCACTAATGTCAGAGTCGGGTCACCACCACTAATGTTAGTTTCGGGTCACCACCACTAATGTTAGTTTCGGGTCACCACCACTAATGTTAGAGTCGGGTCACCACCACTAATGTCAGAGTCAAGTCACCACCACTAATGTTAGGGAAGGGTCACCACCACTAATGTTCAATTCGGGTCACCACCACTAATGTTAGAGTCGGGGCACCACCACTAATGTTAGACTCGGGTCACCACCACTAATGTGAGAGTCGGGTCACCACCACTAATGTTAGAGTCGGGTCACCACCACTAATGTTAGAGTCGGGTCACCACCATTAATGTTCGAGTCGGGTCACCACCACTAATGTCAGAGTCGGGTCACCTCCACTAATGTTAGAATCGGGTCACCACCACTAATATTACAGTCGGGTCACCACCACTTATGATAGAGTCGGGTCACCACCACTAATGTTAGAGTCGGGACCCACCACTAATCAGATTCGGGTCACCACCACTAATGTCAGAGTCAGGTCACCACCACTAATGTTAGATTCGGGTCACCACCTCTAATGTTAGAGTTGGGTCTCCAGCACTAATGTGAGAGTCGGGTCACCACCACTAATGTCAGACTCGGGTCACCACCACTAATGTTAGTGTCGGGTCACCACCACTAATGTTAGATTCGGGTCACCACCACTAATGTTAGAGTCGGGTCACCACCACTAATGTCAGAGTCAATTCACCACCACTAATGTTAGAGAAGGGTCACCACCACTAATGTTCAATTCGGGTCACCACCACTAATGTTAGAGTCTGGTCACCACCACTAATGTTAGAGTCGGGTCCCCACCATTAATGTTAGAGTCGGGTCACCACCACTAATGTTAGAGTCGGGTCACCACCACTAATGTGAGAGTCGGGTCACCACCACTAATGTCAGAGTCGGGTCACCACCACTAATGTCAGAGTCGGGTCTCCACCACTAATGTTAGAGTCGGGTCACCGCCACTAATGTTAGAGTCGGGTCACCACCACTAATCAGAGTCGGGTCACCACCACTAATGTCAGAGTCAGGTCACCACCACTAATGTTAGAGTCGGGTCACCACCACTAATGTTAGAGTTGGGTCTACAGCACTAATGTTAGAGTCGGGTCACCACCACTGATGTCAGAGTCGGGTCACATCCACTAATGTTAGTGTCGGGTCACCACCACTAATGTTAGATTCGGGTCACCACCACTAATGTTAGAGTCGTGTCACCACCACTAATGTCAGAGTCAAGTCACCACCACTAATGTTAGAGAAGGGTCACCACCATTAATGTTCAATTCGGGTCACCACCACTCATGTTAGAGTCTGGTCACCACCACTGATGTTAGTGTCTGGTCACCACCACTAATGTTAGAGTCGGGTCACCACCATTAATGTTAGATTCGGGTCACCATCACTAATGTTAGAGTCGGGTCACCACCACTAATGTCAGAGTCGGGTCACCACCACTAATGTTAGAGTCGGGTCACCTCCACTAATGTTAGAGTCCGGTCACCACCACTAATGTTAGAGTCGAGTCACCACCACTAATGTTAGAGTCGAGTCACCACCACTACTGTTAGAGTCGTGTCACCACCACTAATGTTAGAGTCGTGTCACCACCACTAATGTCAGAGTCAGTTCACCACCACCAATGTTAGAGTCGTGTCACCACCACTAATGTTAGAGTCGGGTCACCACCACTAATGTCAGAGTTGAGTCACCACCACTAATGTTAGAGAAGGATCTCCACCACTCATGTTAGAGTCGGGTCACCACCACTAATGTTATAGTCGGGTCACCACCACTAATGTCAGTGTCGGGTCACCACCACTAATGTTAGAGTCGGGTCACCACTACTAATGTCAGATTCGGGTCACCACCACTAATGTTAGTGTCGTGTCACCACCACTAATGTCAGGGTCGGGTCACCACCACTATTGTCAGAGTCGTGTCACCACCACTAATGTTAGAGAAGTGTCACCACAACTAATGTTAGAGTCGGGTCACCACCACTAATGTTAGAGTCGGGACACCGCTACTAATGGTAGAGTCGGGTCAACAGCACAAATGTTAGAGTTGAGTCACCACCACTAATGTTAGAGTCGGGTCACAACCACTAATGTTAGAGTCGGGACAGCACCACTAATCAGAGTCGGGTCACCACCACTAATGTCAGAGTCAAGTCACCACCACTAATGTTAGAATAGGGTCACCACCACTAATGTTAGAGTTGGGTCTCCAGCACTAATGTTAGAGTTGGGTCACCACCACTAATGTCAGAGTCGGGTCACCACCACTAATGTTAGTGTCGGGTCACCACCACTAATGTTAGATTCGGGTCACCACCACTAATGTTAGAGTCGTGTCACCACCACTAATGTCAGAGTCAAGTCACCACCACTAATGTTAGAGAAGGGTCACCACCATTAATGTTCATTTCGGGTCACCACCACTAATGTTAGAGTCTGGTCACCACCACTAATGTTAGTGTCGGGTCACCACCACTAATGTTAGAGTCGGGGCACCACCACTAATGTTAGAGTCGGGTCGCCACCACTAATGTCAGAGTCGGGTCACCACCACTAATGTTAGAGTCGGGTCACCACCACTAATGTTAGAGTCGGGTCACCACCATTAATGTTAGAGTCGGGTCACCACCACTAATGTTAGAGTCGGGTCACCACCACTAATGTTAGAGTCGGGTCTCCACCACTAATGTCAGAGTCGGGTCACCACCACTAATGTCAGAGTCGGGTCATCTCCACTAATTTTAGAATCGGGTCACCACCACTAATGTTAAAGTCGGGTCTCCACCAGTAATGATAGAGTCGGGTCACCACCACTAATGTTAGAGTCGGGTCACCACCACTAATCAGAGTCGGGTCACCACCACTAATGTCAGAGTCAGGTCACCACCACTAATGTTAGAGTCGGGTCACCACCTCTAATGTTAGAGTTGGGTCTCCAGCACTAATGTTAGAGTCGGGTCACCACCACTAATGTCAGAGTCGGGTCACCACCACTAATGTTAGTGTCGGGTCACCACCACTAATGTCAGAGTCGGGTCACCACCACTAATGTTAGTGTCGGGTCACCACCACTAATGTTAGATTCGGGTCACCACCACTAATTTTAGAGAAGGGTCACCACCACTAATGTTCAATTCGGGTCACCACCACTAATGTTAGAGTCTGGTCACCACCACTAATGTTAGAGTCGGGTCACCACCACTAATGTTAGAGTCGGGTCACCACCATTAATGTTAGAGTCGGGTCACCACCACTAATGTTAGAGTCGGGTCACCACCACTAATGTTAGAGTCGGGTCACCACCACTAATGTCAGAGTCGGGTCACCACCACGAATGTCAGAGTCGGGTCACCTCCACTAATGTTAGAGTCGGGTCACCGCCACTAATGTTAGAGTCGGGTCACCACCACGAAAATCAGAGTCGGGTCACCACCACTAATGTCAGAGTCGGGTCACCTCCACTTATGATAGATTCGGTTCACCACCACTAATGTTAGAGTCGAGTCACCACCACTAATGTTAGAGTCGTGTCACCACCACTAATGTTGGAGTCGGGTCACCACCACTAATGTCAGAGTAAGGTCACCACCAATAATGTTAGAGTCGGGTCACCACCACTAATGTTAGAGTCGGGTCACCACCACTAATGTCAGAGTCGAGTCACCACCACTAATGTTAGAGAAGGGTCTCCACCACTAATGTTAGAGTCGGGTCACCACCACTAATGTTAGAGTCGGGTCACCACCACTAATGTCAGAGTCGGGTCACCACCACTAATGTCAGAGTCGGGTCACCACCACTAATGTCAGAGTCGGGTCACCACCACTAATGTTAGAGTCGGGTCACCACCACTAATGTTAGATTCGGGTCACCGCTACTAATGGTAGAGTCGGATCAACAGCACAAATGTTAGAGGCGTGTCACCACCACTAATGTTAGAGTCGGGTCACCACCACTAATGTTAGAGTCGGGTCACCACCACAAATGTTAGAGTCGGGTCACTACCACTAATTTTAGAGTCGGGTCACCACCACTAATGTTAGAGTCGGGTCACCACCACTAATGTTAGAGTCGGGTCACCACCACAAATGTTGGAGTCGGGTCACCACCACTAATGTCAGAGTCGGGTCACCACCTCTAATGTAAGAGTCGGGTCACCACCACTATTGTTTGAGTCGGGTCACCACCACTAATGTTAGAGTCGGGCCACCACCACTAATGTTAGAGTCGGGTCACCACCACTTATGTTAGAGTCGGGACACCACCACTAATGTTAGAGTCGGGTCACCATCACTAATGTTGCAGTGGGGTCACCACCACTAATGTTAGAGTCGGGTCACCACCACTAATGTTAGAGTCGGGTCAGCACCACTAATCAGAGTCGGGTCACCACCACTAATGTCAGAGTCAGGTCACCACCACTAATGTTAGAGTCGGGTCACCACCACTAATGTTAGAGTTGGGTCTCCAGCACTAATGTTAGAGTCGGGTCACCACCACTAATGTCAGAGTCGGGTCACCACCACTAATGTTAGTTTCGGGTCACCACCACTAATGTTAGTTTCGGGTCACCACCACTAATGTTAGAATCGGGTCACCACCACTAATGTCAGAGTCAAGTCACCACCACTAATGTTAGGGAAGGGTCACCACCACTAATGTTCAATTCGGGTCACCACCACTAATGTTAGAGTCGGGGCACCACCACTAATGTTAGACTCGGGTCACCACCACTAATGTGAGAGTCGGGTCACCACCACTAATGTTAGAGTCGGGTCACCACCACTAATGTTAGAGTCGGGTCACCACCATTAATGTTCGAGTCGGGTCACCACCACTAATGTCAGAGTCGGGTCACCTCCACTAATGTTAGAATCGGGTCACCACCACTAATATTACAGTCGGGTCACCACCACTTATGATAGAGTCGGGTCACCACCACTAATGTTAGAGTCGGGACCCACCACTAATCAGATTCGGGTCACCACCACTAATGTCAGAGTCAGGTCACCACCACTAATGTTAGATTCGGGTCACCACCTCTAATGTTAGAGTTGGGTCTCCAGCACTAATGTGAGAGTCGGGTCACCACCACTAATGTCAGACTCGGGTCACCACCACTAATGTTAGTGTCGGGTCACCACCACTAATGTTAGATTCGGGTCACCACCACTAATGTTAGAGTCGGGTCACCACCACTAATGTCAGAGTCAATTCACCACCACTAATGTTAGAGAAGGGTCACCACCACTAATGTTCAATTCGGGTCACCACCACTAATGTTAGAGTCTGGTCACCACCACTAATGTTAGAGTCGGGTCCCCACCATTAATGTTAGAGTCGGGTCACCACCACTAATGTTAGAGTCGGGTCACCACCACTAATGTGAGAGTCGGGTCACCACCACTAATGTCAGAGTCGGGTCACCACCACTAATGTCAGAGTCGGGTCTCCACCACTAATGTTAGAGTCGGGTCACCGCCACTAATGTTAGAGTCGGGTCACCACCACTAATCAGAGTCGGGTCACCACCACTAATGTCAGAGTCAGGTCACCACCACTAATGTTAGAGTCGGGTCACCACCACTAATGTTAGAGTTGGGTCTACAGCACTAATGTTAGAGTCGGGTCACCACCACTGATGTCAGAGTCGGGTCACATCCACTAATGTTAGTGTCGGGTCACCACCACTAATGTTAGATTCGGGTCACCACCACTAATGTTAGAGTCGTGTCACCACCACTAATGTCAGAGTCAAGTCACCACCACTAATGTTAGAGAAGGGTCACCACCATTAATGTTCAATTCGGGTCACCACCACTCATGTTAGAGTCTGGTCACCACCACTGATGTTAGTGTCTGGTCACCACCACTAATGTTAGAGTCGGGTCACCACCATTAATGTTAGATTCGGGTCACCATCACTAATGTTAGAGTCGGGTCACCACCACTAATGTCAGAGTCGGGTCACCACCACTAATGTTAGAGTCGGGTCACCTCCACTAATGTTAGAGTCCGGTCACCACCACTAATGTTAGAGTCGAGTCACCACCACTAATGTTAGAGTCGAGTCACCACCACTACTGTTAGAGTCGTGTCACCACCACTAATGTTAGAGTCGTGTCACCACCACTAATGTCAGAGTCAGTTCACCACCACCAATGTTAGAGTCGTGTCACCACCACTAATGTTAGAGTCGGGTCACCACCACTAATGTCAGAGTTGAGTCACCACCACTAATGTTAGAGAAGGATCTCCACCACTCATGTTAGAGTCGGGTCACCACCACTAATGTTATAGTCGGGTCACCACCACTAATGTCAGTGTCGGGTCACCACCACTAATGTTAGAGTCGGGTCACCACTACTAATGTCAGATTCGGGTCACCACCACTAATGTTAGTGTCGTGTCACCACCACTAATGTCAGGGTCGGGTCACCACCACTATTGTCAGAGTCGTGTCACCACCACTAATGTTAGAGAAGTGTCACCACAACTAATGTTAGAGTCGGGTCACCACCACTAATGTTAGAGTCGGGACACCGCTACTAATGGTAGAGTCGGGTCAACAGCACAAATGTTAGAGTTGAGTCACCACCACTAATGTTAGAGTCGGGTCACAACCACTAATGTTAGAGTCGGGACAGCACCACTAATCAGAGTCGGGTCACCACCACTAATGTCAGAGTCAAGTCACCACCACTAATGTTAGAATAGGGTCACCACCACTAATGTTAGAGTTGGGTCTCCAGCACTAATGTTAGAGTTGGGTCACCACCACTAATGTCAGAGTCGGGTCACCACCACTAATGTTAGTGTCGGGTCACCACCACTAATGTTAGATTCGGGTCACCACCACTAATGTTAGAGTCGTGTCACCACCACTAATGTCAGAGTCAAGTCACCACCACTAATGTTAGAGAAGGGTCACCACCATTAATGTTCATTTCGGGTCACCACCACTAATGTTAGAGTCTGGTCACCACCACTAATGTTAGTGTCGGGTCACCACCACTAATGTTAGAGTCGGGGCACCACCACTAATGTTAGAGTCGGGTCGCCACCACTAATGTCAGAGTCGGGTCACCACCACTAATGTTAGAGTCGGGTCACCACCACTAATGTTAGAGTCGGGTCACCACCATTAATGTTAGAGTCGGGTCACCACCACTAATGTTAGAGTCGGGTCACCACCACTAATGTTAGAGTCGGGTCTCCACCACTAATGTCAGAGTCGGGTCACCACCACTAATGTCAGAGTCGGGTCATCTCCACTAATTTTAGAATCGGGTCACCACCACTAATGTTAAAGTCGGGTCTCCACCAGTAATGATAGAGTCGGGTCACCACCACTAATGTTAGAGTCGGGTCACCACCACTAATCAGAGTCGGGTCACCACCACTAATGTCAGAGTCAGGTCACCACCACTAATGTTAGAGTCGGGTCACCACCTCTAATGTTAGAGTTGGGTCTCCAGCACTAATGTTAGAGTCGGGTCACCACCACTAATGTCAGAGTCGGGTCACCACCACTAATGTTAGTGTCGGGTCACCACCACTAATGTCAGAGTCGGGTCACCACCACTAATGTTAGTGTCGGGTCACCACCACTAATGTTAGATTCGGGTCACCACCACTAATTTTAGAGAAGGGTCACCACCACTAATGTTCAATTCGGGTCACCACCACTAATGTTAGAGTCTGGTCACCACCACTAATGTTAGAGTCGGGTCACCACCACTAATGTTAGAGTCGGGTCACCACCATTAATGTTAGAGTCGGGTCACCACCACTAATGTTAGAGTCGGGTCACCACCACTAATGTTAGAGTCGGGTCACCACCACTAATGTCAGAGTCGGGTCACCACCACGAATGTCAGAGTCGGGTCACCTCCACTAATGTTAGAGTCGGGTCACCGCCACTAATGTTAGAGTCGGGTCACCACCACGAAAATCAGAGTCGGGTCACCACCACTAATGTCAGAGTCGGGTCACCTCCACTTATGATAGATTCGGTTCACCACCACTAATGTTAGAGTCGAGTCACCACCACTAATGTTAGAGTCGTGTCACCACCACTAATGTTGGAGTCGGGTCACCACCACTAATGTCAGAGTCAGGTCACCACCAATAATGTTAGAGTCGGGTCACCACCACTAAAGTTAGAGTCGGGTCACCACCTCTAATGTCAGAGTCGAGTCACCACCACTAATGTTAGAGAAGGGTCTCCACCACTAATGTTAGAGTCGGGTCACCACCACTAATGTTAGAGTCGGGTCACCACCACTAATGTCAGAGTCGGGTCACCACCACTAATGTCAGAGTCGGGTCACCACCACTAATGTCAGAGTCGGGTCACCACCACTAATGTTAGAGTCGGGTCACCACCACTAATGTTAGATTCGGGTCACCGCTACTAATGGTAGAGTCGGATCAACAGCACAAATGTTAGAGGCGTGTCACCACCACTAATGTTAGAGTCGGGTCACCACCACTAATGTTAGAGTCGGATCACCACCACAAATGTTAGAGTCGGGTCACTACCACTAATTTTAGAGTCGGGTCACCACCACTAATGTTAGAGTCGGGTCACCACCACTAATGTTAGAGTCGGGTCACCACCACAAATGTTGGAGTCGGGTCACCACCATTAATGTCAGAGTCGGGTCACCACCTCTAATGTAAGAGTCGGGTCACCACCACTATTGTTTGAGTCGGGTCACCACCACTAATGTTAGAGTCGGGCCACCACCTCTAATGTTAGAGTCGGGTCACCACCACTTATGTTAGAGTCGGGACACCACCACTAATGTTAGAGTCGGGTCACCATCACTAATGTTGCATTGGGGTCACCACCACTAATGTTAGAGTCGGGTCACCACCACTAATGTTAGAGTCGGGTCAGCACCACTAATCAGAGTCGGGTCACCACCACTAATGTCAGAGTCAGGTCACCACCACTAATGTTAGAGTCGGGTCACCACCACTAATGTTAGAGTTGGGTCTCCAGCACTAATGTTAGAGTCGGGTCACCACCACTAATGTCAGAGTCGGGTCACCACCACTAATGTTAGTTTCGGGTCACCACCACTAATGTTAGTTTCGGGTCACAACCACTAATGTTAGAGTCGGGTCACCACCACTAATGTCAGAGTCAAGTCACCACCACTAATGTTAGGGAAGGGTCACCACCACTAATGTTCAATTCGGGTCACCACCACTAATGTTAGAGTCGGGGCACCACCACTAATGTTAGACTCGGGTCACCACCACTAATGTGAGAGTCGGGTCACCACCACTAATGTTAGAGTCGGGTCACCACCACTAATGTTAGAGTCGGGTCACCACCATTAATGTTCGAGTCGGGTCACCACCACTAATGTCAGAGTCGGGTCACCTCCACTAATGTTAGAATCGGGTCACCACCACTAATGTTACAGTCGGGTCACCACCACTTATGATAGAGTCGGGTCACCGCCACTAATGTTAGAGTCGGGTCACCACCACTAATCAGAGTCGGGTCACCACCACTAATGTCAGAGTCAGGTCACCACCACTAATGTTAGAGTCGGGTCACCACCACTAATGTTAGAGTTGGGTCTACAGCACTAATGTTAGAGTCGGGTCACCACCACTGATGTCAGAGTCGGGTCACATCCACTAATGTTAGTGTCGGGTCACCACCACTAATGTTAGATTCGGGTCACCACCACTAATGTTAGAGTCGTGTCACCACCACTAATGTCAGAGTCAAGTCACCACCACTAATGTTAGAGAAGGGTCACCACCATTAATGTTCAATTCGGGTCACCACCACTCATGTTAGAGTCTGGTCACCACCACTGATGTTAGTGTCTGGTCACCACCACTAATGTTAGAGTCGGGTCACCACCATTAATGTTAGATTCGGGTCACCACCACTAATTTTAGAGTCGGGGCACCACCACTAATGTTAGAGTCGGGTCACCACCACTAATGTCAGAGTCGGGTTACCAGCACTAATGTTAGAGTCGGGTCACCACCACTAATGTTAGGGTCGGGTCACCACCATTAATGTTAGAGTCGGGTCACCACCACTAATGTTAGAGTCGGATCACCACCACTAATGTTAGAGTCGGGCCTCCACCACTAATGTCAGAGTCGGGTCACCACCACTAATGTCAGAGTCGGGTCACCTCCACTAATGTTAGAATCGGGTCACAACCGCTAATGTTACAGTCGGGTCACCAACACTAATGATAGAGTCGGGTCACCACCACTAATGTTAGAGTCGGGTCACCACCACTAATCAGAGTCGGCTCACCACCACTAATGTCAGAGTCAGGTCACCACCACAAATGTTAGAGTCGGGTCACCACCTCTAATGTTAGAGTTGGGTCTCCAGCACTAATGTTAGAGTCGAGTCACCACCACGAATGTCAGAGTCGGGTCACCACCACTAATGTTAGTGTCGGGTAACCACCACTAATGTTAGATTCGGGTCACCACCACTAATGTTAGAGTCGGGTCACCACCACTAATGTCAGAGTCAATTCACCACCACTAATGTCAGAGAAGGGACACCACCACTAATGTTCAATTCGGGTCACCACCACTAATGTCAGAGTCGGGTCACCACCACTAATGTTAGAGTCGGGTCACCACCACTAATGTTAGAGTCGGGTCACCGCTACTATTGGTAGAGTCGGGTCAACAGCACAAATGTTAGAGGCGGGTCACCACCACGAATGTTCGAGTGGGGTCACCACCACTAATGTTAGAGTCGGGTCACCACCACTAATGTTAGAGTCTGGTCACCACCACTAATGTTAGAGTCGGGTCACCACAACAAATGTTGGAGTTGGGTCACCACCACTAATGTCAGAGTCGGGTCTCCACCTCTAATGTAAGAGTCGGGTCACCACCACTATTGTTCGAGTCGGGTCACCACCACTAATGTTAGAGTCGGGCCACCACCACTAATGTGAGAGTCGAGTCACCACCACTTATGTTAGAGTCGGGACACCACCACTAATGTTGGAGTCGGGTCAACATCACTAATGTTACAGTGGGGACACCACCACTAATGTTAGAGTCGGGTCACCACCACTAATGTTAGAGTCGGGTCAGCACCACTAATCAGAGTCGGGTCACCACCACTAATGTCAGAGTCAGGTCACCACCACTAATGTTAGAATCGGGTCACCACCACTAATGTTAGAGTTTGGTCTCCAGCACTAATGTTAGAGTCGGGTCACCACCACTAATGTCAGAGTCGGGTCACCACCACTAATGTTAGTGTCGGGTCACCACCACTAATGTTAGATTCGGCGCACCACCACTAATGTTAGAGTCGGGTCACCACCACTAATGTCAGAGTCAATTCACCACCACTATTGTTAGAGAAGGGTCACCACCACTAATGTTCAATTCGGGTCAACACCACTAATGTTAGAGTCTGGTCAGCACCACTAATGTTAGAGTCGGGTCACCACCACTAATGTTAGAGTCGGGTCCCCACCATTAATGTTAGAGTCGGGTCACCACCACTAATGTTAGAGTCGGGTCACCACCACTAATGTGAGAGTCGGGTCACCACCACTAATGTCAGAGTCGGGTCACCACCACTAATGTCAGAGTCGGGTCACCACCACTAATGTTAGAGTCGGGTCACCGCCACTAATGTTGGAGTCGTGTCACCACCACTAATCAGAGTCTGGTCACCACCACTAATGTCAGAGTCAGGTCACCACCACTAATGTTAGATTCGGGTCACCACCACTAATGTTAGAGTTGGGTCTCCAGCACTAATGTTAGAGTCGGGTCACCACCACTAATGTCAGAGTCGGGTCACCACCACTAATGTTAGTGTCGGGTCACCACCACTAATGTTAGATTCGGGTCACCACCACTAATGTTAGAGTCGTGTCACCACCACTAATGTCAGAGTCGGGTCACCACCACTAATTTTAGAGTCGGGTCACCACCATTAATGTCAGATTCGGGTCACCACCACTAATTTTAGAGTCGGGGCACCACCACTAATGTTAGATTCGGGTCACCACCACTAATGTTAGAGTCTGGTCACCACCACAAATGTTAGTGTCGGGTCACCACCACTAATGTTAGAGTCGGGTCACCACCATTAATGTCAGATTCGGGTCACCACCACTAATTTTAGAGTCGGGGCACCACCACTAATGTTAGAGTCGGGTCACCACCACTAATGTCAGAGTCGGGTTACCAGCACTAATGTTAGAGTCGGGTCACCACCATTAATGTTAGAGTCGGGTCACCACCATTAATGTTAGAGTCGGGTCACCACCACTAATGTTAGAGTCGGGTCACCACCACTAATCAGAGTCGGCTCACCACCACTAATGTCAGAGTCAGGTCACCACCACTAATGTTAGAGTCTGGTCACCACCTCCAATGTTAGAGTTGGGTCTCCAGCACTAATGTTAGAGTCGGGTCACCACCACTAATGTCAGAGTCGGGTCACCACCACTAATGTCAGAGTCAGGTCACCACCACGAATGTCAGAGTCGATTCACCACCACTAATGTTAGAGAAGGATCTCCACCACTAATGTTAGAGTCGGGTCACCACCACTAATGTTATAGTCGGGTCACCACCACTAATGTCAGTGTCGGGTCACCACCACGAATGTTAGAGTCGGGTCACCACCACTAATGTCAGATTCGGGTCACCACCACTAATGTTAGTGTCGGGTCACCACCACTAATGTCAGGGTCGGGTCACCACCACTAATGTCAGAGTCGGGTCACCACCACTAATGTTAGAGAAGGGTCACCACAACTGATGTTAGAGTCGGGTCACCACCACTAATGTTAGAGTCGGGACACCGCTACTAATGGTAGAGTCGGGTCAACAGCACAAATGTTCGAGTCGGGTCACCACCACTAATGTTAGAGTCGGGTCACAACCACTAATGTTAGAGTCGGGTCACCACCACTAATGGTAGATTCGGTTCACTACCACTAATGTTAGAGTCGGGTCACCACCACTAATATTAGAGTCGGGTCACCACCACTAATGTTAGAGTCGGGACAGCAACACCAATCAGAGTCGGGTCACCACCACTAATCTCAGAGTCGGGTCACCAGCACTAATGTTAGAGTCGGGTCACCGCCACTAATGTTAGATTCGGGTCACCACCACTAATATCTTGGTCGGGTCACCACCACTAATGTCAGAGTCGGGTCACCTCCACTTATGATAGATTCGGTTCACCACCACTAATGTTAGAGTCGAGTCACCACCACTAATGTTGGAGTCGTGTCAACACCACTAATGTTAGAGTCAGGTCAACACCACTAATGTTAGAGTCGGGTCACCACCACTAATGTTAGAGTCGGGTCACCACCACTAATGTCAGAGTCGAGTCACCACCACTCATGTTAGAGAAGGGTCTCCACCACTAATGTTAGAGTCTGGTCACCACCACTAATGTTAGAGTCGGGTCACCACCACTAATGTTAGAGTCTGGTCACCACCATTAATGTTAGAGTCGGGTCACCACCACTAATGTTAGAGTCGGGTCACCACCACTAATGTTAGAGTCGGGTCACCACCACTAATGTCAGAGTCGGGTCACCACCACGAATGTCAGAGTCGGGTCACCACCACTAATGTTAGAGTCGGGTCACCGCCACTAATGTTAGAGTCGGGTCACCACCACGAATATCAGAGTCGGGTCACCACCACTAATGTCAGAGTCGGGTCACCGCCACTTATGATAGATTCGGTTCACCACCACTAATGTTAGAGTTGAGTCACCACCACTAATGTTAGAGTCGTGTCACCACCACTAATGTTAGAGTCGGGTCACCACCACTAATGTCAGAGTCAGGTCACCACCACGAATGTTAGAGTCGGGTCACCAGCACTAATGTTAGAGTCGGGTCACCACCACTAATGTCAGAGTCGAGTCACCACCACTAATGTTAGAGAAGGGTCTCCACCACTAATATTAGAGTCGGGTCACCACCACTAATGTTAGAGTCGGGTCACCACCACTAATGTCAGAGTCGGGTCATCACCACTAATGTTAGAGAAGGGTCTCCACCACTAATGTTAGAGTCGGGTCACCAACACTAATGTTAGAGTCGGGTCACCACCACTAATGGCAGAGTCGGGTCAACACCACTAATGTTAGAGTCGGGTCACCACCACTAATGTCAGAGTCGGGTCACCACCACTGATGTTAGAGTCGGGTCACCACCACTAATGTCAGAGTTGGGTCAACACCACTAATGTTAGAGTCGGGTCACCACCACTAATGTTAGAGTCGGGTCACTGCTACTAATGGTAGAGTCGGGTCAACAGCACAAATGTTAGAGGCGGTTGACCACCACTAATGTTAGAGTCGGGTCACCACCACTAATGTTAGAGTCGGGTCACCACCACTAATGTTACAGTCGGGTCACTACCATAATTTTAGAGTCGGGTCACCACCACTATTGTCAGTGTCGGGCCACCACCACTAATGTTAGTGTCGGGTCACCACCACTAATGTTAGAGTCGGGTCACCACCACAAATGATGGAGTCGGTTCACCACCACTAATGTCAGAGTCGGGTCACCACCTCTAATGTAAGAGTCGGGTCACCACCACTATTGTTTGAGTCGGGTCACCACCACTAATGTCCGAGTCGGACCACCACCACTAATGTCAGACTCGGGTCACCACCACTTATGTTAGAGTCGGGACACCACCACTAATGTTAGAGTCGGGTCACCATCACTAATGTTACAGTCCGGTCACCACCACTAATATCAGAGTCGGGTCAGCACAACTAATCAGAGTCGGGTCACCACCACTAATGTCAGAGTCAGGTCACCACCACTAATGTTAGAGTCGGGTCACCACCACTAATGTTAGAGTTGGGTCTCCAGCACTAATGTTAGAGTCGGGTCACCACCACTAATGTCAGAGTCGGGTCACCAACACTAAGGTTAGTGTCGGGTCACCACCACTAATGTTAGATTCGGGTCACCACCACTAATGTTAGAGTCGGGTCACCACCACTAATGTTCAATTCGGGTCACCACCACTAATGTTAGATTCTGGTCACCACCACTCATGTTATAATCGGGTCACCACAACTAATGATAGAGTCGGGTCACCACCATTAATGTTAGATTCGGGTCACCACCACTAATGTTAGAGCCGCGGCACCACCACTAATGTTAGAGTCGGGTCACCACCACTAATGTCAGAGTCGGGTCACCACCACTAATGTTAGAGTCGGGTCACCACCACTTATGTTAGAGTCGGGTCACCACCATTAATGTTCGAGTCGGGTCACCACCACTAATGTTAGAGTCGGGTCACCACCACTAATGTTAGAGTCGGGTCTCCACCACTAATGTTAGAGTTTGGTCTCCAGCACTAATGTTAGAGTCGGGTCACCACCACTAATGTCAGAGTCGGGTCACCACCACTAATGTTAATTTCGGGTCACCACCACTAATGTTAGGTTCGGGTCACCACCACTAATGTTAGAGTCGGGTCACCACCACTAATATCAGAGTCAAGTCACCACCACTAATGTTATAGAAGGGTCACCACCACTAATGTTCAATTCGGGTCACCACCACTAATGTTTGAGTCTGGTCACCACCACTAATGTTAGTGCCGGGTCACCACCACTAATGTTAGAGTCGGGTCACCACCATTAATGTTAGATTCGGGTCACCACCACTAATGTCAGAGTCGGGTTACCACCACTAATGTTAGAGTCGGGTCACCACCACTAATATCAGAGTCAAGTCACCACCACTAATGTTATAGAAGGGTCACCACCACTAATGTTCAATTCGGGTCACCACCACTAATGTTTGAGTCTGGTCACCACCACTAATGTTAGAGTCGGGTCTCCACCACTAATGTCAGAGTCGGGTCACCACCACTAATGTCAGAGTCGGGTCATCTCCACTAATTTTAGAATCGGGTCACCACCACTAATGTTAAAGTCGGGTCTCCACCAGTAATGATAGAGTCGGGTCACCACCAGTAATGTTAGAGTCGGGTCACCACCACTAATCAGATTCGGATCACCACCACTAATGTCAGAGTCAGGTCACCACCACTAATGTTAGAGTTGGGTCACCACCACTAATGTTAGTGTCGGGTCACCACCACTAATGTCAGAGTCGGGTCACCACCACTAATGTTAGTGTCGGGTCACCACCACTAATGTTAGATTCGGGTCACCACCACTAATTTTAGAGAAGGGTCACCACCACTAATGTTCAATTCGGGTCACCACCACTAATGTTAGAGTCTGGTCACCACCACTAATGTTAGAGTCGGGTCACCACCACTAATGTTAGAGTCGGGTCACCACCATTAATGTTAGAGTCGGGTCACCACCACTAATGTTAGAGTCGGGTCACCACCACTAATGTTAGAGTCGGGTCACCACCACTAATGTCAGAGTCGGGTCACCACCACGAATGTCAGAGTCGGGTCACCACCATTAATGTTAGATTCGGGTCACCACCACTAATGTCAGAGTCGGGTTACCACCACTAATGTTAGAGTCGGGTCACCACCACTAATATCAGAGTCAAGTCACCACCACTAATGTTATAGAAGGGTCACCACCACTAATGTTCAATTCGGGTCACCACCACTAATGTTTGAGTCTGGTCACCACCACTAATGTTAGAGTCGGGTCTCCACCACTAATGTCAGAGTCGGGTCACCACCACTAATGTCAGAGTCGGGTCATCTCCACTAATTTTAGAATCGGGTCACCACCACTAATGTTAAAGTCGGGTCTCCACCAGTAATGATAGAGTCGGGTCACCACCACTAATGTTAGAGTCGGGTCACCACCACTAATCAGATTCGGATCACCACCACTAATGTCAGAGTCAGGTCACCACCACTAATGTTAGAGTTGGGTCACCACCACTAATGTTAGTGTCGGGTCACCACCACTAATGTCAGAGTCGGGTCACCACCACTAATGTTAGTGTCGGGTCACCACCACTAATGTTAGATTCGGGTCACCACCACTAATTTTAGAGAAGGGTCACCACCACTAATGTTCAATTCGGGTCACCACCACTAATGTTAGAGTCTGGTCACCACCACTAATGTTAGAGTCGGGTCACCACCACTAATGTTAGAGTCGGGTCACCACCATTAATGTTAGAGTCGGGTCACCACCACTAATGTTAGAGTCGGGTCACCACCACTAATGTTAGAGTCGGGTCACCACCACTAATGTCAGAGTCGGGTCACCACCACGAATGTCAGAGTCGGGTCACCTCCACTAATGTTAGAGTCGGGTCACCGCCACTAATGTTAGAGTCGGGTCACCACCACGAAAATCAGAGTCGGGTCACCACCGCTAATGTCAGAGTCGGGTCACCTCCACTTATGATAGATTCGGTTCACCACCACTAATGTTAGAGTCGAGTCACCACCACTAATGTTAGAGTCGTGTCACCACCACTAATGTTGGAGTCGGGTCACCACCACTAATGTCAGAGTCAGGTCACCACCAATAATGTTAGAGTCGGGTCACCACCACTAATGTTAGAGTCGGGTCACCACCACTAATGTCAGAGTCGAGTCACCACCACTAATGTTAGAGAAGGGTCTCCACCACTAATGTTAGAGTCGGGTCACCACCACTAATGTTAGAGTCGGGTCACCACCACTAATGTCAGAGTCGGGTCACCACCACTAATGTCAGAGTCGGGTCACCACCACTAATGTCAGAGTCGGGTCACCACCACTAATGTTAGAGTCGGGTCACCACCACTAATGTTAGATTCGGGTCACCGCTACTAATGGTAGAGTCGGATCAACAGCACAAATGTTAGAGGCGTGTCACCACCACTAATGTTAGAGTCGGGTCACCACCACAAATGTTAGAGTCGGGTCACCACCACTAATGTTAGAGTCGGGTCACCACCACAAATGTTAGAGTCGGGTCACTACCACTAATTTTAGAGTCGGGTCACCACCACTAATGTCAGAGTCGGGCCACCACCACTAATGTTAGAGTCGGGTCACCACCACTAATGTTAGAGTCGGGTCACCACCACAAATGTTAGAGTCGGGTCACCACCACTAATGTTAGAGTCGGGTCACCACCACAAATGTTAGAGTCGGGTCACCGCCACTAATGTTAGAGTCGGGTCACCACCACGAAAATCAGAGTCGGGTCACCACCGCTAAAGTCAGAGTCGGGTCACCTCCACTTATGATAGATTCGGTTCAACACCACTAATGTTAGAGTCGAGTCACCACCACTAATGTTAGAGTCGTGTCACCACCACTAATGTTGGAGTCGGGTCACCACCACTAATGTCAGAGTCAGGTCACCACCAATAATGTTAGAGTCGGGTCACCACCACTAATGTTAGAGTCGGGTCACCACCACTAATGTCAGAGTCGAGTCACCACCACTAATGTTAGAGAAGGGTCGCCACCACTAATGTTAGAGTCGGGTCACCACCACTAATGTTAGAGTCGGGTCACCACCACTAATGTCAGAGTCGGGTCACCACCACTAATGTCAGAGTCGGGTCACCACCACTAATGTCAGAGTCGGGTCACCACCACTAATGTTAGAGTCGGGTCACCACCACTAATGTTAGATTCGGGTCACCGCTACTAATGGTAGAGTCGGATCAACAGCACAAATGTTAGAGGCGTGTCACCACCACTAATGTTAGAGTCGGGTCACCACCACTAATGTTAGAGTCGGGTCACCACCACAAATGTTAGAGTCGGGTCACTACCACTAATTTTAGAGTCGGGTCACCACCACTAATGTCAGAGTCGGGCCACCACCACTAATGTTAGAGTCGGGTCACCACCACTAATGTTAGAGTCGGGTCACCACCACAAATGTTGGAGTCGGGTCACCACCACTAATGTCAGAGTCGGGTCACCACCTCTAATGTAAGAGTCGGGTCACCACCACTATTGTCTGAGTCGGGTCACCACCACTAATATTAGAGTCGGGCCACCACCTCTAATGTTAGAGTCGGGTCACCACCACTTATGTTAGAGTCGGGACACCACTACTAATGTTAGAGTCGGGTCACCATCACTAATGTTAGAGTCGGGTCACCACCACTAATGTTAGAGTCGGGTCAGCACCACTAATCAGAGTCGGGTCACCACCACTAATGTTAGAGTCGGGTCACCACCACTAATGTTAGAGTCGGGTCACCACCACAAATGTTGGAGTCGGGTCACCACCACTAATGTCAGAGTCGGGTCACCACCTCTAATGTAAGAGTCGGGTCACCACCACTATTGTCTGAGTCGGGTCACCACCACTAATATTAGAGTCGGGCCACCACCTCTAATGTTAGAGTTGGGTCACCACCACTTATGTTAGAGTCGGGACACCACTACTAATGTTAGAGTCGGGTCACCACCACTAATGTTAGAGTCGGGTCACCACCACTAATGTTAGAGTCGGGTCAGCACCACTAATCAGAGTCGGGTCACCACCACTAATGTCAGAGTCAGGTCACCACCACTAATGTTAGAGTCGGGTCACCACCACTAATGTTAGAGTTGGGTCTCCAGCACTAATGTTAGAGTCGGGTCACCACCACTAATGTCAGAGTCGGGTCACCACCACTAATGTTAGTTTCGGGTCACCACCACTAATGTTAGTTTCGGGTCACCACCACTAATGTTAGAGTCGGGTCACCACCACTAATGTCAGAGTCAAGTCACCACCACTAATGTTAGGGAAGGGTCCCCACCACTAATGTTCAATTCGGGTCACCACCACTAATGTTAGAGTCGGGGCACCACCACTAATGTTAGACTCGGGTCACCACCACTAATGTGAGAGTCGGGTCACCACCACTAATGTTAGAGTCGGGTCACCACCACTAATGTTAGAGTCGGGTCACCACCATTAATGTTCGAGTCGGGTCACCACCACTAATGTCAGAGTCGGGTCACCTCCACTAATGTTAGAATCGGGTCACCACCACTAATGTTACAGTCGGGTCACCACCACTTATGATAGAGTCGGGTCACCACCACTAATGTTAGAGTCGGGACCCACCACTAATCAGATTCGGGTCACCACCACTAATGTCAGAGTCAGGTCACCACCACTAATGTTAGAGTCGGGTCACCACCTCTAATGTTAGAGTTGGGTCTCCAGCACTAATGTGAGAGTCGGGTCACCACCACTAATGTCAGACTCGGGTCACCACCACTAATGTTAGTGTCGGGTCACCACCACTAATGTTAGATTCGGGTCACCACCACTAATGTTAGAGTCGGGTCACCACCACTAATGTCAGAGTCAATTCACCACCACTAATGTTAGAGAAGGGTCACCACCACTAATGTTCAATTCGGGTCACCACCACTAATGTTAGAGTCTGGTCACCACCACTAATGTTAGAGTCGGGTCCCCACCATTAATGTTAGAGTCGGGTCACCACCACTAATGTTAGAGTCGGGTCACCACCACTAATGTGAGAGTCGGGTCACCACCACTAATGTCAGAGTCGGGTCACCACCACTAATGTCAGAGTCGGGTCTCCACCACTAATGTTAGAGTCGGGTCACCGCCACTAATGTTAGAGTCGGGTCACCACCACTAATCAGAGTCGGGTCACCACCACTAATGTCAGAGTCAGGTCACCACCACTAATGTTAGAGTCGGGTCACCACCACTAATGTTAGAGTTGGGTCTCCAGCACTAATGTTAGAGTCGGGTCACCACCACTGATGTCAGAGTCGGGTCACCACCACTAATGTTAGTGTCGGGACACCACCACTAATGTTAGATTCGGGTCACCACCACTAATGTTAGAGTCGTGTCACCACCACTAATGTCAGAGTCAAGTCACCACCACTAATGTTAGAGAAGGGTCACCACCATTAATGTTCAATTCGGGTCACCACCACTCATGTTAGAGTCTGGTCACCACCACTGATGTTAGTGTCTGGTCACCACCACTAATGTTAGAGTCGGGTCACCACCATTAATGTTAGATTCGGGTCACCACCACTAATTTTAGAGTCGGGGCACCACCACTAATGTTAGAGTCGGGTCACCACCACTAATGTCAGAGTCGGGTTACCAGCACTAATGTTAGAGTCGGGTCACCACCACTAATGTTAGGGTCGGGTCACCACCATTAATGTTAGAGTCGGGTCACCACCACTAATGTTAGAGTCGGATCACCACCACTAATGTAGAGTCGGGCCTCCACCACTAATGTCAGAGTCGGGTCACCACCACTAATGTCAGAGTCGGGTCACCTCCACTAATGTTAGAATCGGGTCACAACCGCTAATGTTACAGTCGGGTCACCACCACTAATGATAGAGTCGGGTCACCACCACTAATCAGAGTCGGCTCACCACCACTAATGTCAGAGTCAGGTCACCACCACAAATGTTAGAGTCGGGTCACCACCTCTAATGTTAGAGTTGGGTCTCCAGCACTAATGTTAGAGTCGAGTCACCACCACGAATGTCAGAGTCGGGTCACCACCACTAATGTTAGTGTCGGGTAACCACCACTAATGTTAGATTCGGGTCACCACCACTAATGTTAGAGTCGGGTCACCACCACTAATGTCAGAGTCAATTCACCACCACTAATGTCAGAGAAGGGACGCCACCACTAATGTTCAATTCGGGTCACCACCGCTAATGTCAGAGTCGGGTCACCTCCACTTATGATAGATTCGGTTCACCACCACTAATGTTAGAGTCGAGTCACCACCACTAATGTTAGAGTCGTGTCACCACCACTAATGTTGGAGTCGGGTCACCACCACTAATGTCAGAGTCAGGTCACCACCAATAATGTTAGAGTCGGGTCACCACCACTAATGTTAGAGTCGGGTCACCACCACTAATGTCAGAGTCGAGTCACCACCACTAATGTTAGAGAAGGGTCTCCACCACTAATGTTAGAGTCGGGTCACCACCACTAATGTCAGAGTCGGGTCACCACCACTAATGTCAGAGTCGGGTCACCACCACTAATGTCAGAGTCGGGTCACCACCACTAATGTCAGAGTCGGGTCACCACCACTAATGTTAGAGTCGGGTCACCACCACTAATGTTAGATTCGGGTCACCGCTACTAATGGTAGAGTCGGATCAACAGCACAAATGTTAGAGGCGTGTCACCACCACTAATGTTAGAGTCGGGTCACCACCACTAATGTTAGAGTCGGGTCACCACCACAAATGTTAGAGTCGGGTCACTACCACTAATTTTAGAGTCGGGTCACCACCACTAATGTCAGAGTCGGGCCACCACCACTAATGTTAGAGTCGGGTCACCACCACTAATGTTAGAGTCGGGTCACCACCACAAATGTTGGAGTCGGGTCACCACCACTAATGTCAGAGTCGGGTCACCACCTCTAATGTAAGAGTCGGGTCACCACCACTATTGTCTGAGTCGGGTCACCACCACTAATGTTAGAGTCGGGCCACCACCACTAATGTTAGAGTCGGGTCACCACCACTTATGTTAGAGTCGGGACACCACCACTAATGTTAGAGTCGGGTCACCATCACTAATGTTGCAGTGGGGTCACCACCACTAATGTTAGAGTCGGGTCACCACCACTAATGTTAGAGTCGGGTCAGCACCACTAATCAGAGTCGGGTCACCACCACTAATGTCAGAGTCAGGTCACCACCACTAATGTTAGAGTCGGGTCACCACCACTAATGTTAGAGTTGTGGCTCCAGCACTAATGTTAGAGTCGGGTCACCACCACTAATGTCAGAGTCGGGTCACCACCACTAATGTTAGTTTCGGGTCACCACCACTAATGTTAGTTTCGGGTCACCACCACTAATGTTAGATTCGGGTCACCACCACTAATGTCAGAGTCAAGTCACCACCACTAATGTTAGGGATGGGTCCCCACCACTAATGTTCAATTCGGGTCACCACCACTAATGTTAGAGTCGGGGCACCACCACTAATGTTAGACTCGGGTCACCACCACTAATGTGAGAGTCGGGTCACCACCACTAATGTTAGAGTCGGGTCACCACTACTAATGTTAGAGTCGGGTCACCACCATTAATGTTCGAGTCGGGTCACCACCACTAATGTCAGAGTCGGGTCACCTCCACTAATGTTAGAATCGGGTCACCACCACTAATGTTACAGTCGGGTCACCACCACTTATGATAGAGTCGGGTCACCACCACTAATGTTAGAGTCGGGACCCACCACTAATCAGATTCGGGTCACCACCACTAATGTCAGAGTCAGGTCACCACCACTAATGTTAGAGTCGGGTCACCACCTCTAATGTTAGAGTTGGGTCTCCAGCACTAATGTGAGAGTCGGGTCACCACCACTAATGTCAGACTCGGGTCACCACCACTAATGTTAGTGTCGGGTCACCACCACTAATGTTAGATTCGGGTCACCACCACTAATGTTAGAGTCGGGTCACCACCACTAATGTCAGAGTCAATTCACCACCACTAATGTTAGAGAAGGGTCACCACCACTAAGGTTCAATTCGGGTCACCACCACTAATGTTAGAGTCTGGTCACCACCACTAATGTTAGAGTCGGGTCCCCACCATTAATGTTAGAGTCGGGTCACCACCACTAATGTTAGAGTCGGGTCACCACCACTAATGTGAGAGTCGGGTCACCACCACTAATGTCAGAGTCGGGTCACCACCACTAATGTCAGAGTCGGGTCTCCACCACTAATGTTAGAGTCGGGTCACCGCCACTAATGTTAGAGTCGGGTCACCACCACTAATCAGAGTCGGGTCACCACCACTAATGTCAGAGTCAGGTCACCACCACTAATGTTAGAGTCGGGTCACCACCACTAATGTTAGAGTTGGGTCTCCAGCACTAATGTTAGAGTCGGGTCACCACCACTGATGTCAGAGTCGGGTCACCACCACTAATGTTAGTGTCGGGTCACCACAACTAATGTTAGATTCGGGTCACCACCACTAATGTTAGAGTCGTGTCACCACCACTAATGTCAGAGTCAAGTCACCACCACTAATGTTAGAGAAGGGTCACCACCATTAATGTTCAATTCGGGTCACCACCACTCATGTTAGAGTCTGGTCACCACCACTGATGTTAGTGTCTGGTCACCACCACTAATGTTAGAGTCGGGTCACCACCATTAATGTTAGATTCGGGTCACCACCACTAATTTTAGAGTCGGGGCACCACCACTAATGTTAGAGTCGGGTCACCACCACTAATGTCAGAGTCGGGTTACCAGCACTAATGTTAGAGTCGGGTCACCACCACTAATGTTAGGGTCGGGTCACCACCATTAATGTTAGAGTCGGGTCACCACCACTAATGTTAGAGTCGGATCACCACCACTAATGTAGAGTCGGGCCTCCACCACTAATGTCAGAGTCGGGTCACCACCATTAATGTCAGAGTCGGGTCACCTCCACTAATGTTAGAATCGGGTCACAACCGCTAATGTTACAGTCGGGTCACCACCACTAATGATAGAGTCGGGTCACCACCACTAATGTTAGAGTCGGGTCACCACCACTAATCAGAGTCGGCTCACCACCACTAATGTCAGAGTCGGGTCACCACCTCTAATGTTAGAGTTGGGACTCCAGCACTAATGTTAGAGTCGAGTCACCACCACGAATGTCAGAGTCGGGTCACCACCACTAATGTTAGTGTCGGGTAACCACCACTAATGTTAGATTCGGGTCACCACCACTAATGTTAGAGTCGGGTCACCACCACTAATGTCAGAGTCAATTCACCACCACTAATGTCAGAGTAGGGACACCACCACTAATGTTCAATTCGGGTCACCACCACTAATGTCAGAGTCGGGTCACCACCACTAATGTTAGAGTCGGGTCACCACCACTAATGTTAGAGTCGGGTCACCGCTACTATTGGTAGAGTCGGGTCAACAGCACAAATGTTAGAGGCGGGTCACCACCACTAATGCTCGAGTCGGGTCACCACCACTAATGTTAGAGTCGGGTCACCACCACTAATGTTAGAGTCGGGTCACCACCACTAATGTTAGAGTCGGGTCACCACAACAAATGTTGGAGTTGGGTCACCACCACTAATGTCAGAGTCGGGTCTCCACCTCTAATGTAAGAGTCGGGTCACCACCACTATTGTTCGAGTCGGGTCACCACCACTAATGTTAGAGTCGGGCCACCACCACTAATGTGAGAGTCGAGTCACCACCACTTATGTTAGAGTCGGGACACCACCACTAATGTTGGAGTCGGGTCAACATCACTAATGTTACAGTGGGGACACCACCACTAATGTTAGAGTCGGGTCACCACCACTAATGTTAGAGTCGGGTCAGCACCACTAATCAGAGTCGGGTCACCACCACTAATGTCAGAGTCAGGTCACCACCACTAATGTTAGAATCGGGTCACCACCACTAATGTTAGAGTTTGGTCTCCAGCACTAATGTTAGAGTCGGGTCACCACCACTAATGTCAGAGTCGGGTCACCACCACTAATGTTAGTGTCGGGTCACCACCACTAATGTTAGATTCGGCTCACCACCACTAATGTTAGAGTCGGGTCACCACCACTAATGTCAGAGTCAATTCACCACCACTATTGTTAGAGAAGGGTCACCACCACTAATGTTCAATTCGGGTCAACACCACTAATGTTAGAGTCTGGTCAGCACCACTAATGTTAGAGTCGGGTCACCACCACTAATGTTAGAGTCGGGTCCCCACCATTAATGTTAGAGTCGGGTCACCACCACTAATGTTAGAGTCGGGTCACCACCACTAATGTGAGAGTCGGGTCACCACCACTAATGTCAGAGTCGGGTCACCACCACTAATGTCAGAGTCGGGTCACCAACACTAATGTTAGAGTCCGGTCACCGCCACTAATGTTGGAGTCGGGTCACCACCACTAATCAGAGTCGGGTCACCACCACTAATGTCAGAGTCAGGTCACCACCACTAATGTTAGAGTCGGGTCACCACCACTAATGTTAGAGTTGGGTCTCCAGCACTAATGTTAGAGTCGGGTCACCACCACTAATGTCAGAGTCGGGTCACCACCACTAATGTTAGTGTCGGGTCACCACCACTAATGTTAGATTCGGGTCACCACCACTAATGTTAGAGTCGTGTCACCACCACTAATGTCAGAGTCGGATCACCACCACTAATTTTAGAGTCGGGTCACCACCATTAATGTCAGATTCGGGTCACCACCACTAATTTTAGAGTCGGGGCACCACCACTAATGTTAGATTCGGGTCACCACCACTAATGTTAGAGTCTGGTCACCACCACAAATGTTAGTGTCGGGTCACCACCACTAATGTTAGAGTCGGGTCACCACCATTAATGTCAGATTCGGGTCACCACCACTAATGTTAGAGTTGGGTCTCCAGCACTAATGTTAGAGTCGGGTCACCACCACTGATGTCAGAGTCGGGTCACCACCACTAATGTTAGTGTCGGGTCACCACAACTAATGTTAGATTCGGGTCACCACCACTAATGTTAGAGTCGTGTCACCACCACTAATGTCAGAGTCAAGTCACCACCACTAATGTTAGAGAAGGGTCACCACCATTAATGTTCAATTCGGGTCACCACCACTCATGTTAGAGTCTGGTCACCACCACTGATGTTAGTGTCTGGTCACCACCACTAATGTTAGAGTCGGGTCACCACCATTAATGTTAGATTCGGGTCACCACCACTAATTTTAGAGTCGGGGCACCACCACTAATGTTAGAGTCGGGTCACCACCACTAATGTCAGAGTCGAGTCACCACCACTCATGTTAGAGAAGGGTCTCCACCACTAATGTTAGAGTCTGGTCACCACCACTAATGTTAGAGTCGGGTCACCACCACTAATGTTAGAGTCTGGTCACCACCATTAATGTTAGAGTCGGGTCACCACCACTAATGTTAGAGTCGGGTCACCACCACTAATGTTAGAGTCGGGTCACCACCACTAATGTCAGAGTCGGGTCACCACCACGAATGTCAGAGTCGGGTCACCACCACTAATGTTAGAGTCGGGTCACCGCCACTAATGTTAGAGTCGGGTCACCACCACGAATATCAGAGTCGGGTCACCACCACTAATGTCAGAGTCGGGTCACCGCCACTTATGATAGATTCGGTTCACCACCACTAATGTTAGAGTTGAGTCACCACCACTAATGTTAGAGTCGTGTCACCACCACTAATGTTAGAGTCGGGTCACCACCACTAATGTCAGAGTCAGGTCACCACCACGAATGTTAGAGTCGGGTCACCAGCACTAATGTTAGAGTCGGGTCACCACCACTAATGTCAGAGTCGAGTCACCACCACTAATGTTAGAGAAGGGTCTCCACCACTAATATTAGAGTCGGGTCACCACCACTAATGTTAGAGTCGGGTCACCACCACTAATGTCAGAGTCGGGTCATCACCACTAATGTTAGAGAAGGGTCTCCACCACTAATGTTAGAGTCGGGTCACCAACACTAATGTTAGAGTCGGGTCACCACCACTAATGGCAGAGTCGGGTCAACACCACTAATGTTAGAGTCGGGTCACCACCACTAATGTCAGAGTCGGGTCACCACCACTGATGTTAGAGTCGGGTCACCACCACTAATGTCAGAGTTGGGTCAACACCACTAATGTTAGAGTCGGGTCACCACCACTAATGTTAGAGTCGGGTCACTGCTACTAATGGTAGAGTCGGGTCAACAGCACAAATGTTAGAGGCGGTTGACCACCACTAATGTTAGAGTCGGGTCACCACCACTAATGTTAGAGTCGGGTCACCACCACTAATGTTACAGTCGGGTCACTACCATAATTTTAGAGTCGGGTCACCACCACTATTGTCAGTGTCGGGCCACCACCACTAATGTTAGTGTCGGGTCACCACCACTAATGTTAGAGTCGGGTCACCACCACAAATGATGGAGTCGGTTCACCACCACTAATGTCAGAGTCGGGTCACCACCTCTAATGTAAGAGTCGGGTCACCACCACTATTGTTTGAGTCGGGTCACCACCACTAATGTCCGAGTCGGACCACCACCACTAATGTCAGACTCGGGTCACCACCACTTATGTTAGAGTCGGGACACCACCACTAATGTTAGAGTCGGGTCACCATCACTAATGTTACAGTCCGGTCACCACCACTAATATCAGAGTCGGGTCAGCACAACTAATCAGAGTCGGGTCACCACCACTAATGTCAGAGTCAGGTCACCACCACTAATGTTAGAGTCGGGTCACCACCACTAATGTTAGAGTTGGGTCTCCAGCACTAATGTTAGAGTCGGGTCACCACCACTAATGTCAGAGTCGGGTCACCAACACTAAGGTTAGTGTCGGGTCACCACCACTAATGTTAGATTCGGGTCACCACCACTAATGTTAGAGTCGGGTCACCACCACTAATGTTCAATTCGGGTCACCACCACTAATGTTAGATTCTGGTCACCACCACTCATGTTATAATCGGGTCACCACAACTAATGATAGAGTCGGGTCACCACCATTAATGTTAGATTCGGGTCACCACCACTAATGTTAGAGCCGCGGCACCACCACTAATGTTAGAGTCGGGTCACCACCACTAATGTCAGAGTCGGGTCACCACCACTAATGTTAGAGTCGGGTCACCACCACTTATGTTAGAGTCGGGTCACCACCATTAATGTTCGAGTCGGGTCACCACCACTAATGTTAGAGTCGGGTCACCACCACTAATGTTAGAGTCGGGTCTCCACCACTAATGTTAGAGTTTGGTCTCCAGCACTAATGTTAGAGTCGGGTCACCACCACTAATGTCAGAGTCGGGTCACCACCACTAATGTTAATTTCGGGTCACCACCACTAATGTTAGGTTCGGGTCACCACCACTAATGTTAGAGTCGGGTCACCACCACTAATATCAGAGTCAAGTCACCACCACTAATGTTATAGAAGGGTCACCACCACTAATGTTCAATTCGGGTCACCACCACTAATGTTTGAGTCTGGTCACCACCACTAATGTTAGTGCCGGGTCACCACCACTAATGTTAGAGTCGGGTCACCACCATTAATGTTAGATTCGGGTCACCACCACTAATGTCAGAGTCGGGTTACCACCACTAATGTTAGAGTCGGGTCACCACCACTAATATCAGAGTCAAGTCACCACCACTAATGTTATAGAAGGGTCACCACCACTAATGTTCAATTCGGGTCACCACCACTAATGTTTGAGTCTGGTCACCACCACTAATGTTAGAGTCGGGTCTCCACCACTAATGTCAGAGTCGGGTCACCACCACTAATGTCAGAGTCGGGTCATCTCCACTAATTTTAGAATCGGGTCACCACCACTAATGTTAAAGTCGGGTCTCCACCAGTAATGATAGAGTCGGGTCACCACCAGTAATGTTAGAGTCGGGTCACCACCACTAATCAGATTCGGATCACCACCACTAATGTCAGAGTCAGGTCACCACCACTAATGTTAGAGTTGGGTCACCACCACTAATGTTAGTGTCGGGTCACCACCACTAATGTCAGAGTCGGGTCACCACCACTAATGTTAGTGTCGGGTCACCACCACTAATGTTAGATTCGGGTCACCACCACTAATTTTAGAGAAGGGTCACCACCACTAATGTTCAATTCGGGTCACCACCACTAATGTTAGAGTCTGGTCACCACCACTAATGTTAGAGTCGGGTCACCACCACTAATGTTAGAGTCGGGTCACCACCATTAATGTTAGAGTCGGGTCACCACCACTAATGTTAGAGTCGGGTCACCACCACTAATGTTAGAGTCGGGTCACCACCACTAATGTCAGAGTCGGGTCACCACCACGAATGTCAGAGTCGGGTCACCACCATTAATGTTAGATTCGGGTCACCACCACTAATGTCAGAGTCGGGTTACCACCACTAATGTTAGAGTCGGGTCACCACCACTAATATCAGAGTCAAGTCACCACCACTAATGTTATAGAAGGGTCACCACCACTAATGTTCAATTCGGGTCACCACCACTAATGTTTGAGTCTGGTCACCACCACTAATGTTAGAGTCGGGTCTCCACCACTAATGTCAGAGTCGGGTCACCACCACTAATGTCAGAGTCGGGTCATCCCCACTAATTTTAGAATCGGGTCACCACCACTAATGTTAAAGTCGGGTCTCCACCAGTAATGATAGAGTCGGGTCACCACCACTAATGTTAGAGTCGGGTCACCACCACTAATCAGATTCGGATCACCACCACTAATGTCAGAGTCAGGTCACCACCACTAATGTTAGAGTTGGGTCACCACCACTAATGTTAGTGTCGGGTCACCACCACTAATGTCAGAGTCGGGTCACCACCACTAATGTTAGTGTCGGGTCACCACCACTAATGTTAGATTCGGGTCACCACCACTAATTTTAGAGAAGGGTCACCACCACTAATGTTCAATTCGGGTCACCACCACTAATGTTAGAGTCTGGTCACCACCACTAATGTTAGAGTCGGGTCACCACCACTAATGTTAGAGTCGGGTCACCACCATTAATGTTAGAGTCGGGTCACCACCACTAATGTTAGAGTCGGGTCACCACCACTAATGTTAGAGTCGGGTCACCACCACTAATGTCAGAGTCGGGTCACCACCACGAATGTCAGAGTCGGGTCACCTCCACTAATGTTAGAGTCGGGTCACCGCCACTAATGTTAGAGTCGGGTCACCACCACGAAAATCAGAGTCGGGTCACCACCGCTAATGTCAGAGTCGGGTCACCTCCACTTATGATAGATTCGGTTCACCACCACTAATGTTAGAGTCGAGTCACCACCACTAATGTTAGAGTCGTGTCACCACCACTAATGTTGGAGTCGGGTCACCACCACTAATGTCAGAGTCAGGTCACCACCAATAATGTTAGAGTCGGGTCACCACCACTAATGTTAGAGTCGGGTCACCACCACTAATGTCAGAGTCGAGTCACCACCACTAATGTTAGAGAAGGGTCTCCACCACTAATGTTAGAGTCGGGTCACCACCACTAATGTTAGAGTCGGGTCACCACCACTAATGTCAGAGTCGGGTCACCACCACTAATGTCAGAGTCGGGTCACCACCACTAATGTCAGAGTCGGGTCACCACCACTAATGTTAGAGTCGGGTCACCACCACTAATGTTAGATTCGGGTCACCGCTACTAATGGTAGAGTCGGATCAACAGCACAAATGTTAGAGGCGTGTCACCACCACTAATGTTAGAGTCGGGTCACCACCACAAATGTTAGAGTCGGGTCACCACCACAAATGTTAGAGTCGGGTCACTACCACTAATTTTAGAGTCGGGTCACCACCACTAATGTCAGAGTCGGGCCACCACCACTAATGTTAGAGTCGGGTCACCACCACTAATGTTAGAGTCGGGTCACCACCACAAATGTTAGAGTCGGGTCACCACCACTAATGTTAGAGTCGGGTCACCACCACAAATGTTAGAGTCGGGTCACCGCCACTAATGTTAGAGTCGGGTCACCACCACGAAAATCAGAGTCGGGTCACCACCGCTAAAGTCAGAGTCGGGTCACCTCCACTTATGATAGATTCGGTTCAACACCACTAATGTTAGAGTCGAGTCACCACCACTAATGTTAGAGTCGTGTCACCACCACTAATGTTGGAGTCGGGTCACCACCACTAATGTCAGAGTCAGGTCACCACCAATAATGTTAGAGTCGGGTCACCACCACTAATGTTAGAGTCGGGTCACCACCACTAATGTCAGAGTCGAGTCACCACCACTAATGTTAGAGAAGGGTCGCCACCACTAATGTTAGAGTCGGGTCACCACCACTAATGTTAGAGTCGGGTCACCACCACTAATGTCAGAGTCGGGTCACCACCACTAATGTCAGAGTCGGGTCACCACCACTAATGTCAGAGTCGGGTCACCACCACTAATGTTAGAGTCGGGTCACCACCACTAATGTTAGATTCGGGTCACCGCTACTAATGGTAGAGTCGGATCAACAGCACAAATGTTAGAGGCGTGTCACCACCACTAATGTTAGAGTCGGGTCACCACCACTAATGTTAGAGTCGGGTCACCACCACAAATGTTAGAGTCGGGTCACTACCACTAATTTTAGAGTCGGGTCACCACCACTAATGTCAGAGTCGGGCCACCACCACTAATGTTAGAGTCGGGTCACCACCACTAATGTTAGAGTCGGGTCACCACCACAAATGTTGGAGTCGGGTCACCACCACTAATGTCAGAGTCGGGTCACCACCTCTAATGTAAGAGTCGGGTCACCACCACTATTGTCTGAGTCGGGTCACCACCACTAATATTAGAGTCGGGCCACCACCTCTAATGTTAGAGTCGGGTCACCACCACTTATGTTAGAGTCGGGACACCACTACTAATGTTAGAGTCGGGTCACCATCACTAATGTTAGAGTCGGGTCACCACCACTAATGTTAGAGTCGGGTCAGCACCACTAATCAGAGTCGGGTCACCACCACTAATGTTAGAGTCGGGTCACCACCACTAATGTTAGAGTCGGGTCACCACCACAAATGTTGGAGTCGGGTCACCACCACTAATGTCAGAGTCGGGTCACCACCTCTAATGTAAGAGTCGGGTCACCACCACTATTGTCTGAGTCGGGTCACCACCACTAATATTAGAGTCGGGCCACCACCTCTAATGTTAGAGTTGGGTCACCACCACTTATGTTAGAGTCGGGACACCACTACTAATGTTAGAGTCGGGTCACCACCACTAATGTTAGAGTCGGGTCACCACCACTAATGTTAGAGTCGGGTCAGCACCACTAATCAGAGTCGGGTCACCACCACTAATGTCAGAGTCAGGTCACCACCACTAATGTTAGAGTCGGGTCACCACCACTAATGTTAGAGTTGGGTCTCCAGCACTAATGTTAGAGTCGGGTCACCACCACTAATGTCAGAGTCGGGTCACCACCACTAATGTTAGTTTCGGGTCACCACCACTAATGTTAGTTTCGGGTCACCACCACTAATGTTAGAGTCGGGTCACCACCACTAATGTCAGAGTCAAGTCACCACCACTAATGTTAGGGAAGGGTCCCCACCACTAATGTTCAATTCGGGTCACCACCACTAATGTTAGAGTCGGGGCACCACCACTAATGTTAGACTCGGGTCACCACCACTAATGTGAGAGTCGGGTCACCACCACTAATGTTAGAGTCGGGTCACCACCACTAATGTTAGAGTCGGGTCACCACCATTAATGTTCGAGTCGGGTCACCACCACTAATGTCAGAGTCGGGTCACCTCCACTAATGTTAGAATCGGGTCACCACCACTAATGTTACAGTCGGGTCACCACCACTTATGATAGAGTCGGGTCACCACCACTAATGTTAGAGTCGGGACCCACCACTAATCAGATTCGGGTCACCACCACTAATGTCAGAGTCAGGTCACCACCACTAATGTTAGAGTCGGGTCACCACCTCTAATGTTAGAGTTGGGTCTCCAGCACTAATGTGAGAGTCGGGTCACCACCACTAATGTCAGACTCGGGTCACCACCACTAATGTTAGTGTCGGGTCACCACCACTAATGTTAGATTCGGGTCACCACCACTAATGTTAGAGTCGGGTCACCACCACTAATGTCAGAGTCAATTCACCACCACTAATGTTAGAGAAGGGTCACCACCACTAATGTTCAATTCGGGTCACCACCACTAATGTTAGAGTCTGGTCACCACCACTAATGTTAGAGTCGGGTCCCCACCATTAATGTTAGAGTCGGGTCACCACCACTAATGTTAGAGTCGGGTCACCACCACTAATGTGAGAGTCGGGTCACCACCACTAATGTCAGAGTCGGGTCACCACCACTAATGTCAGAGTCGGGTCTCCACCACTAATGTTAGAGTCGGGTCACCGCCACTAATGTTAGAGTCGGGTCACCACCACTAATCAGAGTCGGGTCACCACCACTAATGTCAGAGTCAGGTCACCACCACTAATGTTAGAGTCGGGTCACCACCACTAATGTTAGAGTTGGGTCTCCAGCACTAATGTTAGAGTCGGGTCACCACCACTGATGTCAGAGTCGGGTCACCACCACTAATGTTAGTGTCGGGACACCACCACTAATGTTAGATTCGGGTCACCACCACTAATGTTAGAGTCGTGTCACCACCACTAATGTCAGAGTCAAGTCACCACCACTAATGTTAGAGAAGGGTCACCACCATTAATGTTCAATTCGGGTCACCACCACTCATGTTAGAGTCTGGTCACCACCACTGATGTTAGTGTCTGGTCACCACCACTAATGTTAGAGTCGGGTCACCACCATTAATGTTAGATTCGGGTCACCACCACTAATTTTAGAGTCGGGGCACCACCACTAATGTTAGAGTCGGGTCACCACCACTAATGTCAGAGTCGGGTTACCAGCACTAATGTTAGAGTCGGGTCACCACCACTAATGTTAGGGTCGGGTCACCACCATTAATGTTAGAGTCGGGTCACCACCACTAATGTTAGAGTCGGATCACCACCACTAATGTAGAGTCGGGCCTCCACCACTAATGTCAGAGTCGGGTCACCACCACTAATGTCAGAGTCGGGTCACCTCCACTAATGTTAGAATCGGGTCACAACCGCTAATGTTACAGTCGGGTCACCACCACTAATGATAGAGTCGGGTCACCACCACTAATCAGAGTCGGCTCACCACCACTAATGTCAGAGTCAGGTCACCACCACAAATGTTAGAGTCGGGTCACCACCTCGAATGTTAGAGTTGGGTCTCCAGCACTAATGTTAGAGTCGAGTCACCACCACGAATGTCAGAGTCGGGTCACCACCACTAATGTTAGTGTCGGGTAACCACCACTAATGTTAGATTCGGGTCACCACCACTAATGTTAGAGTCGGGTCACCACCACTAATGTCAGAGTCAATTCACCACCACTAATGTCAGAGAAGGGACGCCACCACTAATGTTCAATTCGGGTCACCACCGCTAATGTCAGAGTCGGGTCACCTCCACTTATGATAGATTCGGTTCACCACCACTAATGTTAGAGTCGAGTCACCACCACTAATGTTAGAGTCGTGTCACCACCACTAATGTTGGAGTCGGGTCACCACCACTAATGTCAGAGTCAGGTCACCACCAATAATGTTAGAGTCGGGTCACCACCACTAATGTTAGAGTCGGGTCACCACCACTAATGTCAGAGTCGAGTCACCACCACTAATGTTAGAGAAGGGTCTCCACCACTAATGTTAGAGTCGGGTCGCCACCACTAATGTCAGAGTCGGGTCACCACCACTAATGTTAGAGTCGGGTCACCACCACTAATGTTAGAGTCGGGTCACCACCATTAATGTTAGAGTCGGGTCACCACCACTAATGTTAGAGTCGGGTCACCACCACTAATGTTAGAGTCGGGTCTCCACCACTAATGTCAGAGTCGGGTCACCACCACTAATGTCAGAGTCGGGTCATCTCCACTAATTTTAGAATCGGGTCACCACCACTAATGTTAAAGTCGGGTCTCCACCAGTAATGATAGAGTCGGGTCACCACCACTAATGTTAGAGTCGGGTCACCACCACTAATCAGAGTCGGGTCACCACCACTAATGTCAGAGTCAGGTCACCACCACTAATGTTAGAGTCGGGTCACCACCTCTAATGTTAGAGTTGGGTCTCCAGCACTAATGTTAGAGTCGGGTCACCACCACTAATGTCAGAGTCGGGTCACCACCACTAATGTTAGTGTCGGGTCACCACCACTAATGTCAGAGTCGGGTCACCACCACTAATGTTAGTGTCGGGTCACCACCACTAATGTTAGATTCGGGTCACCACCACTAATTTTAGAGAAGGGTCACCACCACTAATGTTCAATTCGGGTCACCACCACTAATGTTAGAGTCTGGTCACCACCACTAATGTTAGAGTCGGGTCACCACCACTAATGTTAGAGTCGGGTCACCACCATTAATGTTAGAGTCGGGTCACCACCACTAATGTTAGAGTCGGGTCACCACCACTAATGTTAGAGTCGGGTCACCACCACTAATGTCAGAGTCGGGTCACCACCACGAATGTCAGAGTCGGGTCACCTCCACTAATGTTAGAGTCGGGTCACCGCCACTAATGTTAGAGTCGGGTCACCACCACGAAAATCAGAGTCGGGTCACCACCACTAATGTCAGAGTCGGGTCACCTCCACTTATGATAGATTCGGTTCACCACCACTAATGTTAGAGTCGAGTCACCACCACTAATGTTAGAGTCGTGTCACCACCACTAATGTTGGAGTCGGGTCACCACCACTAATGTCAGAGTAAGGTCACCACCAATAATGTTAGAGTCGGGTCACCACCACTAATGTTAGAGTCGGGTCACCACCACTAATGTCAGAGTCGAGTCACCACCACTAATGTTAGAGAAGGGTCTCCACCACTAATGTTAGAGTCGGGTCACCACCACTAATGTTAGAGTCGGGTCACCACCACTAATGTCAGAGTCGGGTCACCACCACTAATGTCAGAGTCGGGTCACCACCACTAATGTCAGAGTCGGGTCACCACCACTAATGTTAGAGTCGGGTCACCACCACTAATGTTAGATTCGGGTCACCGCTACTAATGGTAGAGTCGGATCAACAGCACAAATGTTAGAGGCGTGTCACCACCACTAATGTTAGAGTCGGGTCACCACCACTAATGTTAGAGTCGGGTCACCACCACAAATGTTAGAGTCGGGTCACTACCACTAATTTTAGAGTCGGGTCACCACCACTAATGTTAGAGTCGGGTCACCACCACTAATGTTAGAGTCGGGTCACCACCACAAATGTTGGAGTCGGGTCACCACCACTAATGTCAGAGTCGGGTCACCACCTCTAATGTAAGAGTCGGGTCACCACCACTATTGTTTGAGTCGGGTCACCACCACTAATGTTAGAGTCGGGCCACCACCACTAATGTTAGAGTCGGGTCACCACCACTTATGTTAGAGTCGGGACACCACCACTAATGTTAGAGTCGGGTCACCATCACTAATGTTGCAGTGGGGTCACCACCACTAATGTTAGAGTCGGGTCACCACCACTAATGTTAGAGTCGGGTCAGCACCACTAATCAGAGTCGGGTCACCACCACTAATGTCAGAGTCAGGTCACCACCACTAATGTTAGAGTCGGGTCACCACCACTAATGTTAGAGTTGGGTCTCCAGCACTAATGTTAGAGTCGGGTCACCACCACTAATGTCAGAGTCGGGTCACCACCACTAATGTTAGTTTCGGGTCACCACCACTAATGTTAGTTTCGGGTCACCACCACTAATGTTAGAGTCGGGTCACCACCACTAATGTCAGAGTCAAGTCACCACCACTAATGTTAGGGAAGGGTCACCACCACTAATGTTCAATTCGGGTCACCACCACTAATGTTAGAGTCGGGGCACCACCACTAATGTTAGACTCGGGTCACCACCACTAATGTGAGAGTCGGGTCACCACCACTAATGTTAGAGTCGGGTCACCACCACTAATGTTAGAGTCGGGTCACCACCATTAATGTTCGAGTCGGGTCACCACCACTAATGTCAGAGTCGGGTCACCTCCACTAATGTTAGAATCGGGTCACCACCACTAATATTACAGTCGGGTCACCACCACTTATGATAGAGTCGGGTCACCACCACTAATGTTAGAGTCGGGACCCACCACTAATCAGATTCGGGTCACCACCACTAATGTCAGAGTCAGGTCACCACCACTAATGTTAGATTCGGGTCACCACCTCTAATGTTAGAGTTGGGTCTCCAGCACTAATGTGAGAGTCGGGTCACCACCACTAATGTCAGACTCGGGTCACCACCACTAATGTTAGTGTCGGGTCACCACCACTAATGTTAGATTCGGGTCACCACCACTAATGTTAGAGTCGGGTCACCACCACTAATGTCAGAGTCAATTCACCACCACTAATGTTAGAGAAGGGTCACCACCACTAATGTTCAATTCGGGTCACCACCACTAATGTTAGAGTCTGGTCACCACCACTAATGTTAGAGTCGGGTCCCCACCATTAATGTTAGAGTCGGGTCACCACCACTAATGTTAGAGTCGGGTCACCACCACTAATGTGAGAGTCGGGTCACCACCACTAATGTCAGAGTCGGGTCACCACCACTAATGTCAGAGTCGGGTCTCCACCACTAATGTTAGAGTCGGGTCACCGCCACTAATGTTAGAGTCGGGTCACCACCACTAATCAGAGTCGGGTCACCACCACTAATGTCAGAGTCAGGTCACCACCACTAATGTTAGAGTCGGGTCACCACCACTAATGTTAGAGTTGGGTCTACAGCACTAATGTTAGAGTCGGGTCACCACCACTGATGTCAGAGTCGGGTCACATCCACTAATGTTAGTGTCGGGTCACCACCACTAATGTTAGATTCGGGTCACCACCACTAATGTTAGAGTCGTGTCACCACCACTAATGTCAGAGTCAAGTCACCACCACTAATGTTAGAGAAGGGTCACCACCATTAATGTTCAATTCGGGTCACCACCACTCATGTTAGAGTCTGGTCACCACCACTGATGTTAGTGTCTGGTCACCACCACTAATGTTAGAGTCGGGTCACCACCATTAATGTTAGATTCGGGTCACCATCACTAATGTTAGAGTCGGGTCACCACCACTAATGTCAGAGTCGGGTCACCACCACTAATGTTAGAGTCGGGTCACCTCCACTAATGTTAGAGTCCGGTCACCACCACTAATGTTAGAGTCGAGTCACCACCACTAATGTTAGAGTCGAGTCACCACCACTACTGTTAGAGTCGTGTCACCACCACTAATGTTAGAGTCGTGTCACCACCACTAATGTCAGAGTCAGTTCACCACCACCAATGTTAGAGTCGTGTCACCACCACTAATGTTAGAGTCGGGTCACCACCACTAATGTCAGAGTTGAGTCACCACCACTAATGTTAGAGAAGGATCTCCACCACTCATGTTAGAGTCGGGTCACCACCACTAATGTTATAGTCGGGTCACCACCACTAATGTCAGTGTCGGGTCACCACCACTAATGTTAGAGTCGGGTCACCACTACTAATGTCAGATTCGGGTCACCACCACTAATGTTAGTGTCGTGTCACCACCACTAATGTCAGGGTCGGGTCACCACCACTATTGTCAGAGTCGTGTCACCACCACTAATGTTAGAGAAGTGTCACCACAACTAATGTTAGAGTCGGGTCACCACCACTAATGTTAGAGTCGGGACACCGCTACTAATGGTAGAGTCGGGTCAACAGCACAAATGTTAGAGTTGAGTCACCACCACTAATGTTAGAGTCGGGTCACAACCACTAATGTTAGAGTCGGGACAGCACCACTAATCAGAGTCGGGTCACCACCACTAATGTCAGAGTCAAGTCACCACCACTAATGTTAGAATAGGGTCACCACCACTAATGTTAGAGTTGGGTCTCCAGCACTAATGTTAGAGTTGGGTCACCACCACTAATGTCAGAGTCGGGTCACCACCACTAATGTTAGTGTCGGGTCACCACCACTAATGTTAGATTCGGGTCACCACCACTAATGTTAGAGTCGTGTCACCACCACTAATGTCAGAGTCAAGTCACCACCACTAATGTTAGAGAAGGGTCACCACCATTAATGTTCATTTCGGGTCACCACCACTAATGTTAGAGTCTGGTCACCACCACTAATGTTAGTGTCGGGTCACCACCACTAATGTTAGAGTCGGGGCACCACCACTAATGTTAGAGTCGGGTCGCCACCACTAATGTCAGAGTCGGGTCACCACCACTAATGTTAGAGTCGGGTCACCACCACTAATGTTAGAGTCGGGTCACCACCATTAATGTTAGAGTCGGGTCACCACCACTAATGTTAGAGTCGGGTCACCACCACTAATGTTAGAGTCGGGTCTCCACCACTAATGTCAGAGTCGGGTCACCACCACTAATGTCAGAGTCGGGTCATCTCCACTAATTTTAGAATCGGGTCACCACCACTAATGTTAAAGTCGGGTCTCCACCAGTAATGATAGAGTCGGGTCACCACCACTAATGTTAGAGTCGGGTCACCACCACTAATCAGAGTCGGGTCACCACCACTAATGTCAGAGTCAGGTCACCACCACTAATGTTAGAGTCGGGTCACCACCTCTAATGTTAGAGTTGGGTCTCCAGCACTAATGTTAGAGTCGGGTCACCACCACTAATGTCAGAGTCGGGTCACCACCACTAATGTTAGTGTCGGGTCACCACCACTAATGTCAGAGTCGGGTCACCACCACTAATGTTAGTGTCGGGTCACCACCACTAATGTTAGATTCGGGTCACCACCACTAATTTTAGAGAAGGGTCACCACCACTAATGTTCAATTCGGGTCACCACCACTAATGTTAGAGTCTGGTCACCACCACTAATGTTAGAGTCGGGTCACCACCACTAATGTTAGAGTCGGGTCACCACCATTAATGTTAGAGTCGGGTCACCACCACTAATGTTAGAGTCGGGTCACCACCACTAATGTTAGAGTCGGGTCACCACCACTAATGTCAGAGTCGGGTCACCACCACGAATGTCAGAGTCGGGTCACCTCCACTAATGTTAGAGTCGGGTCACCGCCACTAATGTTAGAGTCGGGTCACCACCACGAAAATCAGAGTCGGGTCACCACCACTAATGTCAGAGTCGGGTCACCTCCACTTATGATAGATTCGGTTCACCACCACTAATGTTAGAGTCGAGTCACCACCACTAATGTTAGAGTCGTGTCACCACCACTAATGTTGGAGTCGGGTCACCACCACTAATGTCAGAGTAAGGTCACCACCAATAATGTTAGAGTCGGGTCACCACCACTAATGTTAGAGTCGGGTCACCACCACTAATGTCAGAGTCGAGTCACCACCACTAATGTTAGAGAAGGGTCTCCACCACTAATGTTAGAGTCGGGTCACCACCACTAATGTTAGAGTCGGGTCACCACCACTAATGTCAGAGTCGGGTCACCACCACTAATGTCAGAGTCGGGTCACCACCACTAATGTCAGAGTCGGGTCACCACCACTAATGTTAGAGTCGGGTCACCACCACTAATGTTAGATTCGGGTCACCGCTACTAATGGTAGAGTCGGATCAACAGCACAAATGTTAGAGGCGTGTCACCACCACTAATGTTAGAGTCGGGTCACCACCACTAATGTTAGAGTCGGGTCACCACCACAAATGTTAGAGTCGGGTCACTACCACTAATTTTAGAGTCGGGTCACCACCACTAATGTTAGAGTCGGGTCACCACCACTAATGTTAGAGTCGGGTCACCACCACAAATGTTGGAGTCGGGTCACCACCACTAATGTCAGAGTCGGGTCACCACCTCTAATGTAAGAGTCGGGTCACCACCACTATTGTTTGAGTCGGGTCACCACCACTAATGTTAGAGTCGGGCCACCACCACTAATGTTAGAGTCGGGTCACCACCACTTATGTTAGAGTCGGGACACCACCACTAATGTTAGAGTCGGGTCACCATCACTAATGTTGCAGTGGGGTCACCACCACTAATGTTAGAGTCGGGTCACCACCACTAATGTTAGAGTCGGGTCAGCACCACTAATCAGAGTCGGGTCACCACCACTAATGTCAGAGTCAGGTCACCACCACTAATGTTAGAGTCGGGTCACCACCACTAATGTTAGAGTTGGGTCTCCAGCACTAATGTTAGAGTCGGGTCACCACCACTAATGTCAGAGTCGGGTCACCACCACTAATGTTAGTTTCGGGTCACCACCACTAATGTTAGTTTCGGGTCACCACCACTAATGTTAGAATCGGGTCACCACCACTAATGTCAGAGTCAAGTCACCACCACTAATGTTAGGGAAGGGTCACCACCACTAATGTTCAATTCGGGTCACCACCACTAATGTTAGAGTCGGGGCACCACCACTAATGTTAGACTCGGGTCACCACCACTAATGTGAGAGTCGGGTCACCACCACTAATGTTAGAGTCGGGTCACCACCACTAATGTTAGAGTCGGGTCACCACCATTAATGTTCGAGTCGGGTCACCACCACTAATGTCAGAGTCGGGTCACCTCCACTAATGTTAGAATCGGGTCACCACCACTAATATTACAGTCGGGTCACCACCACTTATGATAGAGTCGGGTCACCACCACTAATGTTAGAGTCGGGACCCACCACTAATCAGATTCGGGTCACCACCACTAATGTCAGAGTCAGGTCACCACCACTAATGTTAGATTCGGGTCACCACCTCTAATGTTAGAGTTGGGTCTCCAGCACTAATGTGAGAGTCGGGTCACCACCACTAATGTCAGACTCGGGTCACCACCACTAATGTTAGTGTCGGGTCACCACCACTAATGTTAGATTCGGGTCACCACCACTAATGTTAGAGTCGGGTCACCACCACTAATGTCAGAGTCAATTCACCACCACTAATGTTAGAGAAGGGTCACCACCACTAATGTTCAATTCGGGTCACCACCACTAATGTTAGAGTCTGGTCACCACCACTAATGTTAGAGTCGGGTCCCCACCATTAATGTTAGAGTCGGGTCACCACCACTAATGTTAGAGTCGGGTCACCACCACTAATGTGAGAGTCGGGTCACCACCACTAATGTCAGAGTCGGGTCACCACCACTAATGTCAGAGTCGGGTCTCCACCACTAATGTTAGAGTCGGGTCACCGCCACTAATGTTAGAGTCGGGTCACCACCACTAATCAGAGTCGGGTCACCACCACTAATGTCAGAGTCAGGTCACCACCACTAATGTTAGAGTCGGGTCACCACCACTAATGTTAGAGTTGGGTCTACAGCACTAATGTTAGAGTCGGGTCACCACCACTGATGTCAGAGTCGGGTCACATCCACTAATGTTAGTGTCGGGTCACCACCACTAATGTTAGATTCGGGTCACCACCACTAATGTTAGAGTCGTGTCACCACCACTAATGTCAGAGTCAAGTCACCACCACTAATGTTAGAGAAGGGTCACCACCATTAATGTTCAATTCGGGTCACCACCACTCATGTTAGAGTCTGGTCACCACCACTGATGTTAGTGTCTGGTCACCACCACTAATGTTAGAGTCGGGTCACCACCATTAATGTTAGATTCGGGTCACCATCACTAATGTTAGAGTCGGGTCACCACCACTAATGTCAGAGTCGGGTCACCACCACTAATGTTAGAGTCGGGTCACCTCCACTAATGTTAGAGTCCGGTCACCACCACTAATGTTAGAGTCGAGTCACCACCACTAATGTTAGAGTCGAGTCACCACCACTACTGTTAGAGTCGTGTCACCACCACTAATGTTAGAGTCGTGTCACCACCACTAATGTCAGAGTCAGTTCACCACCACCAATGTTAGAGTCGTGTCACCACCACTAATGTTAGAGTCGGGTCACCACCACTAATGTCAGAGTTGAGTCACCACCACTAATGTTAGAGAAGGATCTCCACCACTCATGTTAGAGTCGGGTCACCACCACTAATGTTATAGTCGGGTCACCACCACTAATGTCAGTGTCGGGTCACCACCACTAATGTTAGAGTCGGGTCACCACTACTAATGTCAGATTCGGGTCACCACCACTAATGTTAGTGTCGTGTCACCACCACTAATGTCAGGGTCGGGTCACCACCACTATTGTCAGAGTCGTGTCACCACCACTAATGTTAGAGAAGTGTCACCACAACTAATGTTAGAGTCGGGTCACCACCACTAATGTTAGAGTCGGGACACCGCTACTAATGGTAGAGTCGGGTCAACAGCACAAATGTTAGAGTTGAGTCACCACCACTAATGTTAGAGTCGGGTCACAACCACTAATGTTAGAGTCGGGACAGCACCACTAATCAGAGTCGGGTCACCACCACTAATGTCAGAGTCAAGTCACCACCACTAATGTTAGAATAGGGTCACCACCACTAATGTTAGAGTTGGGTCTCCAGCACTAATGTTAGAGTTGGGTCACCACCACTAATGTCAGAGTCGGGTCACCACCACTAATGTTAGTGTCGGGTCACCACCACTAATGTTAGATTCGGGTCACCACCACTAATGTTAGAGTCGTGTCACCACCACTAATGTCAGAGTCAAGTCACCACCACTAATGTTAGAGAAGGGTCACCACCATTAATGTTCATTTCGGGTCACCACCACTAATGTTAGAGTCTGGTCACCACCACTAATGTTAGTGTCGGGTCACCACCACTAATGTTAGAGTCGGGGCACCACCACTAATGTTAGAGTCGGGTCGCCACCACTAATGTCAGAGTCGGGTCACCACCACTAATGTTAGAGTCGGGTCACCACCACTAATGTTAGAGTCGGGTCACCACCATTAATGTTAGAGTCGGGTCACCACCACTAATGTTAGAGTCGGGTCACCACCACTAATGTTAGAGTCGGGTCTCCACCACTAATGTCAGAGTCGGGTCACCACCACTAATGTCAGAGTCGGGTCATCTCCACTAATTTTAGAATCGGGTCACCACCACTAATGTTAAAGTCGGGTCTCCACCAGTAATGATAGAGTCGGGTCACCACCACTAATGTTAGAGTCGGGTCACCACCACTAATCAGAGTCGGGTCACCACCACTAATGTCAGAGTCAGGTCACCACCACTAATGTTAGAGTCGGGTCACCACCTCTAATGTTAGAGTTGGGTCTCCAGCACTAATGTTAGAGTCGGGTCACCACCACTAATGTCAGAGTCGGGTCACCACCACTAATGTTAGTGTCGGGTCACCACCACTAATGTCAGAGTCGGGTCACCACCACTAATGTTAGTGTCGGGTCACCACCACTAATGTTAGATTCGGGTCACCACCACTAATTTTAGAGAAGGGTCACCACCACTAATGTTCAATTCGGGTCACCACCACTAATGTTAGAGTCTGGTCACCACCACTAATGTTAGAGTCGGGTCACCACCACTAATGTTAGAGTCGGGTCACCACCATTAATGTTAGAGTCGGGTCACCACCACTAATGTTAGAGTCGGGTCACCACCACTAATGTTAGAGTCGGGTCACCACCACTAATGTCAGAGTCGGGTCACCACCACGAATGTCAGAGTCGGGTCACCTCCACTAATGTTAGAGTCGGGTCACCGCCACTAATGTTAGAGTCGGGTCACCACCACGAAAATCAGAGTCGGGTCACCACCACTAATGTCAGAGTCGGGTCACCTCCACTTATGATAGATTCGGTTCACCACCACTAATGTTAGAGTCGAGTCACCACCACTAATGTTAGAGTCGTGTCACCACCACTAATGTTGGAGTCGGGTCACCACCACTAATGTCAGAGTCAGGTCACCACCAATAATGTTAGAGTCGGGTCACCACCACTAATGTTAGAGTCGGGTCACCACCACTAATGTCAGAGTCGAGTCACCACCACTAATGTTAGAGAAGGGTCTCCACCACTAATGTTAGAGTCGGGTCACCACCACTAATGTTAGAGTCGGGTCACCACCACTAATGTCAGAGTCGGGTCACCACCACTAATGTCAGAGTCGGGTCACCACCACTAATGTCAGAGTCGGGTCACCACCACTAATGTTAGAGTCGGGTCACCACCACTAATGTTAGATTCGGGTCACCGCTACTAATGGTAGAGTCGGATCAACAGCACAAATGTTAGAGGCGTGTCACCACCACTAATGTTAGAGTCGGGTCACCACCACTAATGTTAGAGTCGGATCACCACCACAAATGTTAGAGTCGGGTCACTACCACTAATTTTAGAGTCGGGTCACCACCACTAATGTTAGAGTCGGGTCACCACCACTAATGTTAGAGTCGGGTCACCACCACAAATGTTGGAGTCGGGTCACCACCATTAATGTCAGAGTCGGGTCACCACCTCTAATGTAAGAGTCGGGTCACCACCACTATTGTTTGAGTCGGGTCACCACCACTAATGTTAGAGTCGGGCCACCACCTCTAATGTTAGAGTCGGGTCACCACCACTTATGTTAGAGTCGGGACACCACCACTAATGTTAGAGTCGGGTCACCATCACTAATGTTGCATTGGGGTCACCACCACTAATGTTAGAGTCGGGTCACCACCACTAATGTTAGAGTCGGGTCAGCACCACTAATCAGAGTCGGGTCACCACCACTAATGTCAGAGTCAGGTCACCACCACTAATGTTAGAGTCGGGTCACCACCACTAATGTTAGAGTTGGGTCTCCAGCACTAATGTTAGAGTCGGGTCACCACCACTAATGTCAGAGTCGGGTCACCACCACTAATGTTAGTTTCGGGTCACCACCACTAATGTTAGTTTCGGGTCACCACCACTAATGTTAGAGTCGGGTCACCACCACTAATGTCAGAGTCAAGTCACCACCACTAATGTTAGGGAAGGGTCACCACCACTAATGTTCAATTCGGGTCACCACCACTAATGTTAGAGTCGGGGCACCACCACTAATGTTAGACTCGGGTCACCACCACTAATGTGAGAGTCGGGTCACCACCACTAATGTTAGAGTCGGGTCACCACCACTAATGTTAGAGTCGGGTCACCACCATTAATGTTCGAGTCGGGTCACCACCACTAATGTCAGAGTCGGGTCACCTCCACTAATGTTAGAATCGGGTCACCACCACTAATGTTACAGTCGGGTCACCACCACTTATGATAGAGTCGGGTCACCGCCACTAATGTTAGAGTCGGGTCACCACCACTAATCAGAGTCGGGTCACCACCACTAATGTCAGAGTCAGGTCACCACCACTAATGTTAGAGTCGGGTCACCACCACTAATGTTAGAGTTGGGTCTACAGCACTAATGTTAGAGTCGGGTCACCACCACTGATGTCAGAGTCGGGTCACATCCACTAATGTTAGTGTCGGGTCACCACCACTAATGTTAGATTCGGGTCACCACCACTAATGTTAGAGTCGTGTCACCACCACTAATGTCAGAGTCAAGTCACCACCACTAATGTTAGAGAAGGGTCACCACCATTAATGTTCAATTCGGGTCACCACCACTCATGTTAGAGTCTGGTCACCACCACTGATGTTAGTGTCTGGTCACCACCACTAATGTTAGAGTCGGGTCACCACCATTAATGTTAGATTCGGGTCACCACCACTAATTTTAGAGTCGGGGCACCACCACTAATGTTAGAGTCGGGTCACCACCACTAATGTCAGAGTCGGGTTACCAGCACTAATGTTAGAGTCGGGTCACCACCACTAATGTTAGGGTCGGGTCACCACCATTAATGTTAGAGTCGGGTCACCACCACTAATGTTAGAGTCGGATCACCACCACTAATGTTAGAGTCGGGCCTCCACCACTAATGTCAGAGTCGGGTCACCACCACTAATGTCAGAGTCGGGTCACCTCCACTAATGTTAGAATCGGGTCACAACCGCTAATGTTACAGTCGGGTCACCAACACTAATGATAGAGTCGGGTCACCACCACTAATGTTAGAGTCGGGTCACCACCACTAATCAGAGTCGGCTCACCACCACTAATGTCAGAGTCAGGTCACCACCACAAATGTTAGAGTCGGGTCACCACCTCTAATGTTAGAGTTGGGTCTCCAGCACTAATGTTAGAGTCGAGTCACCACCACGAATGTCAGAGTCGGGTCACCACCACTAATGTTAGTGTCGGGTAACCACCACTAATGTTAGATTCGGGTCACCACCACTAATGTTAGAGTCGGGTCACCACCACTAATGTCAGAGTCAATTCACCACCACTAATGTCAGAGAAGGGACACCACCACTAATGTTCAATTCGGGTCACCACCACTAATGTCAGAGTCGGGTCACCACCACTAATGTTAGAGTCGGGTCACCACCACTAATGTTAGAGTCGGGTCACCGCTACTATTGGTAGAGTCGGGTCAACAGCACAAATGTTAGAGGCGGGTCACCACCACGAATGTTCGAGTGGGGTCACCACCACTAATGTTAGAGTCGGGTCACCACCACTAATGTTAGAGTCTGGTCACCACCACTAATGTTAGAGTCGGGTCACCACAACAAATGTTGGAGTTGGGTCACCACCACTAATGTCAGAGTCGGGTCTCCACCTCTAATGTAAGAGTCGGGTCACCACCACTATTGTTCGAGTCGGGTCACCACCACTAATGTTAGAGTCGGGCCACCACCACTAATGTGAGAGTCGAGTCACCACCACTTATGTTAGAGTCGGGACACCACCACTAATGTTGGAGTCGGGTCAACATCACTAATGTTACAGTGGGGACACCACCACTAATGTTAGAGTCGGGTCACCACCACTAATGTTAGAGTCGGGTCAGCACCACTAATCAGAGTCGGGTCACCACCACTAATGTCAGAGTCAGGTCACCACCACTAATGTTAGAATCGGGTCACCACCACTAATGTTAGAGTTTGGTCTCCAGCACTAATGTTAGAGTCGGGTCACCACCACTAATGTCAGAGTCGGGTCACCACCACTAATGTTAGTGTCGGGTCACCACCACTAATGTTAGATTCGGCGCACCACCACTAATGTTAGAGTCGGGTCACCACCACTAATGTCAGAGTCAATTCACCACCACTATTGTTAGAGAAGGGTCACCACCACTAATGTTCAATTCGGGTCAACACCACTAATGTTAGAGTCTGGTCAGCACCACTAATGTTAGAGTCGGGTCACCACCACTAATGTTAGAGTCGGGTCCCCACCATTAATGTTAGAGTCGGGTCACCACCACTAATGTTAGAGTCGGGTCACCACCACTAATGTGAGAGTCGGGTCACCACCACTAATGTCAGAGTCGGGTCACCACCACTAATGTCAGAGTCGGGTCACCACCACTAATGTTAGAGTCGGGTCACCGCCACTAATGTTGGAGTCGTGTCACCACCACTAATCAGAGTCTGGTCACCACCACTAATGTCAGAGTCAGGTCACCACCACTAATGTTAGATTCGGGTCACCACCACTAATGTTAGAGTTGGGTCTCCAGCACTAATGTTAGAGTCGGGTCACCACCACTAATGTCAGAGTCGGGTCACCACCACTAATGTTAGTGTCGGGTCACCACCACTAATGTTAGATTCGGGTCACCACCACTAATGTTAGAGTCGTGTCACCACCACTAATGTCAGAGTCGGGTCACCACCACTAATTTTAGAGTCGGGTCACCACCATTAATGTCAGATTCGGGTCACCACCACTAATTTTAGAGTCGGGGCACCACCACTAATGTTAGATTCGGGTCACCACCACTAATGTTAGAGTCTGGTCACCACCACAAATGTTAGTGTCGGGTCACCACCACTAATGTTAGAGTCGGGTCACCACCATTAATGTCAGATTCGGGTCACCACCACTAATTTTAGAGTCGGGGCACCACCACTAATGTTAGAGTCGGGTCACCACCACTAATGTCAGAGTCGGGTTACCAGCACTAATGTTAGAGTCGGGTCACCACCATTAATGTTAGAGTCGGGTCACCACCATTAATGTTAGAGTCGGGTCACCACCACTAATGTTAGAGTCGGGTCACCACCACTAATCAGAGTCGGCTCACCACCACTAATGTCAGAGTCAGGTCACCACCACTAATGTTAGAGTCTGGTCACCACCTCCAATGTTAGAGTTGGGTCTCCAGCACTAATGTTAGAGTCGGGTCACCACCACTAATGTCAGAGTCGGGTCACCACCACTAATGTCAGAGTCAGGTCACCACCACGAATGTCAGAGTCGATTCACCACCACTAATGTTAGAGAAGGATCTCCACCACTAATGTTAGAGTCGGGTCACCACCACTAATGTTATAGTCGGGTCACCACCACTAATGTCAGTGTCGGGTCACCACCACGAATGTTAGAGTCGGGTCACCACCACTAATGTCAGATTCGGGTCACCACCACTAATGTTAGTGTCGGGTCACCACCACTAATGTCAGGGTCGGGTCACCACCACTAATGTCAGAGTCGGGTCACCACCACTAATGTTAGAGAAGGGTCACCACAACTGATGTTAGAGTCGGGTCACCACCACTAATGTTAGAGTCGGGACACCGCTACTAATGGTAGAGTCGGGTCAACAGCACAAATGTTCGAGTCGGGTCACCACCACTAATGTTAGAGTCGGGTCACAACCACTAATGTTAGAGTCGGGTCACCACCACTAATGGTAGATTCGGTTCACTACCACTAATGTTAGAGTCGGGTCACCACCACTAATATTAGAGTCGGGTCACCACCACTAATGTTAGAGTCGGGACAGCAACACCAATCAGAGTCGGGTCACCACCACTAATCTCAGAGTCGGGTCACCAGCACTAATGTTAGAGTCGGGTCACCGCCACTAATGTTAGATTCGGGTCACCACCACTAATATCTTGGTCGGGTCACCACCACTAATGTCAGAGTCGGGTCACCTCCACTTATGATAGATTCGGTTCACCACCACTAATGTTAGAGTCGAGTCACCACCACTAATGTTGGAGTCGTGTCAACACCACTAATGTTAGAGTCAGGTCAACACCACTAATGTTAGAGTCGGGTCACCACCACTAATGTTAGAGTCGGGTCACCACCACTAATGTCAGAGTCGAGTCACCACCACTCATGTTAGAGAAGGGTCTCCACCACTAATGTTAGAGTCTGGTCACCACCACTAATGTTAGAGTCGGGTCACCACCACTAATGTTAGAGTCTGGTCACCACCATTAATGTTAGAGTCGGGTCACCACCACTAATGTTAGAGTCGGGTCACCACCACTAATGTTAGAGTCGGGTCACCACCACTAATGTCAGAGTCGGGTCACCACCACGAATGTCAGAGTCGGGTCACCACCACTAATGTTAGAGTCGGGTCACCGCCACTAATGTTAGAGTCGGGTCACCACCACGAATATCAGAGTCGGGTCACCACCACTAATGTCAGAGTCGGGTCACCGCCACTTATGATAGATTCGGTTCACCACCACTAATGTTAGAGTTGAGTCACCACCACTAATGTTAGAGTCGTGTCACCACCACTAATGTTAGAGTCGGGTCACCACCACTAATGTCAGAGTCAGGTCACCACCACGAATGTTAGAGTCGGGTCACCAGCACTAATGTTAGAGTCGGGTCACCACCACTAATGTCAGAGTCGAGTCACCACCACTAATGTTAGAGAAGGGTCTCCACCACTAATATTAGAGTCGGGTCACCACCACTAATGTTAGAGTCGGGTCACCACCACTAATGTCAGAGTCGGGTCATCACCACTAATGTTAGAGAAGGGTCTCCACCACTAATGTTAGAGTCGGGTCACCAACACTAATGTTAGAGTCGGGTCACCACCACTAATGGCAGAGTCGGGTCAACACCACTAATGTTAGAGTCGGGTCACCACCACTAATGTCAGAGTCGGGTCACCACCACTGATGTTAGAGTCGGGTCACCACCACTAATGTCAGAGTTGGGTCAACACCACTAATGTTAGAGTCGGGTCACCACCACTAATGTTAGAGTCGGGTCACTGCTACTAATGGTAGAGTCGGGTCAACAGCACAAATGTTAGAGGCGGTTGACCACCACTAATGTTAGAGTCGGGTCACCACCACTAATGTTAGAGTCGGGTCACCACCACTAATGTTACAGTCGGGTCACTACCATAATTTTAGAGTCGGGTCACCACCACTATTGTCAGTGTCGGGCCACCACCACTAATGTTAGTGTCGGGTCACCACCACTAATGTTAGAGTCGGGTCACCACCACAAATGATGGAGTCGGTTCACCACCACTAATGTCAGAGTCGGGTCACCACCTCTAATGTAAGAGTCGGGTCACCACCACTATTGTTTGAGTCGGGTCACCACCACTAATGTCCGAGTCGGACCACCACCACTAATGTCAGACTCGGGTCACCACCACTTATGTTAGAGTCGGGACACCACCACTAATGTTAGAGTCGGGTCACCATCACTAATGTTACAGTCCGGTCACCACCACTAATATCAGAGTCGGGTCAGCACAACTAATCAGAGTCGGGTCACCACCACTAATGTCAGAGTCAGGTCACCACCACTAATGTTAGAGTCGGGTCACCACCACTAATGTTAGAGTTGGGTCTCCAGCACTAATGTTAGAGTCGGGTCACCACCACTAATGTCAGAGTCGGGTCACCAACACTAAGGTTAGTGTCGGGTCACCACCACTAATGTTAGATTCGGGTCACCACCACTAATGTTAGAGTCGGGTCACCACCACTAATGTTCAATTCGGGTCACCACCACTAATGTTAGATTCTGGTCACCACCACTCATGTTATAATCGGGTCACCACAACTAATGATAGAGTCGGGTCACCACCATTAATGTTAGATTCGGGTCACCACCACTAATGTTAGAGCCGCGGCACCACCACTAATGTTAGAGTCGGGTCACCACCACTAATGTCAGAGTCGGGTCACCACCACTAATGTTAGAGTCGGGTCACCACCACTTATGTTAGAGTCGGGTCACCACCATTAATGTTCGAGTCGGGTCACCACCACTAATGTTAGAGTCGGGTCACCACCACTAATGTTAGAGTCGGGTCTCCACCACTAATGTTAGAGTTTGGTCTCCAGCACTAATGTTAGAGTCGGGTCACCACCACTAATGTCAGAGTCGGGTCACCACCACTAATGTTAATTTCGGGTCACCACCACTAATGTTAGGTTCGGGTCACCACCACTAATGTTAGAGTCGGGTCACCACCACTAATATCAGAGTCAAGTCACCACCACTAATGTTATAGAAGGGTCACCACCACTAATGTTCAATTCGGGTCACCACCACTAATGTTTGAGTCTGGTCACCACCACTAATGTTAGTGCCGGGTCACCACCACTAATGTTAGAGTCGGGTCACCACCATTAATGTTAGATTCGGGTCACCACCACTAATGTCAGAGTCGGGTTACCACCACTAATGTTAGAGTCGGGTCACCACCACTAATATCAGAGTCAAGTCACCACCACTAATGTTATAGAAGGGTCACCACCACTAATGTTCAATTCGGGTCACCACCACTAATGTTTGAGTCTGGTCACCACCACTAATGTTAGAGTCGGGTCTCCACCACTAATGTCAGAGTCGGGTCACCACCACTAATGTCAGAGTCGGGTCATCTCCACTAATTTTAGAATCGGGTCACCACCACTAATGTTAAAGTCGGGTCTCCACCAGTAATGATAGAGTCGGGTCACCACCAGTAATGTTAGAGTCGGGTCACCACCACTAATCAGATTCGGATCACCACCACTAATGTCAGAGTCAGGTCACCACCACTAATGTTAGAGTTGGGTCACCACCACTAATGTTAGTGTCGGGTCACCACCACTAATGTCAGAGTCGGGTCACCACCACTAATGTTAGTGTCGGGTCACCACCACTAATGTTAGATTCGGGTCACCACCACTAATTTTAGAGAAGGGTCACCACCACTAATGTTCAATTCGGGTCACCACCACTAATGTTAGAGTCTGGTCACCACCACTAATGTTAGAGTCGGGTCACCACCACTAATGTTAGAGTCGGGTCACCACCATTAATGTTAGAGTCGGGTCACCACCACTAATGTTAGAGTCGGGTCACCACCACTAATGTTAGAGTCGGGTCACCACCACTAATGTCAGAGTCGGGTCACCACCACGAATGTCAGAGTCGGGTCACCACCATTAATGTTAGATTCGGGTCACCACCACTAATGTCAGAGTCGGGTTACCACCACTAATGTTAGAGTCGGGTCACCACCACTAATATCAGAGTCAAGTCACCACCACTAATGTTATAGAAGGGTCACCACCACTAATGTTCAATTCGGGTCACCACCACTAATGTTTGAGTCTGGTCACCACCACTAATGTTAGAGTCGGGTCTCCACCACTAATGTCAGAGTCGGGTCACCACCACTAATGTCAGAGTCGGGTCATCTCCACTAATTTTAGAATCGGGTCACCACCACTAATGTTAAAGTCGGGTCTCCACCAGTAATGATAGAGTCGGGTCACCACCACTAATGTTAGAGTCGGGTCACCACCACTAATCAGATTCGGATCACCACCACTAATGTCAGAGTCAGGTCACCACCACTAATGTTAGAGTTGGGTCACCACCACTAATGTTAGTGTCGGGTCACCACCACTAATGTCAGAGTCGGGTCACCACCACTAATGTTAGTGTCGGGTCACCACCACTAATGTTAGATTCGGGTCACCACCACTAATTTTAGAGAAGGGTCACCACCACTAATGTTCAATTCGGGTCACCACCACTAATGTTAGAGTCTGGTCACCACCACTAATGTTAGAGTCGGGTCACCACCACTAATGTTAGAGTCGGGTCACCACCATTAATGTTAGAGTCGGGTCACCACCACTAATGTTAGAGTCGGGTCACCACCACTAATGTTAGAGTCGGGTCACCACCACTAATGTCAGAGTCGGGTCACCACCACGAATGTCAGAGTCGGGTCACCTCCACTAATGTTAGAGTCGGGTCACCGCCACTAATGTTAGAGTCGGGTCACCACCACGAAAATCAGAGTCGGGTCACCACCGCTAATGTCAGAGTCGGGTCACCTCCACTTATGATAGATTCGGTTCACCACCACTAATGTTAGAGTCGAGTCACCACCACTAATGTTAGAGTCGTGTCACCACCACTAATGTTGGAGTCGGGTCACCACCACTAATGTCAGAGTCAGGTCACCACCAATAATGTTAGAGTCGGGTCACCACCACTAATGTTAGAGTCGGGTCACCACCACTAATGTCAGAGTCGAGTCACCACCACTAATGTTAGAGAAGGGTCTCCACCACTAATGTTAGAGTCGGGTCACCACCACTAATGTTAGAGTCGGGTCACCACCACTAATGTCAGAGTCGGGTCACCACCACTAATGTCAGAGTCGGGTCACCACCACTAATGTCAGAGTCGGGTCACCACCACTAATGTTAGAGTCGGGTCACCACCACTAATGTTAGATTCGGGTCACCGCTACTAATGGTAGAGTCGGATCAACAGCACAAATGTTAGAGGCGTGTCACCACCACTAATGTTAGAGTCGGGTCACCACCACAAATGTTAGAGTCGGGTCACCACCACTAATGTTAGAGTCGGGTCACCACCACAAATGTTAGAGTCGGGTCACTACCACTAATTTTAGAGTCGGGTCACCACCACTAATGTCAGAGTCGGGCCACCACCACTAATGTTAGAGTCGGGTCACCACCACTAATGTTAGAGTCGGGTCACCACCACAAATGTTAGAGTCGGGTCACCACCACTAATGTTAGAGTCGGGTCACCACCACAAATGTTAGAGTCGGGTCACCGCCACTAATGTTAGAGTCGGGTCACCACCACGAAAATCAGAGTCGGGTCACCACCGCTAAAGTCAGAGTCGGGTCACCTCCACTTATGATAGATTCGGTTCAACACCACTAATGTTAGAGTCGAGTCACCACCACTAATGTTAGAGTCGTGTCACCACCACTAATGTTGGAGTCGGGTCACCACCACTAATGTCAGAGTCAGGTCACCACCAATAATGTTAGAGTCGGGTCACCACCACTAATGTTAGAGTCGGGTCACCACCACTAATGTCAGAGTCGAGTCACCACCACTAATGTTAGAGAAGGGTCGCCACCACTAATGTTAGAGTCGGGTCACCACCACTAATGTTAGAGTCGGGTCACCACCACTAATGTCAGAGTCGGGTCACCACCACTAATGTCAGAGTCGGGTCACCACCACTAATGTCAGAGTCGGGTCACCACCACTAATGTTAGAGTCGGGTCACCACCACTAATGTTAGATTCGGGTCACCGCTACTAATGGTAGAGTCGGATCAACAGCACAAATGTTAGAGGCGTGTCACCACCACTAATGTTAGAGTCGGGTCACCACCACTAATGTTAGAGTCGGGTCACCACCACAAATGTTAGAGTCGGGTCACTACCACTAATTTTAGAGTCGGGTCACCACCACTAATGTCAGAGTCGGGCCACCACCACTAATGTTAGAGTCGGGTCACCACCACTAATGTTAGAGTCGGGTCACCACCACAAATGTTGGAGTCGGGTCACCACCACTAATGTCAGAGTCGGGTCACCACCTCTAATGTAAGAGTCGGGTCACCACCACTATTGTCTGAGTCGGGTCACCACCACTAATATTAGAGTCGGGCCACCACCTCTAATGTTAGAGTCGGGTCACCACCACTTATGTTAGAGTCGGGACACCACTACTAATGTTAGAGTCGGGTCACCATCACTAATGTTAGAGTCGGGTCACCACCACTAATGTTAGAGTCGGGTCAGCACCACTAATCAGAGTCGGGTCACCACCACTAATGTTAGAGTCGGGTCACCACCACTAATGTTAGAGTCGGGTCACCACCACAAATGTTGGAGTCGGGTCACCACCACTAATGTCAGAGTCGGGTCACCACCTCTAATGTAAGAGTCGGGTCACCACCACTATTGTCTGAGTCGGGTCACCACCACTAATATTAGAGTCGGGCCACCACCTCTAATGTTAGAGTTGGGTCACCACCACTTATGTTAGAGTCGGGACACCACTACTAATGTTAGAGTCGGGTCACCACCACTAATGTTAGAGTCGGGTCACCACCACTAATGTTAGAGTCGGGTCAGCACCACTAATCAGAGTCGGGTCACCACCACTAATGTCAGAGTCAGGTCACCACCACTAATGTTAGAGTCGGGTCACCACCACTAATGTTAGAGTTGGGTCTCCAGCACTAATGTTAGAGTCGGGTCACCACCACTAATGTCAGAGTCGGGTCACCACCACTAATGTTAGTTTCGGGTCACCACCACTAATGTTAGTTTCGGGTCACCACCACTAATGTTAGAGTCGGGTCACCACCACTAATGTCAGAGTCAAGTCACCACCACTAATGTTAGGGAAGGGTCCCCACCACTAATGTTCAATTCGGGTCACCACCACTAATGTTAGAGTCGGGGCACCACCACTAATGTTAGACTCGGGTCACCACCACTAATGTGAGAGTCGGGTCACCACCACTAATGTTAGAGTCGGGTCACCACCACTAATGTTAGAGTCGGGTCACCACCATTAATGTTCGAGTCGGGTCACCACCACTAATGTCAGAGTCGGGTCACCTCCACTAATGTTAGAATCGGGTCACCACCACTAATGTTACAGTCGGGTCACCACCACTTATGATAGAGTCGGGTCACCACCACTAATGTTAGAGTCGGGACCCACCACTAATCAGATTCGGGTCACCACCACTAATGTCAGAGTCAGGTCACCACCACTAATGTTAGAGTCGGGTCACCACCTCTAATGTTAGAGTTGGGTCTCCAGCACTAATGTGAGAGTCGGGTCACCACCACTAATGTCAGACTCGGGTCACCACCACTAATGTTAGTGTCGGGTCACCACCACTAATGTTAGATTCGGGTCACCACCACTAATGTTAGAGTCGGGTCACCACCACTAATGTCAGAGTCAATTCACCACCACTAATGTTAGAGAAGGGTCACCACCACTAATGTTCAATTCGGGTCACCACCACTAATGTTAGAGTCTGGTCACCACCACTAATGTTAGAGTCGGGTCCCCACCATTAATGTTAGAGTCGGGTCACCACCACTAATGTTAGAGTCGGGTCACCACCACTAATGTGAGAGTCGGGTCACCACCACTAATGTCAGAGTCGGGTCACCACCACTAATGTCAGAGTCGGGTCTCCACCACTAATGTTAGAGTCGGGTCACCGCCACTAATGTTAGAGTCGGGTCACCACCACTAATCAGAGTCGGGTCACCACCACTAATGTCAGAGTCAGGTCACCACCACTAATGTTAGAGTCGGGTCACCACCACTAATGTTAGAGTTGGGTCTCCAGCACTAATGTTAGAGTCGGGTCACCACCACTGATGTCAGAGTCGGGTCACCACCACTAATGTTAGTGTCGGGACACCACCACTAATGTTAGATTCGGGTCACCACCACTAATGTTAGAGTCGTGTCACCACCACTAATGTCAGAGTCAAGTCACCACCACTAATGTTAGAGAAGGGTCACCACCATTAATGTTCAATTCGGGTCACCACCACTCATGTTAGAGTCTGGTCACCACCACTGATGTTAGTGTCTGGTCACCACCACTAATGTTAGAGTCGGGTCACCACCATTAATGTTAGATTCGGGTCACCACCACTAATTTTAGAGTCGGGGCACCACCACTAATGTTAGAGTCGGGTCACCACCACTAATGTCAGAGTCGGGTTACCAGCACTAATGTTAGAGTCGGGTCACCACCACTAATGTTAGGGTCGGGTCACCACCATTAATGTTAGAGTCGGGTCACCACCACTAATGTTAGAGTCGGATCACCACCACTAATGTAGAGTCGGGCCTCCACCACTAATGTCAGAGTCGGGTCACCACCACTAATGTCAGAGTCGGGTCACCTCCACTAATGTTAGAATCGGGTCACAACCGCTAATGTTACAGTCGGGTCACCACCACTAATGATAGAGTCGGGTCACCACCACTAATCAGAGTCGGCTCACCACCACTAATGTCAGAGTCAGGTCACCACCACAAATGTTAGAGTCGGGTCACCACCTCTAATGTTAGAGTTGGGTCTCCAGCACTAATGTTAGAGTCGAGTCACCACCACGAATGTCAGAGTCGGGTCACCACCACTAATGTTAGTGTCGGGTAACCACCACTAATGTTAGATTCGGGTCACCACCACTAATGTTAGAGTCGGGTCACCACCACTAATGTCAGAGTCAATTCACCACCACTAATGTCAGAGAAGGGACGCCACCACTAATGTTCAATTCGGGTCACCACCGCTAATGTCAGAGTCGGGTCACCTCCACTTATGATAGATTCGGTTCACCACCACTAATGTTAGAGTCGAGTCACCACCACTAATGTTAGAGTCGTGTCACCACCACTAATGTTGGAGTCGGGTCACCACCACTAATGTCAGAGTCAGGTCACCACCAATAATGTTAGAGTCGGGTCACCACCACTAATGTTAGAGTCGGGTCACCACCACTAATGTCAGAGTCGAGTCACCACCACTAATGTTAGAGAAGGGTCTCCACCACTAATGTTAGAGTCGGGTCACCACCACTAATGTCAGAGTCGGGTCACCACCACTAATGTCAGAGTCGGGTCACCACCACTAATGTCAGAGTCGGGTCACCACCACTAATGTCAGAGTCGGGTCACCACCACTAATGTTAGAGTCGGGTCACCACCACTAATGTTAGATTCGGGTCACCGCTACTAATGGTAGAGTCGGATCAACAGCACAAATGTTAGAGGCGTGTCACCACCACTAATGTTAGAGTCGGGTCACCACCACTAATGTTAGAGTCGGGTCACCACCACAAATGTTAGAGTCGGGTCACTACCACTAATTTTAGAGTCGGGTCACCACCACTAATGTCAGAGTCGGGCCACCACCACTAATGTTAGAGTCGGGTCACCACCACTAATGTTAGAGTCGGGTCACCACCACAAATGTTGGAGTCGGGTCACCACCACTAATGTCAGAGTCGGGTCACCACCTCTAATGTAAGAGTCGGGTCACCACCACTATTGTCTGAGTCGGGTCACCACCACTAATGTTAGAGTCGGGCCACCACCACTAATGTTAGAGTCGGGTCACCACCACTTATGTTAGAGTCGGGACACCACCACTAATGTTAGAGTCGGGTCACCATCACTAATGTTGCAGTGGGGTCACCACCACTAATGTTAGAGTCGGGTCACCACCACTAATGTTAGAGTCGGGTCAGCACCACTAATCAGAGTCGGGTCACCACCACTAATGTCAGAGTCAGGTCACCACCACTAATGTTAGAGTCGGGTCACCACCACTAATGTTAGAGTTGTGGCTCCAGCACTAATGTTAGAGTCGGGTCACCACCACTAATGTCAGAGTCGGGTCACCACCACTAATGTTAGTTTCGGGTCACCACCACTAATGTTAGTTTCGGGTCACCACCACTAATGTTAGATTCGGGTCACCACCACTAATGTCAGAGTCAAGTCACCACCACTAATGTTAGGGATGGGTCCCCACCACTAATGTTCAATTCGGGTCACCACCACTAATGTTAGAGTCGGGGCACCACCACTAATGTTAGACTCGGGTCACCACCACTAATGTGAGAGTCGGGTCACCACCACTAATGTTAGAGTCGGGTCACCACTACTAATGTTAGAGTCGGGTCACCACCATTAATGTTCGAGTCGGGTCACCACCACTAATGTCAGAGTCGGGTCACCTCCACTAATGTTAGAATCGGGTCACCACCACTAATGTTACAGTCGGGTCACCACCACTTATGATAGAGTCGGGTCACCACCACTAATGTTAGAGTCGGGACCCACCACTAATCAGATTCGGGTCACCACCACTAATGTCAGAGTCAGGTCACCACCACTAATGTTAGAGTCGGGTCACCACCTCTAATGTTAGAGTTGGGTCTCCAGCACTAATGTGAGAGTCGGGTCACCACCACTAATGTCAGACTCGGGTCACCACCACTAATGTTAGTGTCGGGTCACCACCACTAATGTTAGATTCGGGTCACCACCACTAATGTTAGAGTCGGGTCACCACCACTAATGTCAGAGTCAATTCACCACCACTAATGTTAGAGAAGGGTCACCACCACTAAGGTTCAATTCGGGTCACCACCACTAATGTTAGAGTCTGGTCACCACCACTAATGTTAGAGTCGGGTCCCCACCATTAATGTTAGAGTCGGGTCACCACCACTAATGTTAGAGTCGGGTCACCACCACTAATGTGAGAGTCGGGTCACCACCACTAATGTCAGAGTCGGGTCACCACCACTAATGTCAGAGTCGGGTCTCCACCACTAATGTTAGAGTCGGGTCACCGCCACTAATGTTAGAGTCGGGTCACCACCACTAATCAGAGTCGGGTCACCACCACTAATGTCAGAGTCAGGTCACCACCACTAATGTTAGAGTCGGGTCACCACCACTAATGTTAGAGTTGGGTCTCCAGCACTAATGTTAGAGTCGGGTCACCACCACTGATGTCAGAGTCGGGTCACCACCACTAATGTTAGTGTCGGGTCACCACAACTAATGTTAGATTCGGGTCACCACCACTAATGTTAGAGTCGTGTCACCACCACTAATGTCAGAGTCAAGTCACCACCACTAATGTTAGAGAAGGGTCACCACCATTAATGTTCAATTCGGGTCACCACCACTCATGTTAGAGTCTGGTCACCACCACTGATGTTAGTGTCTGGTCACCACCACTAATGTTAGAGTCGGGTCACCACCATTAATGTTAGATTCGGGTCACCACCACTAATTTTAGAGTCGGGGCACCACCACTAATGTTAGAGTCGGGTCACCACCACTAATGTCAGAGTCGGGTTACCAGCACTAATGTTAGAGTCGGGTCACCACCACTAATGTTAGGGTCGGGTCACCACCATTAATGTTAGAGTCGGGTCACCACCACTAATGTTAGAGTCGGATCACCACCACTAATGTAGAGTCGGGCCTCCACCACTAATGTCAGAGTCGGGTCACCACCATTAATGTCAGAGTCGGGTCACCTCCACTAATGTTAGAATCGGGTCACAACCGCTAATGTTACAGTCGGGTCACCACCACTAATGATAGAGTCGGGTCACCACCACTAATGTTAGAGTCGGGTCACCACCACTAATCAGAGTCGGCTCACCACCACTAATGTCAGAGTCGGGTCACCACCTCTAATGTTAGAGTTGGGACTCCAGCACTAATGTTAGAGTCGAGTCACCACCACGAATGTCAGAGTCGGGTCACCACCACTAATGTTAGTGTCGGGTAACCACCACTAATGTTAGATTCGGGTCACCACCACTAATGTTAGAGTCGGGTCACCACCACTAATGTCAGAGTCAATTCACCACCACTAATGTCAGAGTAGGGACACCACCACTAATGTTCAATTCGGGTCACCACCACTAATGTCAGAGTCGGGTCACCACCACTAATGTTAGAGTCGGGTCACCACCACTAATGTTAGAGTCGGGTCACCGCTACTATTGGTAGAGTCGGGTCAACAGCACAAATGTTAGAGGCGGGTCACCACCACTAATGCTCGAGTCGGGTCACCACCACTAATGTTAGAGTCGGGTCACCACCACTAATGTTAGAGTCGGGTCACCACCACTAATGTTAGAGTCGGGTCACCACAACAAATGTTGGAGTTGGGTCACCACCACTAATGTCAGAGTCGGGTCTCCACCTCTAATGTAAGAGTCGGGTCACCACCACTATTGTTCGAGTCGGGTCACCACCACTAATGTTAGAGTCGGGCCACCACCACTAATGTGAGAGTCGAGTCACCACCACTTATGTTAGAGTCGGGACACCACCACTAATGTTGGAGTCGGGTCAACATCACTAATGTTACAGTGGGGACACCACCACTAATGTTAGAGTCGGGTCACCACCACTAATGTTAGAGTCGGGTCAGCACCACTAATCAGAGTCGGGTCACCACCACTAATGTCAGAGTCAGGTCACCACCACTAATGTTAGAATCGGGTCACCACCACTAATGTTAGAGTTTGGTCTCCAGCACTAATGTTAGAGTCGGGTCACCACCACTAATGTCAGAGTCGGGTCACCACCACTAATGTTAGTGTCGGGTCACCACCACTAATGTTAGATTCGGCTCACCACCACTAATGTTAGAGTCGGGTCACCACCACTAATGTCAGAGTCAATTCACCACCACTATTGTTAGAGAAGGGTCACCACCACTAATGTTCAATTCGGGTCAACACCACTAATGTTAGAGTCTGGTCAGCACCACTAATGTTAGAGTCGGGTCACCACCACTAATGTTAGAGTCGGGTCCCCACCATTAATGTTAGAGTCGGGTCACCACCACTAATGTTAGAGTCGGGTCACCACCACTAATGTGAGAGTCGGGTCACCACCACTAATGTCAGAGTCGGGTCACCACCACTAATGTCAGAGTCGGGTCACCAACACTAATGTTAGAGTCCGGTCACCGCCACTAATGTTGGAGTCGGGTCACCACCACTAATCAGAGTCGGGTCACCACCACTAATGTCAGAGTCAGGTCACCACCACTAATGTTAGAGTCGGGTCACCACCACTAATGTTAGAGTTGGGTCTCCAGCACTAATGTTAGAGTCGGGTCACCACCACTAATGTCAGAGTCGGGTCACCACCACTAATGTTAGTGTCGGGTCACCACCACTAATGTTAGATTCGGGTCACCACCACTAATGTTAGAGTCGTGTCACCACCACTAATGTCAGAGTCGGATCACCACCACTAATTTTAGAGTCGGGTCACCACCATTAATGTCAGATTCGGGTCACCACCACTAATTTTAGAGTCGGGGCACCACCACTAATGTTAGATTCGGGTCACCACCACTAATGTTAGAGTCTGGTCACCACCACAAATGTTAGTGTCGGGTCACCACCACTAATGTTAGAGTCGGGTCACCACCATTAATGTCAGATTCGGGTCACCACCACTAATGTTAGAGTTGGGTCTCCAGCACTAATGTTAGAGTCGGGTCACCACCACTGATGTCAGAGTCGGGTCACCACCACTAATGTTAGTGTCGGGTCACCACAACTAATGTTAGATTCGGGTCACCACCACTAATGTTAGAGTCGTGTCACCACCACTAATGTCAGAGTCAAGTCACCACCACTAATGTTAGAGAAGGGTCACCACCATTAATGTTCAATTCGGGTCACCACCACTCATGTTAGAGTCTGGTCACCACCACTGATGTTAGTGTCTGGTCACCACCACTAATGTTAGAGTCGGGTCACCACCATTAATGTTAGATTCGGGTCACCACCACTAATTTTAGAGTCGGGGCACCACCACTAATGTTAGAGTCGGGTCACCACCACTAATGTCAGAGTCGGGTTACCAGCACTAATGTTAGAGTCGGGTCACCACCACTAATGTTAGGGTCGGGTCACCACCATTAATGTTAGAGTCGGGTCACCACCACTAATGTTAGAGTCGGATCACCACCACTAATGTAGAGTCGGGCCTCCACCACTAATGTCAGAGTCGGGTCACCACCACTAATGTCAGAGTCGGGTCACCTCCACTAATGTTAGAATCGGGTCACAACCGCTAATGTTACAGTCGGGTCACCACCACTAATGATAGAGTCGGGTCACCACCACTAATGTTAGAGTCGGGTCACCACCACTAATCAGAGTCGGCTCACCACCACTAATGTCAGAGTCAGGTCACCACCACAAATGTTAGAGTCGGGTCACCACCTCTAATGTTAGAGTTGGGTCTCCAGCACTAATGTTAGAGTCGAGTCACCACCACGAATGTCAGAGTCGGGTCACCACCACTAATGTTAGTGTCGGGTAACCACCACTAATGTTAGATTCGGGTCACCACCACTAATGTTAGAGTCGGGTCACCACCACTAATGTCAGAGTCAATTCACCACCACTAATGTCAGAGTAGGGACACCACCACAAATGTTCAATTCGGGTCACCACCACTAATGTCAGAGTCGGGTCACCACCACTAATGTTAGAGTCGGGTCACCACCACTAATGTTAGAGTCGGGTCACCGCTACTATTGGTAGAGTCGGGTCAACAGCACAAATGTTAGAGGCGGGTCACCACCACTAATGCTCGAGTCGGGTCACCACCACTAATGTTAGAGTCGGGTCACCACCACTAATGTTAGAGTCGGGTCACCACCACTAATGTTAGAGTCGGGTCACCACAACAAATGTTGGAGTTGGGTCACCACCACTAATGTCAGAGTCGGGTCTCCACCTCTAATGTAAGAGTCGGATCACCACCACTATTGTTCGAGTCGGGTCACCACCACTAATGTTAGAGTCGGGCCACCACCACTAATGTGAGAGTCGAGTCACCACCACTTATGTTAGAGTCGGGACACCACCACTAATGTTGGAGTCGGGTCAACATCACTAATGTTACAGTGGGGACACCACCACTAATGTTAGAGTCGGGTCACCACCACTAATGTTAGAGTCGGGTCAGCACCACTAATCAGAGTCGGGTCACCACCACTAATGTCAGAGTCAGGTCACCACCACTAATGTTAGAATCGGGTCACCACCACTAATGTTAGAGTTTGGTCTCCAGCACTAATGTTAGAGTCGGGTCACCACCACTAATGTCAGAGTCGGGTCACCACCACTAATGTTAGTGTCGGGTCACCACCACTAATGTTAGATTCGGCTCACCACCACTAATGTTAGAGTCGGGTCACCACCACTAATGTCAGAGTCAATTCACCACCACTATTGTTAGAGAAGGGTCACCACCACTAATGTTCAATTCGGGTCAACACCACTAATGTTAGAGTCTGGTCAGCACCACTAATGTTAGAGTCGGGTCACCACCACTAATGTTAGAGTCGGGTCCCCACCATTAATGTTAGAGTCGTGTCACCACCACTAATGTTAGAGTCGGGTCACCACCACTAATGTGAAAGTCGGGTCACCACCACTAATGTCAGAGTCGGGTCACCACCACTAATGTCAGAGTCGGGTCACCAACACTAATGTTAGAGTCGGGTCACCGCCACTAATGTTGGAGTCGGGTCACCACCACTAATCAGAGTCGGGTCACCACCACTAATGTCAGAGTCAGGTCACCACCACTAATGTTAGAGTCGGGTCACCACCACTAATGTTAGAGTTGGGTCTCCAGCACTAATGTTAGAGTCGGGTCACCACCACTAATGTCAGAGTCGGGTCACCACCACTAATGTTAGTGTCGGGTCACCACCACTAATGTTAGATTCGGGTCACCACCACTAATGTTAGAGTCGTGTCACCACCACTAATGTCAGAGTCGGGTCACCACCACTAATTTTAGAGTCGGGTCACCACCATTAATGTCAGATTCGAGTCACCACCACTAATTTTAGAGTCGGGGCACCACCACTAATGTTAGATTCGGGTCACCACCACTAATGTTAGAGTCTGGTCACCACCACAAATGTTAGTGTCGGGTCACCACCACTAATGTTAGAGTCGGGTCACCACCATTAATGTCAGATTCGGGTCACCACCACTAATTTTAGAGTCGGGGCACCACCACTAATGTTAGAGTCGGGTCACCACCACTAATGTCAGAGTCGGGTTACCAGCACTAATGTTAGAGTCGGGTCACCACCATTAATGTTAGAGTCGGGTCACCACCATTAATGTTAGAGTCGGGTCACCACCACTAATGTTAGAGTCGGGTCACCACCACTAATCAGAGTCGGCTCACCACCACTAATGTCAGAGTCAGGTCACCACCACTAATGTTAGAGTCTGGTCACCACCTCCAATGTTAGAGTTGGGTCTCCAGCACTAATGTTAGAGTCGGGTCACCACCACTAATGTCAGAGTCGGGTCACCACCACTAATGTCAGAGTCAGGTCACCACCACGAATGTCAGAGTCGATTCACCACCACTAATGTTAGAGAATGATCTCCACCACTAATGTTAGAGTCGGGTCACCACCACTAATGTTATAGTCGGGTCACCACCACTAATGTCAGTGTCGGGTCACCACCACGAATGTTAGAGTCGGGTCACCACCACTAACGTCAGATTCGGGTCACCACCACTAATGTTAGTGTCGGGTCACCACCACTAATGTCAGGGTCGGGTCACCACCAATAATGTCAGAGTCGGGTCACCACCACTAATGTTAGAGAAGGGTCACCACAACTGATGTTAGAGTCGGGTCACCACCACTAATGTTAGAGTCGGGACACCGCTACTAATGGTAGAGTCGGGTCAACAGCACAAATGTTAGAGTCGGGTCACCACCACTAATGTTAGAGTCGGGTCACAACCACTAATGTTAGAGTCGGGTCACCACCACTAATGGTAGATTCGGTTCACTACCACTAATGTTAGAGTCGGGTCACCACCACTAATGTTAGAGTCGGGTCACCACCACTAATGTTAGAGTCGGGACAGCAACACCAATCAGAGTCGGGTCACCACCACTAATCTCAGAGTCGGGTCACCAGCACTAATGTTAGAGTCGGGTCACCGCCACTAATGTTAGATTCGGGTCACCACCACTAATATCTTGGTCGGGTCACCACCACTAATGTCAGAGTCGGGTCACCTCCACTTATGATAGATTCGGTTCACCACCACTAATGTTAGAGTCGAGTCACCACCACTAATGTTGGAGTCGTGTCAACACCACTAATGTTAGAGTCGGGTCACCACCACTAATGTCAGAGTCAGGTCAACACCACTAATGTTAGAGTCGGGTCACCACCACTAATGTTAGAGTCGGGTCACCACCACTAATGTCAGAGTCGAGTCACCACCACTCATGTTAGAGAAGGGTCTCCACCACTAATGTTAGAGTCTGGTCACCACCACGAATGTCAGAGTCGGGTCACCACCACTAATGTTAGAGTCGGGTCACCGCCACTAATGTTAGAGTCGGGTCACCACCACGAATATCAGAGTCGGGTCACCACCACTAATGTCAGAGTCGGGTCACCGCCACTTATGATAGATTCGGTTCACCACCACTAATGTTAGAGTTGAGTCACCATGACTAATGTTAGAGTCGTGTCACCACCACTAATGTTAGAGTCGGGTCACCACCACTAATGTCAGAGTCAGGTCACCACCACTAATGTTAGAGTCGGGTCACCAGCACTAATGTTAGAGTCGGGTCACCACCACTAATGTCAGAGTCGAGTCACCACCACAAATGTTAGAGAAGGGTCTCCACCACTAATATTAGAGTCGGGTCACCACCACGAATGTTAGAGTCGGGTCACCACCACTAATGTCAGAGTCGGGTCATCACCACTAACGTTAGAGAAGGGTCTCCACCACTAATGTTAGAGAAGGGTCTCCACCACTAATGTTAGAGTCGGGTCACCAACACTAATGTTAGAGTCGGTTCACCACCACTAATGGCAGAGTCGGGTCAACGCCACTAATGTTAGAGTCGGGTCACCACCACTAATGTCAGAGTCGGGTCACCACCACTGATGTTAGAGTCGGGTCACCACCACTAATGTCAGAGTTGGGTCAACACCACTAATGTTAGAGTCGGGTCACCACCACTAATGTTAGAGTCGGGTCACTGCTACTAATGGTAGAGTCGGGTCAACAGCACAAATGTTAGAGGCGGTTGACCACCACTAATGTTAGAGTCGGGTCACCACCACTAATGTTAGAGTCGGGTCACCACCACTCATGTTACAGTCGGGTCACTACCATAATTTTAGAGTCGGGTCACCACCACTATTGTCAGTGTCGGGCCACCACCACTAATGTTAGTGTCGGGTCACCACCACTAATGTTAGAGTCGTGTCACCACCACAAATGTTGGAGTCGGTTCACCACCACTAATGTCAGAGTCGGGTCACCACCTCTAATGTAAGAGTCGGGTCACCACCACTATTGTTTGAGTCGGGTCACCACCACTAATGTTCGAGTCGGGCCAACACCACTAATGTCAGACTCGGGTCACCACCACTTATGTTAGAGTCGGGACACCACCACTAATGTTAGAGTCGGGTCACCATCACTAATGTTACAGTCCGGTCACCACCACTAATATCAGAGTCGGGTCAGCACAACTAATCAGAGTCGGGTCACCACCACTAATGTCAGAGTCAGGTCACCACCACTAATGTTAGAGTCGGGTCACCACCACTAATGTTAGAGTTGGGTCTCCAGCACTAATGTTAGAGTCGGGTCACCACCACTAATGTCAGAGTCGGGTCACCAACACTAAGGTTAGTGTCGGGTCACCACCACTAATGTTAGATTCGGGTCACCACCACTAATGTTAGAGTCGGGTCACCACCACTAATGTTCAATTCGGGTCACCACCACTAATGTTAGATTCTGGTCACCACCACTCATGTTATAATCGGGTCACCACCACTAATGATAGAGTCGGGTCACCACCATTAATGTTAGATTCGGGTCACCACCACTAATGTTAGAGCCGCGGCACCACCACTAATGTTAGAGTCGGGTCACCACCACTAATGTCAGAGTCGGGTCACCACCACTAATGTTAGAGTCGGGTCACCACCACTTATGTTAGAGTCGGGTCACCACCATTAATGTTCGAGTCGGGTCACCACCACTAATGTTAGAGTCGGGTCACCACCACTAATGTTAGAGTCGGGTCTCCACCACTAATGTTAGAGTTTGGTCTCCAGCACTAATGTTAGAGTCGGGTCACCACCACAAATGTCAGAGTCGGGTCACCACCACTAATGTTAATTTCGGGTCACCACCACTAATGTTAGATTCGGGTCACCACCACTAATGTTAGAGTCGGGTCACCACCACTAATATCAGAGTCAAGTCACCACCACTAATGTTATAGAAGGGTCACCACCACTAATGTTCAATTCGGGTCACCACCACTAATGTTTGAGTCTGGTCACCACCACTAATGTTAGTGCCGGGTCACCACCACTAATGTTAGAGTCGGGTCACCACCATTAATGTTAGATTCGGGTCACCACCACTAATGTCAGAGTCGGGTTACCACCACTAATGTTATAGTCGGGTCACCTCCACTAATGTTAGAGTCCGGTCACCACCACTAATGTTAGAGTCGAGTCACCACCACTAATGTTGGAGTCGAGTCACTACCACTACTGTTAGAGTCGTGTCACCACCACTAATGTTAGAGTCGGGTCACCACCACTAATGTCAGAGTCAGGTCACCACCACTAATGTTAGAGTCGGGTCACCACCACTAATGTTAGAGTCGGGTCACCACCACTAATGTCAGAGTCGATTCACCACCACTAATGTTAGAGAAGGATCTCCACCACTAATGTTAGAGTCGGGTCACCACCACTAATGTTATAGTCGGGTCACCACCACTAATGTCAGTGTCGGGTCACCACCACTAATGTTAGAGTCGGGTCACCACCACTAATGTCAGATTCGGGTCACCACCACTAATGTTAGTGTCGGGTCACCATCACTAATGTCAGGGTCGGGTCACCACCACTAATGTCAGAGTCGGGTCACCACCACTAATGTTAGAGAAGGGTCACCACAACTAATGTTAGAGTCGGGTCACCACCACTAATGTTAGAGTCGGGACACCGCTACTAATGGTAGAGTCGGGTCAACAGCACAGATGTTAGAGTCGGGTCACCACCACTAATGTTAGAGTCGGGTCACAACCACTAATGTTAGAGTCGGGTCACCACCACTAATGGTAGATTCGGTTCACTTCCACTAATGTTAGAGTCGGGTCACCACCACTAATGTTAGAGTTGGGTCACCACCACTAATGTTAGAGTCGGGACAGCACCACTAATCAGTGTCGGGTCACCACCACTAATGTCAGAGTCAAGTCACCACCACTAATGTTAGAGTCGGGTCACCACCACTAATGTCAGAGTCGGGTCACCACCACTAATGTTAGAGAAGGGTCACCACCATTAATGTTCAATTCGGTTCACCACCACTAATGTTAGAGTCTGGTCACCACCACTAATGTTAGTGTCGGGTCACCACCACTAATGTTTGAGTCGGGTCACCACCATTAATGTTAGATTCGGGTCACCACCACTAATGTTAGCGCCGGGGCACCACCACGAATGTTAGAGTCGGGTCGCCACCACTAATGTCAGAGTCGGGTCACCACCACTAATGTTAGAGTCGGGTCACCACCACTAATGTTAGAGTCGGGTCACCACCATTAATGTTAGAGTCGGGTCACCACCACTCATGTTAGAGTCGGGTCACCACCACTAATGTTAGAGTCGGGTCTCCACCACTAATGTCAGAGTCGGGTCACCACCACTAATATCAGAGTCGGGTCACCTCCACTAATTTTAGAATCGGGTCACCACCACTAATGTTAAAGTCGGGTCTCCACCAGTAATGATAGAGTCGGGTCACCACCACTAATGTTAGAGTCGGGTCACCACCACGAATCAGAGTCGGGTCACCACCACTAATGTCAGAGTCAGGTCACCACCACTAATGTTAATGTCGGGTCACCACCTCTAATGTTAGAGTTGGGTCTCCAGCACTAATGTTAGATTCGGGTCAGCACCACTAATGTCAGAGTCGGGTCACCACCACTAATGTTAGTGTCGGGTCACCACCACTAATGTTAGATTCGGGTCACCACCACTAATGTTAGAAACGGGTCACCACCACTAATGTCAGAGTCTATTCATCACCACTAATGTTAGAGAAGGGTCACCACCACTAATGTTCAATTCGGGTCACCACCACTAATGTTAGAGTCTGGTCACCACCACTAATGTTAGAGTTGGGTCACCACCACTAATGTTATAGTCGGGTCACCACCATTAATTTTAGAGTCGGGTCACCACCACTAATGTTAGAGTCGGGTCACCACCACTAATGTTAGAGTCGGGTCACCACCACTAATGTCAGAGTCGGGTCACCACCACGAATGTCAGAGTCGGGTCACCACCACTAATGTTAGAGTCGGGTCACCGCCACTAATGTCAGAGTCGGGTCACCACCACGAAAATCAGAGTCGGGTCACCACCACTAATGTCAGAGTCGGGTCACCTCCACTTATGATTGATTCGGTTCACCACCACTAATGTTAGAGTCGAGTCACCGCCACTAATGTTAGAGTCGTGTCACCACCACTAATGTTAGAGTCGGGTCACCACCACTAATGTCAGAGTCAGGTCACCACCACTAATGTTAGAGTCGGGTCACCACCACTAATGTTAGAGTCGGGTCACCACCACTAATGTCAGAGTCGAGTCACCACCACTAATGTTAGAGAAGGGTCTCCACCACTAATGTTAGAGTCGGGTCACCACCACTAATGTTAGAGTCGGGTCACCACCACTAATGTCAGAGTCGGGTCACCACCACTAATGTTAGAGTCGGGTCACCACCACTAATGTCAGAGTCGGGTCACCACCACTATTGTTAGAGTCGGGTCAACACCACTAATGTTAGAGTCGGGTCACCGCTACTAATGGTAGAGTCGGGTCAACAGCACAAATGTTAGAGGCGTGTCACCACCACTAATGTTAGAGTCGGGTCACCACCACTAATGTTAGAGTCGGGTCACCACCACTAATGTTAGAGTCGGGTCAGTACCACTAATTTTAGAGTCGGGTCACCACCACTAATGTCAGAGTCGGGCCACCACCACTAATGTTAGAGTCGGGTCACCACCACTAATGTTAGAGTCGGGTCACCACCACAAATGTTGGAGGCGGGTAACCACCACTAATGTCAGAGTAGTGTCACCACCTCTAATGTAAGAGTCGGGTCACTACCACCATTGTTTGAGTCGGGTCACCACCACTAATGTTAGAGTCGGGCCACCACCACTAATGTTAGAGTCAGGTCACCACCACTTATGTTAGAGTCGGGACACCACCACTAATGTTAGAGTCGGGTCACCATCACTATAGTTACAGTGGGGTCACCACCACTAATGTTAGAGTCGGGTCACCACCACTGATGTTAGAGTCGGGTCAGCACCACTAATCAGAGTCGGGTCACCACCACTAATGTCAGAGTCAGGTCACCACCACTAATGTTAGAGTCGGGTCACCACCACTAATGTCAGAGTCGGGTCACCACCACGAATGTCAGAGTCGGGTCACCACCATTAATGTTAGAGTCGGGTCACCGCCACTAATGTTAGAGTCGGGTCACCACCACGAAAATCAGAGTCGGGTCACCACCACTAATGTCAGAGTCGGGTCACCTTCACTTATGATAGATTCGGTTCACCACCACTAATGTTAGAGTCGAGTCACCGCCACTAATGTTAGAGTCGTGTCACCACCACTAATGTTAGAGTCGGGTCACCACCACTAATGTCAGAGTCAGGTCACCACCACTAATGTTAGAGTCGGGTCACCACCACTAATGTTAGAGTCGGGTCACCACCACTAATGTCAGAGTCGAGTCACCACCACTAATGTTAGAGAAGGGTCTCCACCACTAATGTTAGAGTCGGGTCACCACCACTAATGTTAGAGTCGGGTCACCACCACTAATGTCAGAGTCGGGTCACCACCACTAATGTTAGAGTCGGGTCACCACCACTAATGTCAGAGTCGGGTCACCACCACTAATGTTAGAGTCGGGTCACCACCACTAATGTTAGAGTCGGGTCACCGCTACTAATGGTAGAGTCGGGTCAACAGCACAAATGTTAGAGGCGTGTCACCACCACTAATGTTAGAGTCGGGTCACCACCACTAATGTTAGAGTCGGGTCACCACCACTAATGTTAGAGTCGGGTCAGTACCACTAATTTTAGAGTCGGGTCACCACCACTAATGTCAGAGTCGGGCCACCACCACTAATGTTAGAGGCGGGTCACCACCACTAATGTTAGAGTCGGATCACCACCACAAATGTTGGAGTCGGGTCACCACCACTAATGTCAGAGTCGGGTCACCACCTCTAATGTAAGAGTCGGGTCACCACCACCATTGTTTGAGTCGGGTCACCACCACTAATGTTAGAGTCGGGCCACCACCACTAATGTTAGAGTCAGGTCACCACCACTTATGTTAGAGTCGGGACACCACCACTAATGTTAGAGTCGGGTCACCATCACTATAGTTACAGTGGGGTCACCACCACTAATGTTAGAGTCGGGTCACCACCACTGATGTTAGAGTCGGGTCAGCACCACTAATCAGAGTCGGGTCACCACCACTAATGTCAGAGTCAGGTCACCACCACTAATGTTAGAGTCGGGTCACCACCACTAATGTTAGAGTTGGGTCTCCAGCACTAATGTTAGAGTCGGGTCACCACCACTAATGTCAGAATCGGGTCACCACCACTAATGTTAGTTTCGGGTCACCACCACTAATGTTAGTTTCGGGTCACCACCACGAATGTTAGAGTCGGGTCACCACCACTAATGTCAGAGTCAAGTCACCACCACTAATGTTAGAGAAGGGTCACCACCACTAATGTTATAGTCGGGTCACCACCATTAATGTTAGATTCGGGTCACCACCACTAATGTTAGAGTCGGGGCACCAACACTAATGTTAGAGTCGGGTCACCACCACTAATGTCAGAGTCGGGTCACCACCACTAATTTTAGAGTCGGGTCACCACCACTAATGTTAGAGTCGGGTCACCACCATTAATGTTAGAATCGGGTCACCACCACTAATGTTAGAGTCGGGTCATCACCACTAATGTTAGAGTCGGGTCTCCACCACTAATGTCAGAGTCGGGTCAGCACCACTAATGTCAGAGGCGGGTCACCTCCACTAATGTTAGAATCGGGTCACCACCACTAATGTTACAGTCGGGTCACCACCACTAATGATAGAGTCGGTTCACCACCACTAATGTTAGAGTCGGGTCACCACCACTAATCAGAGTCGGGTCACCACCACTAATGTCAGAGTCTATTCACCACCACTAATGTTAGAGAAGGGTCACCACCACTAATGTTCAATTCGGGTCACCACCACTAATGTTAGAGTCTGGTCACCACCACTAATGTTAGAGCTGGGTCACCACCACTAATGTTAGAGTCGGGTCACCACCATTAATTTTAGAGTCGGGTCACCACCACTAATGTTAGAGTCGGGTCACCACCACTAATGTTAGAGTCGGGTCACCACCACTAATGTCAGAGTCGGGTCACCACCACGAATGTCAGAGTCGGGTCACCACCACTAATGTTAGAGTCGGGTCACCGCCACTAATGTCAGAGTCGGGTCACCACCACGAAAATCAGAGTCGGGTCACCACCACTAATGTCAGAGTCGGGTCACCTCCACTTATGATTGATTCGGTTCACCACCACTAATGTTAGAGTCGAGTCACCGCCACTAATGTTAGAGTCGTGTCACCACCACTAATGTTAGAGTCGGGTCACCACCACTAATGTCAGAGTCAGGTCACCACCACTAATGTTAGAGTCGGGTCACCACCACTAATGTTAGAGTCGGGTCACCACCACTAATGTCAGAGTCGAGTCACCACCACTAATGTTAGAGAAGGGTCTCCACCACTAATGTTAGAGTCGGGTCACCACCACTAATGTTAGAGTCGGGTCACCACCACTAATGTCAGAGTCTGGTCACCACCACTAATGTTAGAGTCGGGTCACCACCACTAATGTCAGAGTCGGGTCACCACCACTATTGTTAGAGTCGGGTCACCACCACTAATGTTAGAGTCGGGTCACCGCTACTAATGGTAGAGTCGGGTCAACAGCACAAATGTTAGAGGCGTGTCACCACCACTAATGTTAGAGTCGGGTCACCACCACTAATGTTAGAGTCGGGTCACCACCACTAATGTTAGAGTCGGGTCATTACCACTAATTTTAGAGTCGGGTCACCACCACTAATGTCAGAGTCGGGCCACCACCACTAATGTTAGAGTCGGGTCACCACCACTAATGTTAGAGTCGGATCACCACCACAAATGTTGGAGTCGGGTCACCACCACTAATGTCAGAGTCGGGTCACCACCTCTAATGTAAGAGTCGGGTCACCACCACCATTGTTTGAGTCGGGTCACCACCACTAATGTTAGAGTCGGGCCACCACCACTAATGTTAGAGTCAGGTCACCACCACTTATGTTAGAGTCGGGACACCACCACTAATGTTAGAGTCGGGTCACCATCACTATAGTTACAGTGGGGTCACCACCACTAATGTTAGAGTCGGGTCACCACCACTGATGTTAGAGTCGGGTCAGCACCACTAATCAGAGTCGGGTCACCACCACTAATGTCAGAGTCAGGTCACCACCACTAATGTTAGAGTCGGGTCACCACCACTAATGTCAGAGTCGGGTCACCACCACGAATGTCAGAGTCGGGTCACCACCATTAATGTTAGAGTCGGGTCACCGCCACTAATGTTAGAGTCGGGTCACCACCACGAAAATCAGAGTCGGGTCACCACCACTAATGTCAGAGTCGGGTCACCTTCACTTATGATAGATTCGGTTCACCACCACTAATGTTAGAGTCGAGTCACCGCCACTAATGTTAGAGTCGTGTCACCACCACTAATGTTAGAGTCGGGTCACCACCACTAATGTCAGAGTCAGGTCACCACCACTAATGTTAGAGTCGGGTCACCACCACTAATGTTAGAGTCGGGTCACCACCACTAATGTCAGAGTCGAGTCACCACCACTAATGTTAGAGAAGGGTCTCCACCACTAATGTTAGAGTCGGGTCACCACCACTAATGTTAGAGTCGGGTCACCACCACTAATGTCAGAGTCGGGTCACCACCACTAATGTTAGAGTCGGGTCACCACCACTAATGTCAGAGTCGGGTCACCACCACTAATGTTAGAGTCGGGTCACCACCACTAATGTTAGAGTCGGGTCACCGCTACTAATGGTAGAGTCGGGTCAACAGCACAAATGTTAGAGGCGTGTCACCACCACTAATGTTAGAGTCGGGTCACCACCACTAATGTTAGAGTCGGGTCACCACCACTAATGTTAGAGTCGGGTCAGTACCACTAATTTTAGAGTCGGGTCACCACCACTAATGTCAGAGTCGGGCCACCACCACTAATGTTAGAGGCGGGTCACCACCACTAATGTTAGAGTCGGATCACCACCACAAATGTTGGAGTCGGGTCACCACCACTAATGTCAGAGTCAGGTCACCACCTCTAATGTAAGAGTCGGGTCACCACCACCATTGTTTGAGTCGGGTCACCACCACTAATGTTAGAGTCGGGCCACCACCACTAATGTTAGAGTCAGGTCACCACCACTTATGTTAGAGTCGGGACACCACCACTAATGTTAGAGTCGGGTCACCATCACTATAGTTACAGTGGGGTCACCACCACTAATGTTAAAGTCGGGTCACCACCACTGATGTTAGAGTCGGGTCAGCACCACTAATCAGAGTCGGGTCACCACCACTAATGTCAGAGTCAGGTCACCACCACTAATGTTAGAGTCGGGTCACCACCACTAATGTTAGAGTTGGGTCTCCAGCACTAATGTTAGAGTCGGGTCACCACCACTAATGTCAGAATCGGGTCACCACCACTAATGTTAGTTTCGGGTCACCACCACTAATGTTAGTTTCGGGTCACCACCACGAATGTTAGAGTCGGGTCACCACCACTAATGTCAGAGTCAAGTCACCACCACTAATGTTAGAGAAGGGTCACCACCACTAATGTTATAGTCGGGTCACCACCATTAATGTTAGATTCGGGTCACCACCACTAATGTTAGAGTCGGGGCACCAACACTAATGTTAGAGTCGGGTCACCACCACTAATGTCAGAGTCGTGTCACCACCACTAATTTTAGAGTCGGGTCACCACCACTAATGTTAGAGTCGGGTCACCACCATTAATGTTAGAATCGGGTCACCACCACTAATGTTAGAGTCGGGTCATCACCACTAATGTTAGAGTCGGGTCTCCACCACTAATGTCAGAGTCGGGTCAGCACCACTAATGTCAGAGGCGGGTCACCTCCACTAATGTTAGAATCGGGTCACCACCACTAATGTTACAGTCGGGTCACCACCACTAATGATAGAGTCGGTTCACCACCACTAATGTTAGAGTCGGGTCACCACCACTAATCAGAGTCGGGTCACCACCACTAATGTCAGAGTCTATTCACCACCACTAATGTTAGAGAAGGGTCACCACCACTAATGTTCAATTCGGGTCACCATCACTAATGTTAGAGTCTGGTCACCACCACTAATGTTAGAGCTGGGTCACCACCACTAATGTTAGAGTCGGGTCACCACCATTAATTTTAGAGTCGGGTCACCACCACTAATGTTAGAGTCGGGTCACCACCACTAATGTTAGAGTCGGGTCACCACCACTAATGTCAGAGTCGGGTCACCACCACGAATGTCAGAGTCGGGTCACCACCACTAATGTTAGAGTCGGGTCACCGCCACTAATGTCAGAGTCGGGTCACCACCACGAAAATCAGAGTCGGGTCACCACCACTAATGTCAGAGTCGGGTCACCTCCACTTATGATTGATTCGGTTCACCACCACTAATGTTAGAGTCGAGTCACCGCCACTAATGTTAGAGTCGTGTCACCACCACTAATGTTAGAGTCGGGTCACCACCACTAATGTCAGAGTCAGGTCACCACCACTAATGTTAGAGTCGGGTCACCACCACTAATGTTAGAGTCGGGTCACCACCACTAATGTCAGAGTCGAGTCACCACCACTAATGTTAGAGAAGGGTCTCCACCACTAATGTTAGAGTCGGGTCACCACCACTAATGTTAGAGTCGGGTCACCACCACTAATGTCAGAGTCGGGTCACCACCACTAATGTTAGAGTCGGGTCACCACCACTAATGTCAGAGTCGGGTCACCACCACTATTGTTAGAGTCGGGTCACCACCACTAATGTTAGAGTCGGGTCACCGCTACTAATGGTAGAGTCGGGTCAACAGCACAAATGTTAGAGGCGTGTCACCACCACTAATGTTAGAGTCGGGTCACCACCACTAATGTTAGAGTCGGGTCACCACCACTAATGTTAGAGTCGGGTCATTACCACTAATTTTAGAGTCGGGTCACCACCACTAATGTCAGAGTCGGGCCACCACCACTAATGTTAGAGTCGGGTCACCACCACTAATGTTAGAGTCGGATCACCACCACAAATGTTGGAGTCGGGTCACCACCACTAATGTCAGAGTCGGGTCACCACCTCTAATGTAAGAGTCGGGTCACCACCACCATTGTTTGAGTCGGGTCACCACCACTAATGTTAGAGTCGGGCCACCACCACTAATGTTAGAGTCAGGTCACCACCACTTATGTTAGAGTCGGGACACCACCACTAATGTTAGAGTCGGGTCACCATCACTATAGTTACAGTGGGGTCACCACCACTAATGTTAGAGTCGGGTCACCACCACTGATGTTAGAGTCGGGTCAGCACCACTAATCAGAGTCGGGTCACCACCACTAATGTCAGAGTCAGGTCACCACCACTAATGTTAGAGTCGGGTCACCACCACTAATGTTAGAGTTGGGTCTCCAGCACTAATGTTAGAATCGGGTCACCACCACTAATGTCAGAATCGGGTCACCACCACTAATGTTAGTTTCGGGTCACCACCACTAATGTTAGTTTCGGGTCACCACCACGAATGTTAGAGTCGGGTCACCACCACTAATGTCAGAGTCAAGTCACCACCACTAATGTTAGAGAAGGGTCACCACCACTAATGTTATAGTCGGGTCACCACCATTAATGTTAGATTCGGGTCAACACCACTAATGTTAGAGTCGGGGCACCAACACTAATGTTAGAGTCGGGTCACCACCACTAATGTCAGAGTCGGGTCACCACCACTAATTTTAGAGTCGGGTCACCACCACTAATGTTAGAGTCGGGTCACCACCATTAATGTTAGAATCGGGTCACCACCACTAATGTTAGAGTCGGGTCATCACCACTAATGTTAGAGTCGGGTCTCCACCACTAATGTCAGAGTCGGGTCAGCACCACTAATGTCAGAGGCGGGTCACCTCCACTAATGTTAGAATCGGGTCACCACCACTAATGTTACAGTCGGGTCACCACCACTAATGATAGAGTCGGTTCACCACCACTAATGTTAGAGTCGGGTCACCACCACTAATCAGAGTCGGGTCACCACCACTAATGTCAGAGTAAGGTCACCACCACTAATGTTAGAGTTGGGTCACCACCTCTAATGTTAGAGTTGGGTTTCCAGCACTTATGTTAGAGTCGGGTCACCACCACTAATGTCAGAGTCGGGTCACCACCACTAATGTTAGAGTCAGGTCACCACCACTAATGTTAGAGTGGGGTCACCACCACTAATGTTAGAGTTGGGTCTCCAGCACTAATGTTAGAGTCGGGTCACCACCACTAATGTCAGAGTCGGGTCACCACCACTAATGTTAGAGTCGGGTCACCACCACGAATGTCAGAGTCAAGTCACCACCACTAATGTTAGAGAAGGGTCACCACCAATAATGTTCAAATCGGGTCGCCACCACTAATGTTAGAGTCTGGTCACCATCACTAATGTTATAGTCGGGTCACCACCACTAATGTTAGAGTCGGGACACCACCATTAATGTTAGATTCGGGTCACCACCACTAATGTTAGAGTCGGGGCACCAACACTAATGTTAGAGTCGTGTCACCACCACTAATGTCAGAGTCGGGTCACCACCACTAATGTTAGAGTCGGGTCACCACCACTAATGTTAGAGTCGGGTCACCACCATTAATGTTAGAATCGGGTCACCACCACTAATGTTAGAGTCGGGTCATCACCACTCATGTTAGAGTCGGGTCTCCACCACTAATGTCAGAGTCGGGTCACCACCACTAATGTCAGAGTCGGGTCACCTCCACTAATGTTAGAATCGGGTCACCACCACTAATGTTACAGTCGGGTCACCACCACTAATGTCAGAGTCGGGTCACCACCACTATTGTTAGAGTCGGGTCACCACCACTAATGTTAGAGTCGGGTCACCGCTACTAATGGTAGAGTCGGGTCAACAGCACAAATGTTAGAGGCGTGTCACCACCACTAATGTTAGAGTCGGGTCACCACCACTAATGTTAGAGTCGGGTCACCACCACTAATGTTAGAGTCGGGTCATTACCACTAATTTTAGAGTCGGGTCACCACCACTAATGTCAGAGTCGGGCCACCACCACTAATGTTAGAGTCGGGTCACCACCACTAATGTTAGAGTCGGATCACCACCACAAATGTTGGAGTCGGGTCACCACCACTAATGTCAGAGTCGGGTCACCACCTCTAATGTAAGAGTCGGGTCACCACCACCATTGTTTGAGTCGGGTCACCACCACTAATGTTAGAGTCGGGCCACCACCACTAATGTTAGAGTCAGGTCACCACCACTTATGTTAGAGTCGGGACACCACCACTAATGTTAGAGTCGGGTCACCATCACTATAGTTACAGTGGGGTCACCACCACTAATGTTAGAGTCGGGTCACCACCACTGATGTTAGAGTCGGGTCAGCACCACTAATCAGAGTCGGGTCACCACCACTAATGTCAGAGTCAGGTCACCACCACTAATGTTAGAGTCGGGTCACCACCACTAATGTCAGAGTCGGGTCACCACCACGAATGTCAGAGTCGGGTCACCACCATTAATGTTAGAGTCGGGTCACCGCCACTAATGTTAGAGTCGGGTCACCACCACGAAAATCAGAGTCGGGTCACCACCACTAATGTCAGAGTCGGGTCACCTTCACTTATGATAGATTCGGTTCACCACCACTAATGTTAGAGTCGAGTCACCGCCACTAATGTTAGAGTCGTGTCACCACCACTAATGTTAGAGTCGGGTCACCACCACTAATGTCAGAGTCAGGTCACCACCACTAATGTTAGAGTCGGGTCACCACCACTAATGTTAGAGTCGGGTCACCACCACTAATGTCAGAGTCGAGTCACCACCACTAATGTTAGAGAAGGGTCTCCACCACTAATGTTAGAGTCGGGTCACCACCACTAATGTTAGAGTCGGGTCACCACCACTAATGTCAGAGTCGGGTCACCACCACTAATGTTAGAGTCGGGTCACCACCACTAATGTCAGAGTCGGGTCACCACCACTAATGTTAGAGTCGGGTCACCACCACTAATGTTAGAGTCGGGTCACCGCTACTAATGGTAGAGTCGGGTCAACAGCACAAATGTTAGAGGCGTGTCACCACCACTAATGTTAGAGTCGGGTCACCACCACTAATGTTAGAGTCGGGTCACCACCACTAATGTTAGAGTCGGGTCAGTACCACTAATTTTAGAGTCGGGTCACCACCACTAATGTCAGAGTCGGGCCACCACCACTAATGTTAGAGGCGGGTCACCACCACTAATGTTAGAGTCGGATCACCACCACAAATGTTGGAGTCGGGTCACCACCACTAATGTTAGAGTCGGGTCACCACCATTAATGTTAGAATCGGGTCACCACCACTAATGTTAGAGTCGGGTCATCACCACTCATGTTAGAGTCGGGTCTCCACCACTAATGTCAGAGTCGGGTCACCACCACTAATGTCAGAGTCGGGTCACCTCCACTAATGTTAGAATCGGGTCACCACCACTAATGTTACAGTCGGGTCACCACCACTAATGTCAGAGTCGGGTCACCACCACTATTGTTAGAGTCGGTTCACCACCACTAATGTTAGAGTCGGGTCACCGCTACTAATGGTAGAGTCGGGTCAACAGCACAAATGTTAGAGGCGTGTCACCACCACTAATGTTAGAGTCGGGTCACCACCACTAATGTTAGAGTCGGGTCACCACCACTAATGTTAGAGTCGGGTCATTACCACTAATTTTAGAGTCGGGTCACCACCACTAATGTCAGAGTCGGGCCACCACCACTAATGTTAGAGTCGGGTCACCACCACTAATGTTAGAGTCGGATCACCACCACAAATGTTGGAGTCGGGTCACCACCACTAATGTCAGAGTCGGGTCACCACCTCTAATGTAAGAGTCGGGTCACCACCACCATTGTTTGAGTCGGGTCACCACCACTAATGTTAGAGTCGGGCCACCACCACTAATGTTAGAGTCAGGTCACCACCACTTATGTTAGAGTCGGGACACCACCACTAATGTTAGAGTCGGGTCACCATCACTATAGTTACAGTGGGGTCACCACCACTAATGTTAGAGTCGGGTCACCACCACTGATGTTAGAGTCGGGTCAGCACCACTAATCAGAGTCGGGTCACCACCACTAATGTCAGAGTCAGGTCACCACCACTAATGTTAGAGTCGGGTCACCACCACTAATGTCAGAGTCGGGTCACCACCACGAATGTCAGAGTCGGGTCACCACCATTAATGTTAGAGTCGGGTCACCGCCACTAATGTTAGAGTCGGGTCACCACCACGAAAATCAGAGTCGGGTCACCACCACTAATGTCAGAGTCGGGTCACCTTCACTTATGATAGATTCGGTTCACCACCACTAATGTTAGAGTCGAGTCACCGCCACTAATGTTAGAGTCGTGTCACCACCACTAATGTTAGAGTCGGGTCACCACCACTAATGTCAGAGTCAGGTCACCACCACTAATGTTAGAGTCGGGTCACCACCACTAATGTTAGAGTCGGGTCACCACCACTAATGTCAGAGTCGAGTCACCACCACTAATGTTAGAGAAGGGTCTCCACCACTAATGTTAGAGTCGGGTCACCACCACTAATGTTAGAGTCGGGTCACCACCACTAATGTCAGAGTCGGGTCACCACCACTAATGTTAGAGTCGGGTCACCACCACTAATGTCAGAGTCGGGTCACCACCACTAATGTTAGAGTCGGGTCACCACCACTAATGTTAGAGTCGGGTCACCGCTACTAATGGTAGAGTCGGGTCAACAGCACAAATGTTAGAGGCGTGTCACCACCACTAATGTTAGAGTCGGGTCACCACCACTAATGTTAGAGTCGGGTCACCACCACTAATGTTAGAGTCGGGTCAGTACCACTAATTTTAGAGTCGGGTCACCACCACTAATGTCAGAGTCGGGCCACCACCACTAATGTTAGAGGCGGGTCACCACCACTAATGTTAGAGTCGGATCACCACCACAAATGTTGGAGTCGGGTCACCACCACTAATGTCAGAGTCGGGTCACCACCTCTAATGTAAGAGTCGGGTCACCACCACCATTGTTTGAGTCGGGTCACCACCACTAATGTTAGAGTCGGGCCACCACCACTAATGTTAGAGTCAGGTCACCACCACTTATGTTAGAGTCGGGACACCACCACTAATGTTAGAGTCGGGTCACCATCACTATAGTTACAGTGGGGTCACCACCACTAATGTTAGAGTCGGGTCACCACCACTGATGTTAGAGTCGGGTCAGCACCACTAATCAGAGTCGGGTCACCACCACTAATGTCAGAGTCAGGTCACCACCACTAATGTTAGAGTCGGGTCACCACCACTAATGTTAGAGTTGGGTCTCCAGCACTAATGTTAGAGTCGGGTCACCACCACTAATGTCAGAATCGGGTCACCACCACTAATGTTAGTTTCGGGTCACCACCACTAATGTTAGTTTCGGGTCACCACCACGAATGTTAGAGTCGGGTCACCACCACTAATGTCAGAGTCAAGTCACCACCACTAATGTTAGAGAAGGGTCACCACCACTAATGTTATAGTCGGGTCACCACCATTAATGTTAGATTCGGGTCACCACCACTAATGTTAGAGTCGGGGCACCAACACTAATGTTAGAGTCGGGTCACCACCACTAATGTCAGAGTCGGGTCACCACCACTAATTTTAGAGTCGGGTCACCACCACTAATGTTAGAGTCGGGTCACCACCATTAATGTTAGAATCGGGTCACCACCACTAATGTTAGAGTCGGGTCATCACCACTAATGTTAGAGTCGGGTCTCCACCACTAATGTCAGAGTCGGGTCAGCACCACTAATGTCAGAGGCGGGTCACCTCCACTAATGTTAGAATCGGGTCACCACCACTAATGTTACAGTCGGGTCACCACCACTAATGATAGAGTCGGTTCACCACCACTAATGTTAGAGTCGGGTCACCACCACTAATCAGAGTCGGGTCACCACCACTAATGTCAGAGTCTATTCACCACCACTAATGTTAGAGAAGGGTCACCACCACTAATGTTCAATTCGGGTCACCACCACTAATGTTAGAGTCTGGTCACCACCACTAATGTTAGAGCTGGGTCACCACCACTAATGTTAGAGTCGGGTCACCACCATTAATTTTAGAGTCGGGTCACCACCACTAATGTTAGAGTCGGGTCACCACCACTAATGTTAGAGTCGGGTCACCACCACTAATGTCAGAGTCGGGTCACCACCACGAATGTCAGAGTCGGGTCACCACCACTAATGTTAGAGTCGGGTCACCGCCACTAATGTCAGAGTCGGGTCACCACCACGAAAATCAGAGTCGGGTCACCACCACTAATGTCAGAGTCGGGTCACCTCCACTTATGATTGATTCGGTTCACCACCACTAATGTTAGAGTCGAGTCACCGCCACTAATGTTAGAGTCGTGTCACCACCACTAATGTTAGAGTCGGGTCACCACCACTAATGTCAGAGTCAGGTCACCACCACTAATGTTAGAGTCGGGTCACCACCACTAATGTTAGAGTCGGGTCACCACCACTAATGTCAGAGTCGAGTCACCACCACTAATGTTAGAGAAGGGTCTCCACCACTAATGTTAGAGTCGGGTCACCACCACTAATGTTAGAGTCGGGTCACCACCACTAATGTCAGAGTCGGGTCACCACCACTAATGTTAGAGTCGGGTCACCACCACTAATGTCAGAGTCGGGTCACCACCACTATTGTTAGAGTCGGGTCACCACCACTAATGTTAGAGTCGGGTCACCGCTACTAATGGTAGAGTCGGGTCAACAGCACAAATGTTAGAGGCGTGTCACCACCACTAATGTTAGAGTCGGGTCACCACCACTAATGTTAGAGTCGGGTCACCACCACTAATGTTAGAGTCGGGTCATTACCACTAATTTTAGAGTCGGGTCACCACCACTAATGTCAGAGTCGGGCCACCACCACTAATGTTAGAGTCGGGTCACCACCACTAATGTTAGAGTCGGATCACCACAACAAATGTTGGAGTCGGGTCACCACCACTAATGTCAGAGTCGGGTCACCACCTCTAATGTAAGAATCGGGTCACCACCACCATTGTTTGAGTCGGGTCACCACCACTAATGTTAGAGTCGGGCCACCACCACTAATGTTAGAGTCAGGTCACCACCACTTATGTTAGAGTCGGGACACCACCACTAATGTTAGAGTCGGGTCACCATCACTATAGTTACAGTGGGGTCACCACCACTAATGTTAGAGTCGGGTCACCACCACTGATGTTAGAGTCGGGTCAGCACCACTAATCAGAGTCGGGTCACCACCACTAATGTCAGAGTCAGGTCACCACCACTAATGTTAGAGTCGGGTCACCACCACTAATGTTAGAGTTGGGTCTCCAGCACTAATGTTAGAATCGGGTCACCACCACTAATGTCAGAATCGGGTCACCACCACTAATGTTAGTTTCGGGTCACCACCACTAATGTTAGTTTCGGGTCACCACCACGAATGTTAGAGTCGGGTCACCACCACTAATGTCAGAGTCAAGTCACCACCACTAATGTTAGAGAAGGGTCACCACCACTAATGTTATAGTCGGGTCACCACCATTAATGTTAGATTCGGGTCACCACCACTAATGTTAGAGTCGGGGCACCAACACTAATGTTAGAGTCGGGTCACCACCACTAATGTCAGAGTCGGGTCACCACCACTAATTTTAGAGTCGGGTCACCACCACTAATGTTAGAGTCGGGTCACCACCATTAATGTTAGAATCGGGTCACCACCACTAATGTTAGAGTCGGGTCATCACCACTAATGTTAGAGTCGGGTCTCCACCACTAATGTCAGAGTCGGGTCAGCACCACTAATGTCAGAGGCGGGTCACCTCCACTAATGTTAGAATCGGGTCACCACCACTAATGTTACAGTCGGGTCACCACCACTAATGATAGAGTCGGTTCACCACCACTAATGTTAGAGTCGGGTCACCACCACTAATCAGAGTCGGGTCACCACCACTAATGTCAGAGTAAGGTCACCACCACTAATGTTAGAGTTGGGTCACCACCTCTAATGTTAGAGTTGGGTTTCCAGCACTTATGTTAGAGTCGGGTCACCACCACTAATGTCAGAGTCGGGTCACCACCACTAATGTTAGAGTCAGGTCACCACCACTAATGTTAGAGTGGGGTCACCACCACTAATGTTAGAGTTGGGTCTCCAGCACTAATGTTAGAGTCGGGTCACCACCACTAATGTCAGAGTCGGGTCACCACCACTAATGTTAGAGTCGGGTCACCACCACGAATGTCAGAGTCAAGTCACCACCACTAATGTTAGAGAAGGGTCACCACCAATAATGTTCAAATCGGGTCGCCACCACTAATGTTAGAGTCTGGTCACCATCACTAATGTTATAGTCGGGTCACCACCACTAATGTTAGAGTCGGGACACCACCATTAATGTTAGATTCGGGTCACCACCACTAATGTTAGAGTCGGGGCACCAACACTAATGTTAGAGTCGTGTCACCACCACTAATGTCAGAGTCGGGTCACCACCACTAATGTTAGAGTCGGGTCACCACCACTAATGTTAGAGTCGGGTCACCACCATTAATGTTAGAATCGGGTCACCACCACTAATGTTAGAGTCGGGTCATCACCACTCATGTTAGAGTCGGGTCTCCACCACTAATGTCAGAGTCGGGTCACCACCACTAATGTCAGAGTCGGGTCACCTCCACTAATGTTAGAATCGGGTCACCACCACTAATGTTACAGTCGGGTCACCACCACTAATGATAGAGTCGGTTCACCACCACTAATGTTAGAGTCGGGTCACCACCACTAATCAGACTCGGGTCACCACCACTAATGTCAGAGTCAGGTCACCACCACTAATGTTAGAGTCGGGTCACCACCTCTAATGTTAGAGTTGGGTCTCCAGCACTAATGTTAGAGTCGGGTCACCACCACTAATGTCAGAGTCGGGTCACCATCACTAATGTTAGTGTCGGGTCACCACCACTAATGTTAGATTCGGATCACCACCACTAATGTTAGATTCGGGTCACCAGCACTAATGTCAGAGTCAATTCACCACCACTAATGTTAGAGAAGGGTCACCACCACTAATGTTCAATTCGGGTCACCACCACTAATGCAAGAGTCGGGTCACCACCATTAATGTTAGATTCGGGTCACCACCACTTATGTTGGAGTCGGGTCACCACCACTAATGTTAGAGTCGGGTCACCACCACTAATGTCAGAGTCGGGTCACCACCACTAATCTCAGAGTCGGGTCACCAGCACTAATGTTAGAGTCGGGTCACCACCACTAATGTTAGAGTCGGGTCACCACCACTAATATCTTGGTCGGGTCACCACCACTAATGTCAGAGTCGGGTCACCTCCACTTATGATAGATTCGGTTCACCACAACTAATGTTAGAGTCGAGTCACCACCACTAATGTTGGAGTCGTGTCACCACCACTAATGTGAGAGTCGGGTCACCACCACTAATGTTAGAGTCAGGTCACCACCACTAATGTTCGAGTCGGGTCACCACCACTAATGTTAGAGTCGGGTCACCACCACTAATGTCAGAGTCGAGTCACCACCACTAGTGTTAGAGAAGGGTCTCCACCACTAATGTTAGAGTCTGGTCACCACCACTAATGTTAGAGTCGGGTCACCACCACTAATGTTAGAGTCTGGTCACCACCATTAATGTTAGAGTCGGGTCACCACCACTAATGTTAGAGTCGGGTCACCACCACTAATGTTAGAGTCGGGTCACCACCACTAATGTCAGAGTCGGGTCACCACCACGAATGTCAGAGTCGGGTCACCACCACTAATGTTGGAGTCGGGTCACCGCCACTAATGTTAGAGTCGGGTCACCACCACGAATATCAGAGTCGGGTCACCACCACTAATGTCAGAGTCGGGTCACCTCCACTTATGATAGATTCGGTTCACCACCACTAATGTTAGAGTTGAGTCACCACCACTTATGTTAGAGTCGTGTCACCACCACTAATGTTAGAGTCGGGTCACCACCACTAATGTCAGAGTCAGGTCACCGCCACTAATGTTAGAGTCGGGTCATCAGCACTAATGTTAGAGTCGGGTCACCACCACTAATGTCAGAGTCGAGTCACCACCACTAATGTTAGAGAAGGGTCTCCACCACTAATATTAGAGTCGGGTCACCACCACTAATGTTAGAGTCGGGTCACCAGCACTAATGTTAGAGTCGGGTCACCACCACTAATCAGAGTCGGGTCACCACCATTAATGTCAGAGTCAGGTCACCACCACTAATGTTAGAGGCGGGTCACCACCACTAATGTTAGAGTTGGGTCTCCAGCACTAATGTTAGAGTCGGGTCACCACCACTAATGTCAGAGTCGGGTCACCATCACTAATGTTAGTGTCGGGTCACCACCACTAATGTTAGATTCGGATCACCACCACTAATGTTAGAGTCGGGTCACCACCAATAATGTCAGAGTCAATTCACCACCACTAATGTTGGAGAAGGGTCACCACCACTAATGTTCAATTCGGGTCACCACCACTAATGTTAGAGTCATGTCACCACCACTAATGTTAGATTCGGGTCACCACCACTAATGCAAGAGTCGGGTCACCACCATTAATGTTAGTTTCGGGTCACCACCACTAATGTTGGAGTCGGGTATCCACCACTAATGTTAGCGTCGGGTCACCACCACTAATGTCGGAGTCGGGTCACCACCACTAATCTCAGAGTCGGGTCACCAGCACTAATGTTAGAGTCGGATCACCGCCACTAATGTTAGAGTCGGGTCACCACCACTAATATCTTGGTCGGGTCACCACCACTAATGTCAGAGTCGGGTCACCTCCACTTATGATAGATTCGGTTCACCACCACTAATGTTAGAGTCGAGTCACCACCACTAATGTTGGAGTCGTGTCAACACCACTAATGTTAGAGTCGGGTCACCACCACTAATGTCAGAGTCAGGTCACCACCACAATTGTTAGAGTCGGGTCACCACCACTAATGTTAGAGTCGGGTCACCACCACTAATGTCAGAGTCGAGTCACCACCACTCATGTTAGAGAAGGGTCTCCACCACTAATGTTAGAGTCTGGTCACCACCACTAATGTTAGAGTCGGGTCACCACCACTAATGTTAGAGTCTGGTCACCACCATTAATGTTAGAGTCGGGTCACCACCACTAATGTTAGAGTCGGGTCACCACCACTAATGTTAGAGTCGGGTCACCACCACGAATGTCAGAGTCGGGTCACCACCACTAATGTTAGAGTCGGGTCACCGCCACTAATGTTAGAGTCGGGTCACCACCACGAATATCAGAGTCGGGTCACCACCACTAATGTCAGAGTCGGGTCACCTCCACTTATGATAGATTCGGTTCACCACCACTAATGTTAGAGTTGAGTCACCACCACTAATGTTAGAGTCGTGTCACCACCACTAATGTTAGAGTCGGGTCACCACCACTAATGTCAGAGTCAGGTCACCACCACTAATGTTAGAGTCGGGTCACCAGCACTAATGTTAGAGTCGGGTCACCACCACTAATGTCAGAGTCGAGTCACCACCACTAATGTTAGAGAAGGGTCTCCACCACTAATATTAGAGTCGGGTCAACACCAATAATGTTAGAGTCGGGTCACCACCACTAATGTCAGAGTCGGGTCATCACCACTAATGTTAGAGAAGGGTCTCCACCACTAATGTTCGAGTCGGGTCACCACCACTAATGTTAGAGTCGGGTCACCACCACTAATGGCAGAGTCGGGTCAACACCACTAATGTTAGAGTCGGGTCACCACCACTAATGTCAGAGTCGGGTCACCACCACTGATGTTAGAGTCGGGTCACCACCACTAATGTCAGAGTCGGGTCAACACCACTAATGTTAGAGTCGGGTCACCACCTCTAATGTTAGAGTCGGGTCACTGCTACTAATGGTAGAGTCGGGTCAACAGCACAAATGTTAGAGGCGGGTGACCACCACTAATGTTAGAGTCGGGTCACCACCACTAATGTTAGAGTCGGGTCACCACCACTAATGTTACAGTCGGGTCACTACCATAATTTTAGAGTCGGGTCACCACCACTATTGTCAGTGTCGGGCCACCACCACTAATGTTAGTGTCGGGTCACCACCACTAATGTTAGAGTCGGGTCACCACCACTAATGTCAGAGTCGGGTCACCACCACTAAGGTTAGTGTCGGGTCACCACCACTAATGTTAGATTCGGGTCACCACCACTAATGTTAGAGTCGGGTCACCACCACTAATGTTCAATTCGGGTCACCACCACTAATGTTAGATTCTGGTCACCACCACTAATGTTATAATCGGGTCACCACCACTAATGATAGAGTCGGGTCACCACCATTAATGTTAGATTCTGGTCACCACCACTAATGTTAGAGCCGCGGCACCACCACTAATGTTAGAGTCGGGTCACCACCACTAATGTCAGAGTCGGGTCACCACCACTAATGTTAGAGTCGGGTCACCACCACTTATGTTAGAGTCGGGTCACCACCATTAATGTGCGAGTCGGGTCACCACCACTAATGTTAGAGTTTGGTCTCCAGCACTAATGTTAGAGTCGGGCCACCACCACTAATGTCAGAGTCGGGTCACCACCACTAATGTTAATTTCGGGTCACCACCACTAATGTTAGATTCGGGTCACCACCACTAATGTTAGAGTCGGGTCACCACCACTAATGTCAGAGTCAAGTCATCACCACTAATGTTAGAGAAGGGTCACCACCACTAATGTTCAATTCGGGTCACCACCACTAATGTTAGAGTCTGGTCACCACTACTAATGTTAGTGCCGGGTCACCACCACTAATGTTAGAGTCGGGTCACCACCACGAATGTTAGAGTCGGGGCATCACCACTAATGTTAGAGTCGGGTCACCACCACTAATGTCAGAGTCGGGTTACCACCACTAATGTTATAGTCGGGTCACCTCCACTAATGTTAGAGTCCGGTCACCAGCACTAATGTTAGAGTCGAGTCACCACGACTAATGTTGGAGTCGAGTCACTACCACTACTGTTAGAGTCGTGTCACCACCACTAATGTTAGAGTCGGGTCACCACCACTAATGTCAGAGTCAGGTCACCACCACTAATGTTAGAGTCGGGTCACCACCACTAATGTTAGAGTCGGGTCACCACCACTAATGTCAGAGTCGATTCACCACCACTAATGTTCGAGAAGGATCTCCACCACTAATGTTAGAGTCGGGTCACCACCACTAATGTTATAGTCGGGTCACCACCACTAATGTCAGTGTCGGGACACCACCACTAACGTTAGAGTCGGGTCACCACCACTAATGTTAGTGTCGGGTCACCACCACTAATGTCAGGGTCGGGTCACCACCACTAATGTCAGAGTCGGGTCACCACCACTAATGCTAGAGAAGGGTCACCACAACTAATGTTAGAGTCGGGTCACCACCACTAATGTTAGAGTCAGGACACCGCTACTAATGGTAGAGTCGGGTCAACAGCACAGATGTTAGAGTCGGGTCACCACCACTAATGTTAGAGTCGGGTCACAACCACTAATGTTAGAGTCGGGTCACCACCACTAATGGTAGATTCGGTTCACTACCACTAATGTTAGAGTCGGGTCACCACCACTAATGTTAGAGTTGGGTCACCACCACTAATGTTAGAGTCGGGACAGCACCACTAATCAGAGTCGGGTCACCACCACTAATGTCAGAGTCAAGTCACCACCACTAATGTTAGAGTCGGGTCACCACCACTCATGTTAGAGTTGGGTCTCCAGCACTAAGGTGAGAGTCGGGTCACCACCACTAATGTCAGAGTCGGGTCACCACCACTAATGTTAGAGAAGGGTCACCACCATTAATGTTCAATTCGGGTCACCACCACTAATGTTAGAGTCTGGTCACCACCACTAATGTTAGTGTCGGGTCACCACCACTAATGTTTGAGTCGGGTCACCACCATTAATGTTAGATTCGGGTCACCACCACTAATGTTAGAGCCGGGGCACCACCACTAATGTTAGAGTCGGGTCGCCACCACTAATGTCAGAGTCGGGTCACCACCACTAATGTTAGAATCGGGTCACCACCACTAATGTTAGAGTCGGGTCACCACCATTAATGTTAGAGTCGGGTCACCACCACTAATGTTAGAGTCGGCTCACCACCACTAATGTTAGAGTCGGGTCTCCACCACTAATGTCAGAGTCGGGTCACCACCACTAATGTCAGAGTCGGGTCACCTCCACTAATTTTAGAATCGGGTCACCACCACTAATGTTAAAGTCGGGTCTCCACCAGTAATGATAGAGTCGGGTCACCACCACTAATGTTAGAGTCGGGTCACCACCACTAATCAGAGTCGGGTCACCACCACTAATGTCAGAGTCGGGTCACCACCACTAATGTTAATGTCGGGTCACCACCTCTAATGTTAGAGTTGGGTCTCCAGCACTAATGTTAGATTCGGGTCAGCACCACTAATGTCAGAGTCGGGTCACCACCACTAATGTTAGTGTCGGGTCACCACCACTAATGTTAGATTCGGGTCACCACCACTAATGTTAGAACCGGGTCACCACCACTAATGTCAGAGTCTATTCACCACCACTAATGTTAGAGAAGGGTCACCACCACTAATGTTCATTTCGGGTCACCACCACTAATGTTAGAGTCTGGTCACCACCACTAATGTTAGAGTTGGGTCACCACCACTAATGTTAGAGTCGGGTCACCACCATTAATGTTAGAGTCGGATCACCACCACAAATGTTGGAGTCGGGTCCCCACCACTAATGTCAGAGTCGGGTCACCACCTCTAATGTAAGAGTCGGGTCACCACCACCATTGTTTGAGTCGGGTCACCACCACTAATGTTAGAGTCGGGCCACCACCACTAATGTTAGAGTCAGGTCACCACCACTTATGTTAGAGTCGGGACACCACCACTAATGTTAGAGTCGGGTCACCATCACTATAGTTACAGTGGGGTCACCACCACTAATGTTAGAGTCGGGTCACCACCACTGATGTTAGAGTCGGGTCAGCACCACTAATCAGAGTCGGGTCACCACCACTAATGTCAGAGTCAGGTCACCACCACTAATGTTAGAGTCGGGTCACCACCACTAATGTTAGAGTTGGGTCTCCAGCACTAATGTTAGAATCGGGTCACCACCACTAATGTCAGAATCGGGTCACCACCACTAATGTTAGTTTCGGGTCACCACCACTAATGTTAGTTTCGGGTCACCACCACGAATGTTAGAGTCGGGTCACCACCACTAATGTCAGAGTCAAGTCACCACCACTAATGTTAGAGAAGGGTCACCACCACTAATGTTATAGTCGGGTCACCACCATTAATGTTAGATTCGGGTCACCACCACTAATGTTAGAGTCGGGGCACCAACACTAATGTTAGAGTCGGGTCACCACCACTAATGTCAGAGTCGGGTCACCACCACTAATTTTAGAGTCGGGTCACCACCACTAATGTTAGAGTCGGGTCACCACCATTAATGTTAGAATCGGGTCACCACCACTAATGTTAGAGTCGGGTCATCACCACTAATGTTAGAGTCGGGTCTCCACCACTAATGTCAGAGTCGGGTCAGCACCACTAATGTCAGAGGCGGGTCACCTCCACTAATGTTAGAATCGGGTCACCACCACTAATGTTACAGTCGGGTCACCACCACTAATGATAGAGTCGGTTCACCACCACTAATGTTAGAGTCGGGTCACCACCACTAATCAGAGTCGGGTCACCACCACTAATGTCAGAGTAAGGTCACCACCACTAATGTTAGAGTTGGGTCACCACCTCTAATGTTAGAGTTGGGTTTCCAGCACTTATGTTAGAGTCGGGTCACCACCACTAATGTCAGAGTCGGGTCACCACCACTAATGTTAGAGTCAGGTCACCACCACTAATGTTAGAGTGGGGTCACCACCACTAATGTTAGAGTTGGGTCTCCAGCACTAATGTTAGAGTCGGGTCACCACCACTAATGTCAGAGTCGGGTCACCACCACTAATGTTAGAGTCGGGTCACCACCACGAATGTCAGAGTCAAGTCACCACCACTAATGTTAGAGAAGGGTCACCACCAATAATGTTCAAATCGGGTCGCCACCACTAATGTTAGAGTCTGGTCACCATCACTAATGTTATAGTCGGGTCACCACCACTAATGTTAGAGTCGGGACACCACCATTAATGTTAGATTCGGGTCACCACCACTAATGTTAGAGTCGGGGCACCAACACTAATGTTAGAGTCGTGTCACCACCACTAATGTCAGAGTCGGGTCACCACCACTAATGTTAGAGTCGGGTCACCACCACTAATGTTAGAGTCGGGTCACCACCATTAATGTTAGAATCGGGTCACCACCACTAATGTTAGAGTCGGGTCATCACCACTCATGTTAGAGTCGGGTCTCCACCACTAATGTCAGAGTCGGGTCACCACCACTAATGTCAGAGTCGGGTCACCTCCACTAATGTTAGAATCGGGTCACCACCACTAATGTTACAGTCGGGTCACCACCACTAATGATAGAGTCGGTTCACCACCACTAATGTTAGAGTCGGGTCACCACCACTAATCAGACTCGGGTCACCACCACTAATGTCAGAGTCAGGTCACCACCACTAATGTTAGAGTCGGGTCACCACCTCTAATGTTAGAGTTGGGTCTCCAGCACTAATGTTAGAGTCGGGTCACCACCACTAATGTCAGAGTCGGGTCACCATCACTAATGTTAGTGTCGGGTCACCACCACTAATGTCAGAGTCGGGTCACCAGCACTAATGTCAGAGTCAATTCACCACCACTAATGTTAGAGAAGGGTCACCACCACTAATGTTCAATTCGGGTCACCACCACTAATGCAAGAGTCGGGTCACCACCATTAATGTTAGATTCGGGTCACCACCACTTATGTTGGAGTCGGGTCACCACCACTAATGTTAGAGTCGGGTCACCACCACTAATGTCAGAGTCGGGTCACCACCACTAATCTCAGAGTCGGGTCACCAGCACTAATGTTAGAGTCGGGTCACCACCACTAATGTTAGAGTCGGGTCACCACCACTAATATCTTGGTCGGGTCACCACCACTAATGTCAGAGTCGGGTCACCTCCACTTATGATAGATTCGGTTCACCACAACTAATGTTAGAGTCGAGTCACCACCACTAATGTTGGAGTCGTGTCACCACCACTAATGTGAGAGTCGGGTCACCACCACTAATGTTAGAGTCAGGTCACCACCACTAATGTTAGAGTCGGGTCACCACCACTAATGTTAGAGTCGGGTCACCACCACTAATGTCAGAGTCGAGTCACCACCACTAGTGTTAGAGAAGGGTCTCCACCACTAATGTTAGAGTCTGGTCACCATCACTAATGTTAGAGTCGGGTCACCACCACTAATGTTAGAGTCTGGTCATCACCATTAATGTTAGAGTCGGGTCACCACCACTAATGTTAGAGTCGGGTCACCACCACTAATGTTAGAGTCGGGTCACCACCACTAATGTCAGAGTCGGGTCACCACCACGAATGTCAGAGTCGGGTCACCACCACTAATGTTGGAGTCGGGTCACCGCCACTAATGTTAGAGTCGGGTCACCACCACGAATATCAGAGTCGGGTCACCACCACTAATGTCAGAGTCGGGTCACCTCCACTTATGATAGATTCGGTTCACCACCACTAATGTTAGAGTTGAGTCACCACCACTTATGTTAGAGTCGTGTCACCACCACTAATGTTAGAGTCGGGTCACCACCACTAATGTCAGAGTCAGGTCACCGCCACTAATGTTAGAGTCGGGTCATCAGCACTAATGTTAGAGTCGGGTCACCACCACTAATGTCAGAGTCGAGTCACCACCACTAATGTTAGAGAAGGGTCTCCACCACTAATATTAGAGTCGGGTCACCACCACTAATGTTAGAGTCGGGTCACCAGCACTAATGTTAGAGTCGGGTCACCACCACTAATCAGAGTCGGGTCACCACCACTAATGTCAGAGTCAGGTCACCACCACTAATGTTAGAGTCGGGTCACCACCTCTAATGTTAGAGTTGGGTCTCCAGCACTAATGTTAGAGTCGGGTCACCACCACTAATGTCAGAGTCGGGTCACCATCACTAATGTTAGTGTCGGGTCACCACCACTAATGTTAGATTCGGATCACCACCACTAATGTCAGAGTCAATTCACCACCACTAATGTTGGAGAAGGGTCACCACCACTAATGTTCAATTCGGGTCACCACCACTAATGTTAGAGTCATGTCACCACCACTAATGTTAGATTCGGGTCACCACCACTAATGCAAGAGTCGGGTCACCACCATTAATGTTAGTTTCGGGTCACCACCACTAATGTTGGAGTCGGGTATCCACCACTAATGTTAGCGTCGGGTCACCACCACTAATGTCGGAGTCGGGTCACCACCACTAATCTCAGAGTCGGGTCACCAGCACTAATGTTAGAGTCGGATCACCGCCACTAATGTTAGAGTCGGGTCACCACCACTAATATCTTGGTCGGGTCACCACCACTAATGTCAGAGTCGGGTCACCTCCACTTATGATAGATTCGGTTCACCACCACTAATGTTAGAGTCGAGTCACCACCACTAATGTTGGAGTCGTGTCAACACCACTAATGTTAGAGTCGGGTCACCACCACTAATGTCAGAGTCAGGTCACCACCACAATTGTTAGAGTCGGGTCACCACCACTAATGTTAGAGTCGGGTCACCACCACTAATGTCAGAGTCGAGTCACCACCACTCATGTTAGAGAAGGGTCTCCACCACTAATGTTAGAGTCTGGTCACCACCACTAATGTTAGAGTCGGGTCACCACCACTAATGTTAGAGTCTGGTCACCACCATTAATGTTAGAGTCGGGTCACCACCACTAATGTTAGAGTCGGGTCACCACCACTAATGTTAGAGTCGGGTCACCACCACGAATGTCAGAGTCGGGTCACCACCACTAATGTTAGAGTCGGGTCACCACCACGAATATCAGAGTCGGGTCACCACCACTAATGTCAGAGTCGGGTCACCTCCACTTATGATAGATTCGGTTCACCACCACTAATGTTAGAGTTGAGTCACCACCACTAATGTTAGAGTCGTGTCACCACCACTAATGTTAGAGTCGGGTCACCACCACTAATGTCAGAGTCAGGTCACCACCACTAATGTTAGAGTCGGGTCACCAGCACTAATGTTAGAGTCGGGTCACCACCACTAATGTCAGAGTCGAGTCACCACCACTAATGTTAGAGAAGGGTCTCCACCACTAATATTAGAGTCGGGTCAACACCAATAATGTTAGAGTCGGGTCACCACCACTAATGTCAGAGTCGGGTCATCACCACTAATGTTAGAGAAGGGTCTCCACCACTAATGTTCGAGTCGGGTCACCACCACTAATGTTAGAGTCGGGTCACCACCACTAATGGCAGAGTCGGGTCAACACCACTAATGTTAGAGTCGGGTCACCACCACTAATGTCAGAGTCGGGTCACCACCACTGATGTTAGAGTCGGGTCACCACCACTAATGTCAGAGTCGGGTCAACACCACTAATGTTAGAGTCGGGTCACCACCTCTAATGTTAGAGTCGGGTCACTGCTACTAATGGTAGAGTCGGGTCAACAGCACAAATGTTAGAGGCGGGTGACCACCACTAATGTTAGAGTCGGGTCACCACCACTAATGTTAGAGTCGGGTCACCACCACTAATGTTACAGTCGGGTCACTACCATAATTTTAGAGTCGGGTCACCACCACTATTGTCAGTGTCGGGCCACCACCACTAATGTTAGTGTCGGGTCACCACCACTAATGTTAGAGTCGGGTCACCACCACTAATGTCAGAGTCGGGTCACCACCACTAAGGTGAGTGTCGGGTCACCACCACTAATGTTAGATTCGGGTCACCACCACTAATGTTAGAGTCGGGTCACCACCACTAATGTTCAATTCGGGTCACCACCACTAATGTTAGATTCTGGTCACCACCACTAATGTTATAATCGGGTCACCACCACTAATGATAGAGTCGGGTCACCACCATTAATGTTAGATTCTGGTCACCACCACTAATGTTAGAGCCGCGGCACCACCACTAATGTTAGAGTCGGGTCACCACCACTAATGTCAGAGTCGGGTCACCACCACTAATGTTAGAGTCGGGTCACCACCACTTATGTTAGAGTCGGGTCACCACCATTAATGTGCGAGTCGGGTCACCACCACTAATGTTAGAGTTTGGTCTCCAGCACTAATGTTAGAGTCGGGCCACCACCACTAATGTCAGAGTCGGGTCACCACCACTAATGTTAATTTCGGGTCACCACCACTAATGTTAGATTCGGGTCACCACCACTAATGTTAGAGTCGGGTCACCACCACTAATGTCAGAGTCAAGTCATCACCACTAATGTTAGAGAAGGGTCACCACCACTAATGTTCAATTCGGGTCACCACCACTAATGTTAGAGTCTGGTCACCACTACTAATGTTAGTGCCGGGTCACCACCACTAATGTTAGAGTCGGGTCACCACCACGAATGTTAGAGTCGGGGCATCACCACTAATGTTAGAGTCGGGTCACCACCACTAATGTCAGAGTCGGGTTACCACCACTAATGTTATAGTCGGGTCACCTCCACTAATGTTAGAGTCCGGTCACCAGCACTAATGTTAGAGTCGAGTCACCACGACTAATGTTGGAGTCGAGTCACTACCACTACTGTTAGAGTCGTGTCACCACCACTAATGTTAGAGTCGGGTCACCACCACTAATGTCAGAGTCAGGTCACCACCACTAATGTTAGAGTCGGGTCACCACCACTAATGTTAGAGTCGGGTCACCACCACTAATGTCAGAGTCGATTCACCACCACTAATGTTCGAGAAGGATCTCCACCACTAATGTTAGAGTCGGGTCACCACCACTAATGTTATAGTCGGGTCACCACCACTAATGTCAGTGTCGGGACACCACCACTAACGTTAGAGTCGGGTCACCACCACTAATGTTAGTGTCGGGTCACCACCACTAATGTCAGGGTCGGGTCACCACCACTAATGTCAGAGTCGGGTCACCACCACTAATGCTAGAGAAGGGTCACCACAACTAATGTTAGAGTCGGGTCACCACCACTAATGTTAGAGTCAGGACACCGCTACTAATGGTAGAGTCGGGTCAACAGCACAGATGTTAGAGTCGGGTCACCACCACTAATGTTAGAGTCGGGTCACAACCACTAATGTTAGAGTCGGGTCACCACCACTAATGGTAGATTCGGTTCACTACCACTAATGTTAGAGTCGGGTCACCACCACTAATGTTAGAGTTGGGTCACCACCACTAATGTTAGAGTCGGGACAGCACCACTAATCAGAGTCGGGTCACCACCACTAATGTCAGAGTCAAGTCACCACCACTAATGTTAGAGTCGGGTCACCACCACTCATGTTAGAGTTGGGTCTCCAGCACTAAGGTGAGAGTCGGGTCACCACCACTAATGTCAGAGTCGGGTCACCACCACTAATGTTAGAGAAGGGTCACCACCATTAATGTTCAATTCGGGTCACCACCACTAATGTTAGAGTCTGGTCACCACCACTAATGTTAGTGTCGGGTCACCACCACTAATGTTTGAGTCGGGTCACCACCATTAATGTTAGATTCGGGTCACCACCACTAATGTTAGAGCCGGGGCACCACCACTAATGTTAGAGTCGGGTCGCCACCACTAATGTCAGAGTCGGGTCACCACCACTAATGTTAGAATCGGGTCACCACCACTAATGTTAGAGTCGGGTCACCACCATTAATGTTAGAGTCGGGTCACCACCACTAATGTTAGAGTCGGCTCACCACCACTAATGTTAGAGTCGGGTCTCCACCACTAATGTCAGAGTCGGGTCACCACCACTAATGTCAGAGTCGGGTCACCTCCACTAATTTTAGAATCGGGTCACCACCACTAATGTTAAAGTCGGGTCTCCACCAGTAATGATAGAGTCGGGTCACCACCACTAATGTTAGAGTCGGGTCACCACCACTAATCAGAGTCGGGTCACCACCACTAATGTCAGAGTCGGGTCACCACCACTAATGTTAATGTCGGGTCACCACCTCTAATGTTAGAGTTGGGTCTCCAGCACTAATGTTAGATTCGGGTCAGCACCACTAATGTCAGAGTCGGGTCACCACCACTAATGTTAGTGTCGGGTCACCACCACTAATGTTAGATTCGGGTCACCACCACTAATGTTAGAACCGGGTCACCACCACTAATGTCAGAGTCTATTCACCACCACTAATGTTAGAGAAGGGTCACCACCACTAATGTTCATTTCGGGTCACCACCACTAATGTTAGAGTCTGGTCACCACCACTAATGTTAGAGTTGGGTCACCACCACTAATGTTAGAGTCGGGTCACCACCATTAATGTTAGAGTCGGGTCACCACCACTAATGTTAGAGTCGGGTCACCACCACTAATGTTAGAGTCGGGTCACCACCACTAATGTCAGAGTCGGGTCACCACCACGAATGTCAGAGTCGGGTCACCACCACTAATGTTAGAGTCGGGTCACCGCCACTAATGTTAGAATCGGGTCACCACCACGAAAATCAGAGTCGGGTCACCACCACTAATGTCAGAGTCGGGTCACCTCCACTTATGATAGATTCGGTTCACCACCACTAATGTTAGAGTCGAGTCACCGCCACTAATGTTAGAGTCGTGTCACCACCACTAATGTTAGAGTCGGGTCACCACCACTAATGTCAGAGTCAGGTCACCACCACTAATGTTAGAGTCGGGTCACCACCACTAATGTTAGAGTCGGGTCACCACCACTAATGTCAGAGTCGAGTCACCACCACTAATGTTAGAGAAGGGTCTCCACCACTAATGTTAGAGTCGGGTCACCACCACTAATGTTAGAGTCGGGTCACCACCACTAATGTCAGAGTCGGGTCACCACCACTAATGTTAGAGTCGGGTCACCACCACTAATGTCAGAGTCGGGTCACCACCACTAATGTTAGAGTCTGGTCACCACCACTAATGTTAGAGTCGGGTCACCGCTACTAATGGTAGAGTCGGGTCAACAGCACAAATGTTAGAGGCGTGTCACCACCACTAATGTTAGAGTCGGGTCACCACCACTAATGTTAGAGTCGGGTCACCACCACTAATGTTAGAGTCGGGTCAGTACCACTAATTTTAGAGTCGGGTCACCACCACAAATGTCAGAGTCGGGCCACCACCACTAATGTTAGAGTCGGGTCACCACCACTAATGTTAGAGTCGGGTCACCACCACAAATGTTGGAGGCGGGTCACCACCACTAATGTCAGAGTCGGGTCACCACCTCTAATGTAAGTGTCGGGTCACCACCACCATTGTTTGAGTCGGGTCACCACCACTAATGTTAGAGTCGGGCCACCACCACTAATGTTAGAGTCAGGTCACCACCACTTATGTTAGAGTCGGGACACCACCACTAATGTTAGAGTCGGGTCACCATCACTATAGTTACAGTGGGGTCACCACCACTAATGTTAGAGTCGGGTCACCACCACTGATGTTAGAGTCGGGTCAGCACCACTAATCAGAGTCGGGTCACCACCACTAATGTCAGAGTCAGGTCACCACCACTAATGTTAGAGTCGGTCACCACCACTAATGTTAGAGCCGGGTCACCACCATTAATGTTAGAGTCGGGTCACCACCACTTATGTTACAATCGGGTCACCACCACTAATGTTCAATTCGGGTCACCACCACTAATGTTAGAGTCGGGTCACCACCACTAATGTTAGAGTCGGTCACCACCACTAATGTTAGAGCCGGGTCACCACCATTAATGTTAGAGTCGGGTCACCACCACTTATGTTACAATCGGGTCACCACCACTAATGTGAGAGTCGGGACACCACCACTAATGTCAGAGTCGTGTCATCACCATTAATGTTAGAGTCGGGTCACCACCACTAATGTTAGCGTCGGGTCACCATCACTAATGTCAGAGTCGGGTCTCCACCACTAATGTTAGAGTCGGGTCATAACCACTAATGTTAGAGTCGGGTCACCACCACCAATGTCAGAGTCGGGTCACCTCCACTAATGTTACAGTCGGGTCACCACCTCTAATGTTACAGTCGGGTCACCACCACTAATGTTGGAGTCGGGTCACCACCACTAATGTTAGAGTCGGGTCACCACCACTAATCAGAGTCGGGTCACCACCACGAATGTCAGAGTCAGGTCACCACCACAAATGTTAGAGTCGGGTCACCACCAATAATGTTAGAGTTGAGTCTCCAGCACTAATGTTAGAGTCGGGTCACCACCACTAATGTTAGATTTGGGTTACCACCACTAATGTCAGAGTCGGGTCACCACCACTAATGTTAGAGTCGGGTCACCACCACTAATGTCAGCGTCGGGTCACCACCACTAATGTTAGTGTCGGGTCGCCACCACTAATGTTATATTCGGGTCACGACCACTCATGTTAGAGTCGGGTCACCACCACTAATTTTAGAGTCGGGTCACTACCACTAATGTCAGAGTCGGGTCACCTCCACTAATGTTACAGTCGGGTCACCACCTCTAATGTTACAGTCGGGTCACCACCACTAATGTTGGAGTCGGGTCACCACAACTAATGTTAGAGTCGGGTCACCACCACTAATCAGAGTCGGGTCACCACCACTAATGTCAGAGTCAGGTCACCACCACTAATGTTAGAGTCGGGTCACCGCCACTAATGTTAGAGTTGGGTCTCCAGCACTAATGTCAGCGTCGGGTCACCACCACTAATGTTAGTGTCGGGTCGCCACCACTAATGTTATATTCGGGTCACCACCACTCATGTTAGAGTCGGGTCACCACCACTAATTTTAGAGTCGGGTCACCACCACTAATGTCAGAGTCGGGTCACCACCACTAATGTCAGAGTCGGGTCACCACCACTAAGGTTAGTGTCGGGTCACCACCACTAATGTTAGATTCGGGTCACCACCACTAATGTTAGAGTCGGGTCACCACCTCTAATGTTAGAGTTGTGTCTCCAGCACTAATGTTAGAGTCGGGTCACCACCACTAATGTCAGTGACGGGTCACCACCACTAATGTTAGAGAAGGGTCACCACCACTAATGTTCAATTCGGGTCACCACCACTAATGTTAGAGTCGGGTCACCACCACTAATGTTAGAGTCGGTCACCACCACTAATGTTAGAGCCGGGTCACCACCATTAATGTTAGAGTCGGGTCACCACCACTTATGTTACAATCGGGTCACCACCACTAATGTGAGAGTCGGGACACCACCACTAATGTCAGAGTCGTGTCACCACCATTAATGTTAGAGTCGGGTCACCACCACTAATGTTAGCGTCGGGTCACCATCACTAATGTCAGAGTCGGGTCTCCACCACTAATGTTAGAGTCGGGTCATAACCACTAATGTTAGAGTCGGGTCACCACCACCAATGTCAGAGTCGGGTCACCTCCACTAATGTTACAGTCGGGTCACCACCTCTAATGTTACAGTCGGGTCACCACCACTAATGTTGGAGTCGGGTCACCACCACTAATGTTAGAGTCGGGTCACCACCACCAATGTCAGAGTCGGGTCACCTCCACTAATGTTACAGTCGGGTCACCACCTCTAATGTTACAGTCGGGTCACCACCACTAATGTTGGAGTCGGGTCACCACCACGAATGTCAGAGTCAGGTCACCACCACAAATGTTAGAGTCGGGTCACCACCAATAATGTTAGAGTTGAGTCTCCAGCACTAATGTTAGAGTCGGGTCACCACCACTAATGTTAGAGTTGGGTTACCACCACTAATGTCAGAGTCGGGTCACCACCACTAATGTTAGAGTCGGGTCACCACCACTAATGTCAGCGTCGGGTCACCACCACTAATGTTAGTGTCGGGTCGCCACCACTAATGTTATATTCGGGTCACCACCACTCATGTTAGAGTCGGGTCACCACCACTAATTTTAGAGTCGGGTCACTACCACTAATGTCAGAGTCGGGTCACCTCCACTAATGTTACAGTCGGGTCACCACCTCTAATGTTACAGTCGGGTCACCACCACTAATGTTGGAGTCGGGTCACCACAACTAATGTTAGAGTCGGGTCACCACCACTAATCAGAGTCGGGTCACCACCACTAATGTCAGAGTCAGGTCACCACCACTAATGTTAGAGTCGGGTCACCGCCACTAATGTTAGAGTTGGGTCTCCAGCACTAATGTCAGCGTCGGGTCACCACCACTAATGTTAGTGTCGGGTCGCCACCACTAATGTTATATTCGGGTCACCACCACTCATGTTAGAGTCGGGTCACCACCACTAATTTTAGAGTCGGGTGACCACCACTAATGTCAGAGTCGGTTCACCACCACTAATGTTAGAGTCGGGTCACTACCACTAATGTCAGAGTCGGGTCACCTCCACGAATGTTACAGTCGTGTCACCACCTCTAATGTTACAGTCGGGTCACCACCACTAATGTTGGAGTCGGGTCACCACCACTAATGTTAGAGTCGGGTCACCACCACTAATCAGAGTCGGGTCACCACCACTAATGTCAGAGTCAGGTCACCACCACGAATGTTAGAGTCGGGTCACCACCACTAATGTTAGAGTTGGGTCTCCAGCACTAATGTTAGAGTCGGGTCACCACCACTAATGTTAGAGTCGGGTTACCACCACTAATGTCAGAGTCGGGTCACCACCACTAATGTTAGAGTCGGGTTACCACCACTAATGTCAGCGTCGGGTCACCACCACTAATGGTAGTGTCGGGTCGCCACCACTAATGTTATATTCGGGTCACCACCACTAATGTTAGAGTCGGGTCACCACCACTAATTTTAGAGTCGGGTCACCACCACTAATGTCAGAGTCGGTTCACCACCACTAATGTTAGAGTCGGGTCACTACCACTAATGTTAGAGACGGGTCACCACCACTAATCGGAGTCGGGTCACCACCACTAATGTCAGAGTCAGGTGACCACCACTAATGTGAGAGTCGGGTCACCACCACTAATGTTAGAGTCGGGTCACCACCACTAATGTTAGAGTCACGGCACCAGCACTAATGTTAGAGTCGGGTCACCCGCACTAATGTCAGAGTCGGGTCACCACCACTAATGAGAGAGTCGGGTCACCACCACTAATGTCAGAGTCGAGTCCCCACCACTAATGTTAGTGTCGGGTCACCACCACTAATGTTAAAGTCGGGTCACCACCACTAATGTTAGAGTCGGGTCACCATCACTAATGTCAGAGGCGAGTCACCACCACTAATGTTAGAGCCGGGTCACCACCACTAATGTTAGAGTCGGGTCACCACCACTAATGTTATAGTAGGGTTACCACCACTAATGTTAGAGTCGGGTCACCTCCACTAATGTCAGAGTCGGGTCACCACCACTAATGTCAGAGTCGGGTCACCATCACTAATGTTAGAGTCGGGTCACCACCACTAATGTTAGAGTCGGGTCACCACCACTAATGTTAGAGTAGGGTTACCACCACTAATGTTAGAGTCGGGTCACCTCCACTAATGTCAGAGTCGGGTCAACACCACTGATGTCAGAGTCGGGTCACCATCACTAATGTCAGAGTCGGTTCACCACCACTAATGTTAGAGTCGTGTCACCTCCACTAATCTTAGAGTCGTGTCACCACCATTAATTTTAGAGTCGGGTCACCAACTCTAATGTTAGAGTCGGGTCTCCACCACTAATGTTAGTGTCGGGTCATTACCACTAATGTCAGAGTCGGGTCACCACCACTAATGTCAGAGTCGGGTCACTTCCACTAATGTTACAGTCGGGTCACCACCTCTAATGTTACAGTCGGGTCACCACCGCTAATGTTGGAGTCGGGTCACCACCACTAATGTTAGAGTCGGGTCACAACCACTAATCAGAGTCGGGTCACCAACACTAATGTCAGACTCAGGTCACCACCACTAATGTTAGAGTTGGGTCACCACCACTCGTGTTAGAGTTGCGTCTCCAGCACTAATGTTAGAGTCGGGTCACCACCAATAATGTAAGAGTCGGGTTACCACCACTAATGTCAGAGTCGGGTCACCACCACTAATGTTAGAGTCGGGTCACCACCACTAATGTCAGAGTCGGGTCACCACCACTAATGTTAGAGTCGGGTCACCACCACTAATGTCAGAGTCGAGTCACCACCACTAATGTCAGAGTCGGGTCACCACCACTAATGTCAGAGTCGGGTCACCACCACTAATGTTAGAGTCGGGTCACCACCACTAATGTTAGAGTCGGGTCACCAACACTAACGTAAGAGTCGGGTCGCCACCACTAATGAGAGAGTCGCATCACCACCACTAATGTCAGAGTCGAGTCCCCACCACTAATGTTAGTGTCGGGTCACCACCACTAATGTTAGAGTCGGGTCACCACCACTAATGTTAGAGTCGGGTCACCATCACTAATGTCAGAGGCGAGTCACCACTACTAATGTCAGAGTCGGGTCACCACCACTAATGTCAGAGTCGGGTCACCACCACTAATGTTAGAGAAGATCACCACCACTAATGGTAGAGTCGGGTCACCACCACTAATGTCAGATTCGGGTCACCACCACTAATTTTAGAGCCGGGTCACCACCACTAATGTTATGTTCGGGTCACCACCAGTAATGTCAGAATCGGGTCACCACCACTAATGTCAGAGTCGGGTCGCCACCACTAATGTTATATTCGGGTCACCACCACTAATGTTAGATTCGGGTCACCACCACTAATGTTAGTGTCGGGTGGCCACCACTAATGTCAGAGTCGGGTCACCACCACTAATGTCAGAGTCGGGTCACCACCACTAATTTTAGAGCCGGGTCACCACCACTAATGTTATGTTCGGGTCACCACCAGTAATGTCAGAATCGGGTCACCACCACTAATGTCAGAGTCGGGTCGCCACCACTAATGTTATATTCGGGTCACCACCACTAATGTTAGAGTCGGGTCACCACCACTAATGTTAGAGTCGAGTCACCACCACTAATGTTAGATTCGGGTCACCACCACTAATGTTAGTGTCGGGTGGCCACCACTAATGTCAGAGTCGGGTCACCACCACTAATGTCAGAGTCGGGTCACCACCACTAATGTTAGAGAAGAGTCACCACCACTAATGTTAGAATCGGGTCACCACCACTAATGTTAGAGTCGGGACACCGCTACTCATGGTAGAGTCGGGTCAAAAGCACAAATGTTCGAGTCGAGTCACCACCACTAATTTTAGAGTCGGGTCAACACCACTAATGTAAGAGTCGGATCACCACCACTAATGTTAGAGTCGGGTCACCACCACTAATGTCAGAGACGGGTCATCACCACGAATGTTAGAGTCGGGTCACCACCACTAATGTTAGATTCGGGTCACTACCACTAATTTTAGAGTCGGCTCACCACCACTAATGTCAGAGTCGGGTCACCACCACTAATGTTAGAGTCGGGGCACCACCACTAATGTTAGAGTCGGGTCACCACCGCTAATGTTGGAGGCGTGTCACCACCTCTAATGTTAGAGTCCGGTCAACACCACTAATGTCAGAGTCGGGTCACCACCACTAATGTCAGAGTCGGGTCAGCACCACTAATGTTTGAGTCGGCTCACCACCACTAATGTTAGATTCGGGTCACCACCACTAATGTTAGAGCCGGGTCACCACCACTAATGTTAGAGTCGGGTCACCACCACTAATGTTAGAGTCGGGTTACCACCACGAATGTTAGATTCGGGTCACCTCCACTAATGTCAGAGTCGGGTTACCACCACTAATGTTAGAGTCGGGTCACCTCCACTAATGTCAGAGTCGGGTCACCACCACTAATGTTAGAGTCGGGTCACCACCATTAATGTTAGAGTCGGGTCACCATCACTAATGTCAGAGTCGGGTCACCACAACTAATGTTAGTGTCGGGTCACCACCACTAATGTCAGAGTCGGGTCACCACCACTAATGTCAGAGTTGGGTCACCTCCACTAATGATAGAGTCGGGTCACCACCACTAATGTTACAGTCGGGTCACCACCACTAATGTTAGAGTCGGGTCACTACCACTAATGTTAGAGACGGGTCACCACCACCAATCAGAGTCGGGTCACCACCACTAATGTCAGAGTCAGGTCACCACCACTAATGTTAGAGTCGGGTCACCACCACTAATGTTAGAGTCGGGTCACCACCATTAATGTTAGAGTCACGGCACCAGCACTAATGTTAGAGTCGGGTCACCACCACTAATGTTAGGGTCGGGGTCCAACCACTAATGTCAGAATCGGGTCACCACCACTAATGTTAGAGTCGTGTCACCACCACTAATGTCAGAGTCGGGTCACCACCACTAATGTTAGAATCGGGTCACCACCACTAATGTTAAAGTCGGGTCACCACCACTAATGTCAGAGTCGAGTCACCACCACTAATGTTATAGAACGGTCAACACCACTAATGTTAAATTCGGGTCACCACCACTAATGTCAGATTCGGGTCACCACCACTAATTTCAGAGTCGGGTCACCTCCACTAATGGTAGATTCGGTTCACCACCACTAATGTTAGAGTCGGGTCACCACCACTAATGTTAGAGTCGGGTCACCACCACTAATGTTAGAGTCGGGTCACCCCCTCTAATGTCAGAGTCAGGTCACCACCACTAATGTTAGAGTCGGGTCACCACCACTAATTTTAGAGTCGTGTCACCACCACTAATGTCAGAGTCGGCTCACCACCACTAATGTTAGAGAAGGGTCACCACCACTAATGTTAGAGTCGGGTCACCACCACTAATGTTAGAGTCGGGTCAGCACCACTAATGTCAGAGTCGGGTCACCATCTCAATTGGTAGAGTCGGGTCACCACCACTAATGTCAGATTCGGGTCACCACCACTAATGTCAGAGTTGGGTCACCACCACTAATGTCAGAGTCGGGTCACCTCCACTAATGGTAGATTCGGTTCACCACCACTAATGTTAGAGTCGGGTCACTACCACTAATGTTAGAGTCGGGTCACCACTACTAATGTTAGAGTCGGGTCACCCCCGCTAATGTCAGAGTCAGGTCACCACCACTAATGTTAGAGTCGGGTCACCACCACTAATTTTAGAGTCGGGTCACCACCACTAATGTCAGAGTCGTCTCACCACCACGAATGTTAGAGAAGGGTCACCACCACTAATGGTAGAGTCGTGTCACCACCACTAATGTTAGAGTCGGGTCACCACCACTAATGTCAGAGTCGGGTCACCATCACAATTGTTAGAGTCGGGTCACCACCACTAATGTCAGATTCGGGTCACCACCACTAATGTTAGTGTCGGGTCACCACCACTAATGTTAGAGTCGGGTCAACACCACTAATGTTAGAGTCGGGTCAACACCACTGATGTTAGAGTTGGGTCACCACCACTAATGTCAGAGTCGAGTCACCACCACTAATGTTAGAGTCGCGTCACCGCCACTAATGTCAGAGTCGGGTCACCACCACTAATGTCAGAGTCGGGTCACCATCACTAATGTTAGAGGAGGGTCACCACCACTAATGTTAGAGTCGGGTCACCGCTTCTAATGGTAGAGTCGGGTCAACAGCAGAAATGTTAGGGTCGTGTCACCACCACTAATGCTAGAGTCAGGTCCCCACCACTAATGTTAGTGTCGGGTCACCACCACTAATGTTAGAGTCGGGTCACCACCACTAATATCAGAGTCGAATCACCACCACTAATGTTAGAGTCGGGTCACCACCACTAATGTTAGAGTCGGGTCACTACCACTAATTTTAGAGTCGGGTCACCACCACTAATGTCAGAGTCGGGTCACCACCACTCATGTTAGAGTCGGGTCACCACCACTAATGTTCGAGTCGGGTCACCACCACTAATGTTAGAGTCGTGTCACCGCCACTTATGTTAGAGTCGGGTCACCACCACTAATGTTAGAGTCGAGTCACCTCCACTAATGTCAGAGTCGGGTCACCACCACACATGTCAGAGTCGGGTCACCATCACTAATGTCAGAGTCGGTTCACCACCACTAATGTTGGAGTCGTGTCACCTCCACTAATCTTACAGTCGAGTCACCACCATTAATGTTAGAGTCGGGTCACCACCACGAATGTTATCGTCGTGTCACCACCACTAATGTTCGAGTCGGGTCACCATCACTAATGTCAGAGTCGGATCACCACCACTAATGTTAGAGTCGGGTCACTACCACTAATGTCAGAGTCGGGTCACCACCACTAATGTCAGAGTCGGGTCACCTCCACTAATGTTACAGTCGGGTCACTACCACTAATGTTACAGTCGGGTCACCACCACTAATGTTACTGTCGGGTCACCACCACTAATGTTAGTGTCGGGTCACCACCACTTATCAGAGTCGGGTCACCACCACTAATGTCAGAGTCAGGTCACCACCACTAATGTTAGAGTCGTTTCACCACCACTAATGTTGGAGTTGGGTCTCCAGCACTAATGTTAGAGTCGGGTCACCACCACTAATGTTGGAGTCGGGTTACCACCACTAATGTCAGAGTCGGGTCACCACCACTAATGTTAGAGTTGGGTCACCACCACTAATGTCAGCGTCGGGTCACCACCACTAATGTTAGTTTCGGGTCGCCACCACTAATGTTATATTCGGGTCACCACCACTAATGTTAGAGTCGGGTCACCACCAATAACGTCAGAGTCGGGTCAGCACCACCAATGTTAGAGTCGGGTCACCACCACTAATGTCAGAGTCGAGTCACCACCACTAATGTCAGAGTCGGGTCACCACCACTAATGTCAGAGTCGGGTCACCACCACTAATGTTAGAGTCGGGTCACCACCACTAATGCTAAAGTCGGGTCATCACCACTTATGTCAAGTCGAGTCCCCACCACTAATGTTAGTGGCGGGTCACCACCACTAATGTTAGAGTCGGGTCACCACCACTAATGTTAGAGTCGGGTCACCATCACTAATGTCAGAGTCGAGTCACCACCACTAATGTCAGATTCGGGTCACCACCACTAATGTTAGAGAAGGTCACCACCACTAATTTTAGAGTCGGGTCACCACCACTAATGTCAGATTCGGGTCACCACCACTAATGTTAGAGCCGGGTCACCACCACTAATGTCAGAGTCGGGTCACCACCACTAATGTCAGAGTCGGGTCACCACCACTAATTTTAGAGCCGGGTCACCACCACTAATGTTAAAGTCGGGTCACCACCAGTAATGTCACAATCGGGTCACCACCACTAATGTCAGAGTCGGGTCACCTCCACTAATGTTAGATTCGGTTCACCACCACTAATGTTAGAGTCGGGTCACCACCACTCATGTTGGAGTCGGGTCCCCACCACGAATGTTAGAGTCGGGTCACCACCACTAATCATAGAGTCATAGAGTCATAGATTTTTGCAGCACAGAAAGAGGCCCTTCGGCCCATCGTGTCTGCGCCGCCCATCCATCCCTGTCCAGTCTAATCCCATTTTCCAGCATTTGGTCCATTGCCTTGTATGCAATGGCATTTCAACTGCTCATCCAAATGCTTCTTGAATGTTGTGAGGGTTCCTGCCTCCACCACAGTTTCAGGCATTGAGTTCCACATTCCAACCACCCTCTGGGTGAAAAAGTTCCTCCTCAAATCCCCTCTAAATGTCAGAATCGAGTCACCACCACTATTGTTAGAGAAGGGTCACCACCACTAATGTTAGAGTCGGGTCACCACCACTAATGTTAGTGTCGGGTGACCACCACTAATGTCAGAGTCGGGTCACCACCACTAATGTCAGAGTCCGGTCACCACCACTAATGTTAGAGATGGGTCTCTACCACTAATGTTAGAGTTGTGACACCGCTAATAATGGTAGAGTCGGGTCAACAGCACAAATGTTACAGTCGGGTCACCACCACTAATGTTAGAGTCGGGTCAACACCACTAATGTAAGAGTCCGGTCACCACCACTAATGCTGGTGTCGGGTCACCACCACTAATGTCAGAGTCGGGTCACCAACACGAATGTTAGAGTCGCGTCACCACCACTAATGTTAGATTCGGGTCACTTCCACTAATTTTAGAGGCGGCTCACCACCACTAATATCAGAGTCGGGTCACCACCACTAATTTTAGAGTCGGGTCACCACCACTAATGTTAGAGTCGGGTCACCACCACTAATGTTGGAGTCGGGTCACCACCACTAATGTCAGAGTCCGGTCACCACCACTAATGTCAGAGTCGGGTCACCACCACTAATGTGAGAGAATAGTCAACACTACTAATGTTAGAGTCGGGACACCACCACTAATGTCAGATTCGGGTCACCACCACTAATGTCAGAGTCGGGTCAGCACCACTAATGTTTGAGTCGGCTCACCACCACTAATGTTAGATTGGGTCACCACCACTAATGTTAGAGTCGGGTCACCACCACTAATGTTTGAGTCGGGTCACCACCACTAATGTTAGTGTCGGGTTACCACCACTAATGTTAGAGTCGGGTCACCTCCACTAATGTCAGCGTCGGGTCACCACCACTAATGTCATAGTCGTGTCACCACCACTAATGTCAGAGTCGGTTCACCACCACTAATGTTAGAGTCGTGTCACCTCCACTAATGTTAGATTCGGGTTACCATCACTAATGTCAGAGTCGGGTCACCACAACTAATGTTAGTGTCGGGTCACCACCACTAATGTCAGAGTCGGGTCACCACCACTAATGTCAGAGTCGGGTCACCTCCACTAATGATAGAGTCGGGTCACCACCACTAATGTTACAGTCGGGTCACCACCACTTATGCGAGAGTCGGTTCACTACCACTAATGTTAGAGACGGGTCCTCACCACTAATCAGAGTCGGGTCACCACCACTAATGTCAGAGTCAGGTCACCACCACTAATGTTAGAGTCGGGTCACCACCACTAATGTTAGAGTCGGGTCACCACCACTAATGTTAGAGTCACGGCACCAGCACTAGTGTTAGAGTCGGGTTACCACCGCTAATGTTAGAGTCGAGTTGCCACCACTAATGTCAGAGTCGGGTCACCACCACTAATGTTAGAGTCGGGTCACCACCACTAATGTCAGATTCGGGTCACCACCACTAATGTTAGTGTCGGGACACCACCACTAATGTTAGAATCGGGTCACCACCACTAATGTTAGAGTTGGGTCACCACTACTAATGTCAGAGTCGAGTCACCACCACTAATGATATAGAAGGGTCAACACCACTAATGTTAAATTCGGGTCACCACCACTAGTGTCAGAGTCGGGTCACCACCACTAATGTCAGAGTCGGGTCACCTCCACTAATGGTAGATTCGGTTCACCACCACTAATGTTAGAGTCGGGTCACCCCCACTAATGTCAGAGTCAGGTCACCACCACTAATTTTAGAGTCGGGTCACCAACACTAATTTTAGAGTCGGGTCACCACCACTAATGTCATAGTCGGATAACCACCACTAATGTTAGAGAAGGGTCACCACCACTAATGTTACAGTCGGGTCACCACCACTAATGTTACAGTCGGGTCACCACCACTAATGTGAGAGTCGGGTCACCATCACAAATGTTAGAGTCGTGTCACCACCACTAATGTCAGATTCGGGTCACCACCACTAATGTTAGAGTCGGGTCACTACCACTAATGTCAGAGTCGGGTCACCACCACTAATGTCAGAGTCGGGTCACCTCCACTAATGTTACAGTCGGGTCACCACCACTAATGTTACAGTCGGGTCACCACCACTAATGTTAGAGTCGGGTCACCTCCACTCATGTTAGTGTCGGGTCACCACCACTAATCAGAGTCGGGTCACCACCACTAATATCAGAGTCAGGTCACCACCACTAATGTTAGAATCGTTTCACCACCACTAATGTTAGAGTTGGGTCTCCAGCACGAATGTTAGAGTCGGGTCACCACCTCTAATGTTAGAGTCGGGTTACCACCACTAATGTCAGAGTCGGGTCACCACCACTAATGTTAGAGTCGGGTCACCACCACTAATGTCAGCGTCGGGTCACCACCACTAATGTTAGTGTTGGGTCGCCACCACTAATGTTATATTCGGGTCACCACCACTAATGTTAGAGTCGGGTCACCACCACTAATGTCAGAGTCGGGTTAGCACCACTAATGTTAGAGTCGGCTCACCACCACTAATGTCAGAGTCGAGTCACCACCACTAATGTCAGAATCGGGTCACCACCACTAATGTCAGAGTCGGGTCACCACCACTAATTTCAGAGTCGGGTCACCTCCACTAATGGTAGATTCGGTTCACCACCACTAATGTTAGAGTCGGGTCACCACCACTAATGTTAGAGTCGGGTCACCACTACTAATGTTAGAGTCGGGTCACCCCCACTAATGTCAGAGTCAGGTCACCACCACTAACGTTAGAGTCGGGTCACCACCACTAATTTTAGAGTCGGGTCACCACCACTAATGTCAGAGTCGGCTCACCACCACTAATGTTAGAGAAGGGTCACCACCACTAATGTTAGAGTCGTGTCACCACCACTAATGTTAGAGTCGGGTCACCACCACTAATGTCAGAGTCGGGTCACCATCACAATTGTTAGAGTCGGGTCAGCACCACTAATGTCAGATTCGGGTCACCACCACTAATGTTAGTGTCGGGTCACCACCACTAATGTTAGAGTCGGGTCAACACCACTAATGTTAGAGTCGGGTCAACACCACTGATGTTAGAGTTGGGTCACCACCACTAATGTCAGAGTCGAGTCACCACCACTAATGTTAGAGTCGCGTCACCGCCACTAATGTCAGCGTCGGGTCACCACCACTAATGTCAGAGTCGGGTCACCACCACTAATGTTAGAGGAGGGTCACCACCACTAATGTTAGAGTCGGGTCACCGCTACTAATGGTAGAGTCGGGTCAACAGCACAAATGTTAGAGTCGTGTCACCACCACTAATGCTAGAGTCAGGTCACCACCACTAATGTTAGTGTCGGGTCACCACCACTAATGTTAGAGTCGGGTCACCACCACTAATATCAGAGTCGGATCACCACCACTAATGTGAGAGTCGGGTCACCACCACTAATGTTAGAGTCGGGTCACTACCACTAATTTTAGAGTCGGGTCACCACCACTAATGTCAGAGTCGGGTCACCACCACTCATGTTAGAGTCGGGTCACCACCACTAATGTTAGAGTCGGGTCACCACCACTAATGTTAGAGTCGTGTCACCGCCACTTATGTTAGAGTCGGGTCACCACCACTAATGTTAGAGTAGGGTTACCACCACTAATGTTAGAGTCGAGTCACCTCCACTAATGTCAGAGTCGGGTCACCACCACTAATGTCAGAGTCGGGTCACCATCACTAATGTCAGAGTCGGTTCACCACCACTAATGTTAGAGTCGTGTCACCTCCACTAATCTTAGAGTCGAGTCACCACCATTAATGTTAGAGTCGGGTCACCACCACTAATGTTATAGTCGTGTCACCACCACTAATGTTCGAGTCGGGTCACCATCACTAATGTCAGAGTCGGATCACCACCACTAATGTTAGAGTCGGGTCACTACCACTAATGTCAGAGTCGGGTCACCACCACTAATGTCAGAGTCGGGTCACCTCCACTAATGTTACAGTCGGGTCTCCACCACTAATGTTACAGTCGGGTCACCACCACTAATGTTACAGTCGGGTCACCACCACTAATGTTAGTGTCGGGTCACCACCACTTATCAGAGTCGGGTCACCACCACTATTGTCAGAGTCAGGTCACCACCACTAATGTTAGAGTCGTTTCACCACCACAAATGTTAGAGTTGGGTCTCCAGCACTAATGTTAGAGTCGGGTCACCACCACTAATGTTAGAGTCGGGTTACCACCACTAATGTCAGAGTCGGGTCACCACCACTAATGTTAGTTTCGAGTCGCCACCACTAATGTTATATTCGGGTCACCACCACTAATGTTAGAGTCGGGTCACCACCACTAATGTCAGAGTCGGGTCAGCACCACTAATGTTAGAGTCGGGTCACCACCACTAATGTCAGAGTCGAGTCACCACCACTAATGTCAGAGTCGGGTCACCACCACTAATGTCAGAGTCGGGTCACCACCACTAATGTTAGAGTCGGGTCACCACCACTAATGCTAGAGTCGGGTCACCACCACTTATGTCATGTCGAGTCCCCACCACTAATGTTAGTGTCGGGTCACCACCACTAATGTGAGAGTCGGGTCACCACCACTAATGTTCGAGTCGGGTCACCATCACTAATGTCAGAGTCGAGTCACCACCACTAATGTCAGATTCGGGTCACCACCACTAATGTTGGAGAAGGTCACCACCACTAATTTTAGAGTCGGGTCACCACCACTAATGTCAGATTCGGGTCACCACCACTAATGTTAGAGCCGGGTCACCACCACTAATGTCAGAGTCGGGTCACCACCACTAATGTCAGAGTCGGGTCACCACCACTAATTTTAGAGCCGGGTCACCACCACTAATGTTAAAGTCGGGTCACCACCAGTAATGTCACAATCGGGTCACCACCACGAATGTCAGAGTCGGGTCACCTCCACTCATGTTAGATTCGGTTCACCACCACTAATGTTAGAGTCGGGTCACCACCACTAATGTCAGAGTCGGGTCACCACCACTAATGTTAGATTCGGTTCACCACCACTAATGTTAGAGTCGGGTCACCACCACAAATGTTTTAGTCGGGTCCCCACCACGAATGTTCGAGTCGGGTCACCACCACTAATCATAGAGTCATAGAGTCATAGAGTTTTACAGCACAGAAAGAGGCCCTTCGGCCCATCGTGTCTGCGCCGCCCATCCATCCCTGTCCAGTCTAATCCCATTTTCCAGCATTTGGTCCATAGCCTTGTATGCAATGGCATTTCAAGTGCTCATCCAAATGCTTCTTGAATGTTGTGAGGGTTCCTGCCTCCACCACAGTTTCAGGCATTGAGTTCCACATTCCAACCAACCTCTGGGTGAAAAAGTTCCTCCTCAAATCCCCTCTAAATGTCAGAGTCGAGTCACCACCACTATTGTTAGAGAAGGGTCACCACCACTAATGTTAGAGTCGGGTCACCACCACTAATGTTAGTGTCGGGTGACCACCACTAATGTCAGAGTCGGGTCACCACCACTAATGTCAGAGTCGGGTCACCACCACTAATGTAAGAGATGGGTCACCACCACTAATGTTAGAGTCGGGTCACCACCACTAATGTTAGAGTTGTGACACCGCTACTAATGGTAGAGTCGGGTCAACAGCACAAATGTTACAGTCGGGTCACCACCACTAATGTTAGAGTCGGGTCAACACCACTAATGTAAGAGTCGGGTCACCACCACTAATGCTGGAGTCGGGTCACCACCACTAATGTCAGAGTCGGGTCACCAACACGAATGTTAGAGTCGCGTCACCACCACTAATGTTAGATTCGGGTCACTTCCACTAATTTTAGAGGCGGCTCACCACCACTAATATCAGAGTCGGGTCACAACCACTAATATTAGAGTCGGGTCACCACCACTAATGTTAGAGTCGGGTCACCACCACTAATGTTGGAGTCGGGTCACCATCACTAATGTCAGAGTCCGGTCACCACCACTAATGTCAGAGTCGGGTCACCACCACTAATGTTTGAGTCGGCTCACCACCACTAATGTTAGATTCGGGTCACCACCACTAATGTTAGAGTCGGGTCACCACCACTAATGTTTGAGTCGGGTCACCACCACTAATGTTAGTGTCGGGTTACCACCACTAATGTTAGAATCGGGTCACCTCCACTCATGTCAGCGTCGGGTCACCACCACTAATGTCAGAGTCGTGTCACCACCACTAATGTCAGAGTCGGTTCACCACCACTAATGTTAGAGTCGAGTCACCTCCACTAATGTTAGAGTCGGGTCACCACCATTAATGTTAGAGTCGGGTCACCACCACTAATGTTAAAGTCGGGTCACCACCACTAATGTTAGAGTCGGGTCACCATCACTAATGTCAGAGTCGGGTCACCACAACTAATGTTAGTGTCGGGTCACCACCACTAATGTCAGAGTCGGGTCACCACCACTAATGTCAGAGTCGGGTCACCTCCACTAATGATAGAGTCGGGTCACCACCACTAATGTTACAGTCGGGTCACCACCACTAATGCGAGAGTCGGGTCACTACCACTACTTTTAGAGACGGGTCCCCACCACTAATCAGAGTCGGGTCACCACCACTAATGTCAGAGTCAGGTCACCACCACTAATGTTAGAGTCGTGTCACCACCACTAATGTTAGAGTCGGGTCACCACCACTAATGTTAGAGTCACGGCACCAGCACTAGTGTTAGAGTCGGGTCACCACCGCTAATGTTAGAGTCGAGTTGCCACCACTAATGTCAGAGTCGGGTCACCACCACTAATGTTAGAGTCGGGTTACCACCACTAATGTCAGATTCGGGTCACCACCACTAATGTTAGTGTCGGGTCACCACCACTAATGTTAGAATCGGGTCACCACCACTAATGCTAGAGTTGGGTCACCACCACTAATGTCAGAGTCGAGTCACCACCACTAATGATACAGAAGGGTCAACACCACTAATGTTAAATTCGGGACACCACCACTAGTGTCAGAGTCGGGTCACCACCACTAATGTCAGAATCGGGTCACCTCCACTAATGGTAGATTCGGTTCACCACCACTAATGTTAGAGTCGGGTCACCCCCACTAATGTCAGAGTCAGGTCACCACCACTAATGTTAGAGTCGGGTCACCAACACTAATTTTAGAGTCGGGTCACCACCACTAATGTCAGAGTCGGATAACCACCACTAATGTTAGAGAAGGGTCACCACCACTAATGTTACAGTCGGGTCACCACCACTAATGTTACAGTCGCGTCACCACCACTAATGTGAGAGTCGGGTCTCCATCACAAATGTTAGAGTCGTGTCACCACCACTAATGTCAGATTCGGGTCACCACCACTAATGTTAGAGTCGGGTCACTACCACTAATGTCAGAGTCGGGTCACCACCACTAATGTCAGATTCGGATCACCTCCACTAATGTAACAGTCGGGTCACCACCACTAATGTTACAGTCGGGTCACCACCACTAATGTTAGAGTTGGGTTACCTTCACTAATGTTAGTGTCGGGTCACCACCACTAATCAGAATCGGGTCACCACCACTAATGTCAGAGTCAGGTCACCACCACTAATGTTAGAGTCGTTTCACCACCACTAATGTTAGAGTTGGGTCTCCAGCACGAATGTTAGAGTCGGGTCACCACCTCTAATGTTAGAGTCGGGTTACCACCACTAATGTCAGAGTCGGGTCACCACCACTAATGTTAGAGTCGGGTCACCACCACTAATGTCAGCGTCGGGTCACCACCACTAATGTTAGTGTTGGGTCGCCACCACTAATGTTATATTCGGGTCACCACCACTAATGTTATATTCGGGTCACCACCACTAATGTTAGAGTCGGGTCACCAACACGAATGTTAGAGTCGCGTCACCACCACTAATGTTCGATTCGGGTCACTTCCACTAATTTTAGAGGCGGCTCACCACCACTAATATCAGAGTCGGGTCACCACCACTAATATTAGAGTCGGGTCACCACCACTAATGTTAGAGTCGGGTCACCACCACTAATGTTGGAGTCGGGTCACCACCACTAATGTCAGAGTCCGGTCACCACCACTAATGTCAGAGTCGGGTCACCACCACTAATGTGAGAGAATAGTCAACACGACTAATGTTAGAGTCGGGACACCACCACTAATGTCAGATTCGGGTCACCACCACTAATGTCAGAGTCGGGTCAGCACCACTAATGTTTGAGTCGGCTCACCACCACTAATGTTAGATTCGGGTCACCACCACTAATGTTAGAGTCGGGTCACCACCACTAATGTTTGAGTCGGGTCACCACCACTAATGTTAGTGTCGGGTTACCACCACTAATGTTAGAATCGGGTCACCTCCACTAATGTCAGCGTCGGGTCACCACCACTAATGTCAGAGTCGTGTCACCACCACTAATGTCAGAGTCGGTTCACCACCACTAATGTTAGAGTCGAGTCACCTCCACTAATGTTAGAGTCGGGTCACCACCATTAATGTTAGAGTCGGGTCACCACCACTAATGTTAAAGTCGGGTCACCACCACTAATGTTAGAGTCGGGTCACCATCACTAATGTCAGAATCGGGTCACCACAACTAATGTTAGTGCCGGGTCACCACCACTAATGTCAGAGTCGGGTCACCACCACTAATGTCAGAGTCGGGTCAGCTCCACTAATGATAGAGAGGGTCACCACCACTAATGTTACAGTCGGGTCACCACCACTAATGCGAGAGTCGGGTCACTACCACTAATGTTAGAGACGGGTCCCCACCACTAATCAGAGTCGGGTCACCACCACTAATGTCAGAGTCAGGTCACCACCACTAATGTTAGAGTCGGGTCACCACCACTAATGTTAGAGTCGGGTCACCACCACTAATGTTAGAGTCACGGCACCAGCACTAGGGTTAGAGTCGGGTCACCACCGCTAATGTTAGAGTCGAGTTGCCACCACTAATGTCAGAGTTGGGTCACCACCACTAATGTTAGAGTCGGGTCACCACCACTAATGTAAGATTCGGGTCACCACCACTAATGTTAGTGTCGGGTCACCACCACTAATGTTAGAATCGGGTCACCACCACTAATGTTAGAGTTGGGTCACCACCACTAATGTCAGAGTCGAGTCACCACCACTAATGATATAGAAGGGTCAACACCACTAATGTTAAATTCGGGTCACCACCACTAGTGTCAGAGTCGGGTCACCACCACTAATGTCAGAGTCGGGTCACCTCCACTAATGGTAGATTCGGTTCACCACCACTAATGTTAGAGTCGGGTCACCCCCACTAATGTCAGAGTCAGGTCACCACCACTAATGTTAGAGTCGGGTCACCAACACTAATTTTAGAGTCGGGTCACCACCACTAATGTCAGAGTCGGATAACCACCACTAATGTTAGAGAAGGGTCACCAACACTAATGTTACAGTCGGGTCACCACCACTAATGTTACAGTCGGGTCACCACCACTAATGTGAGAGTCGGGTCTCCATCACAAATGTTAGAGTCGTGTCACCACCACTAGTGTCAGATTCGGGTCACCACCACTAATGTTAGAGTCGGGTCACTACCACTAATGTCAGAGTCGGGTCACCACCACTAATGTCAGAGTCGGGTCACCTCCACTAATGTAACAGTCGGGTCACCACCACTAATGTTACAGTCGGGTCACCACCACTAATGTTAGAGTCGGGTCACCTCCACTAATGTTAGTGTCAGGTCACCACCACTAATCAGAGTCGGGTCACCACCACTAATGTCAGAGTCAGGTCACCACCACTAATGTTAGAGTCGTTTCACCACCACTAATGTTAGAGTTGGGTCTCCAGCACGAATGTTAGAGTCGGGTCACCACCTCTAATGTTAGAGTCGGGTTACCACCACTAATGTCAGAGTCGGGTCACCACCACTAATCTTAGAGTCGGGTCACCACCACTAATGTCAGCGTCGGGTCACCACCACTAATGTTAGTGTTGGGTCGCCACCACTAATGTTATACTCGGGTCACCACCACTAATGTTAGAGTCGGGTCACCACCACTAATGTCAGAGTCGGGTTAGCACCACTAATGTTAGAGTCGGGTCACCACCACTAATGTCAGAGTCGAGTCACCACCACTAATGTCAGAATCCGGTCACCACCACTAATGTCATAGTTGGGTCACCACCACTAATGTTAGAGTCGGGTCACCACCACTAATGTTAGAGTCGGGTCACCAACACTAATGTCAGAGTCGGGTCACCACCACTAATGTTAGAGTCGGGTCACCACCACTAATGTCAGAGTCGAGTCCCCACCACTAATGTTAGTGTCGGGTCACCAACACTAATGTTAGAGTCGGGTCACCACCACTAATGTTAGAGTCGGGTCAACATCACTAATGTCAGAGTCGAGTCACCACCTCTAATGTCAGAGTCGGGTCACCACCACTAATGTTAGAGAAGGTCACCACCACTAATGTTAGAGTCGGGTCACCACCACTAATGTAAGATTCGGGTCACCACCACTAATGTTAGAGCCGGGTCACCACCACTAATGTCAGAGTCGGGTCACCACCACTAATGTCAGAGTCGGGTCACCACCACTAATTTTAGAGCCGGGTCACCACCACTAATGTTAAAGTCGGGTCACCACCAATAATGTTAAAATCGGGTCACCACCACTAATGTCAGAGTCGGGTCACCTCCACTAATGTTAGATTCGGTTCACCACCACTAATGTTAGAGTCGGGTCACCACCACTAATGTTAGAGTCGGGTCCCCACCACTAATGTTAGAGTCGGGTCACCACCACTAATGTCAGAGTCGAGTCACCACCACTATTGTTAGAGAAGCGTCATCACCACTAATGTTAGAGTCGGGTCACCACCACTAATGTTAGTGTCGGGTGACCACCACTAATGTCAGAGTCGGGTCACCACCACTAATGTCAGAGTCGGGTCACCACCACTCATGTTTGAGATGGGTCACCTCCACTAATGTTAGAGTCGGGTCACCACCACTAATGTTAGAGTTGTGACACCGCTACTAATGGTAGAGTCGGGCAAACAGCACAAATGTTAGAGTCGGGTCACCACCACTAATGATAGAGTCGGGTCAACACCACTAATGTAAGAGTCGGGTCACCACCACTAATGTTAGAGTCGCGTCACCACCACGAATGTCAGAGTCGGGTCACCACCACGAATGTTAGAGTCGCGTCACCACCACTAATGTTAGATTCGAGTCACTACCACTAATTTTAGAGTCGGCTCACCACCACTAATGTCAGAGTCGGGTCACCACCACTAATGTTAGAGTCGGGTCACCACCACTAATGTTAGAGTCGGGTCACCACCACTAATGTTGGAGTTGGTTCACCACCACTAATGTCAGAGTCCGGTCACCACCACTAATGTCAGAGTCGGGTCACCACCACTAATGTTAGAGAATAGTCAACACTACTAATGATGGAGTCGGAACACCACCAATAATGTCAGATTCGGGTCACAACCACTAATGTCAGAGTCGGGTCAGCACCACTTATGTTTGAGTCGGCTCACCACCACTCATGTTAGATTCGGGTCACCACCACTAATGTTAGAGTCGGGTCACCACCACTAATGTTAGAGTCGGGTCACCACCACTAATGTCAGCGTCGGGTAACCACCACTAATGTCAGAGTCGTGTCACCACCACTAATGTCAGAGTCGGTTCACCACCACTAATGTTAGAGTCGAGTCACCTCCACTAATGTTAGAGTCGGGTCACCACCATTAATGTTAGTGTCGGGTCATCACCACTAATGTTAAAGTCGGGTCACCACCACTAATGTTAGAGTCGGGTCACCATCACTAATGTCTGAATCGGGTCACCACAACTAATGTTAGTGTCGGGTCACCACCACTAATGTCAGAGTCGGGTCACCACCACTAATGTCAGAGTCGGGTCACCTCCACTAATGCTAGAGTCGGGTCACTACCACTAATGTTAGAGACGGGTCACCACCACTAATCAGAGTCGGGTCCCCACCACTAATGTCAGAGTCAGGTCACCACCACTAATGTTAGAGTCGGGTCACCACCACTAATGTTAGATTCGGGTCACCACCACTAATGTTAGAGTCACGGCACCAGCACTAATGTTAGAGTCTGGTCACCACCACTAATGTTAGAGTCGGGTTGCCACCACTAATGTCAGAGTCGGGTCACCACCACTAATGTCAGAGTCCGGTCACCACCACTAATGTCAGAGTCGGGTCACCACCACTAATGTCAGAGTCGGGTGAGCACCACTAATGTTTGAGTCGGCTCAACACCATTAATGTTAGATTCGGGTCACCATCACTAATGTTAGAGTCGGGTCACCACCACTAATGTTTGAGTCGGGTCCCCACCACTAATGTTAGTGTCGGGTTACCACCACTAATGTTAGAGTCGGGTCACCTCCACTAATGTCAGCGTCGGGTCACCACCACTAATGTCAGAGTCGTGTCACCACCACTAATGTCAGAGTCGGTTCACCACCACTAATGTTAGAGTCGAGTCACCTCCACTAATGTTAGAGTCGGGTCACCACCATTAATGTTAGAGTCGTGTCACCACCACTAATGTTAAAGTCGGGTCACCACCACTAATGTTAGAGTCGGGTCACCATCACTAATGTCAGAGTCGGGTCACCACCACTCTTGTTACAGTCGGGTCACCACCACTAATGCGAGAGTCGGGTCACTACCACTAATGTTAGAGACGGGTCCCCACCACTAATCAGAGTCGGGTCACCACCACTAATGTCAGAGTCAGGTCACCACCACTAATGTTAGAGTCGGGTCACCACCACTATTGTTAGAGTCGGGTCACCACCACTAATGTTAGAGTCACGGCACCAGCACTAATGTTAGAGTCGGGTCACCACCACTAATGTTAGAGTCGAGTTGCCACCACTAATGTCAGAGTCGGGTCACCACCACTAATGTTTGAGTCGGGTCACCACCACTAATGTCAGAGCCGGGTCACCACCACTAATGTTAGTGTCGGTTCACCACCACTAATGTTGGAATCGAGTCACCACCACCAATGTTCGAGTTGGGTCACCACCACTAATGTCAGAGTCGAGTCACCACCACTAATGATATAGAAGGGTCAACACCACTAATGTTAAATTCGGGTCACCACCACTAGTGTCAGAGTCGGGTCACCACCACTAATGTCAGAGTCGGGTCACCTCCACTAATGGTAGATTCGGTTCACCACCACTAATGTTAGAGTCGGGTCACCCCCACTAATGTCAGAGTCAGGTCACCACCACTAATGTTAGAGTCGGGTCACCAACACTAATTTTAGAGTCGGGTCACCACCACTAATGTCAGAGTCGGATAACCACCACTAATGTTAGAGAAGGGTCACCACCACTAATGTTACAGTCGGGTCACCACCACTAATGTTACAGTCGGGTCACCACCACTAATGTGAGAGTCGGGTCACCATCACAAATGTTAGAGTCGTGTCACCACCACTAATGTCAGATTCGGGTCACCACCACTAATGTTAGTGTCGGGTCACTACCACTAATGTCAGAGTCGGGTCACCACCACTAATGTCAGAGTCGGGTCACCACCACTAATGTCAGAGTCAGGTCACCACCACTAATGTTAGAGTCGTTTCACCACCACTAATGTTAGAGTTGGGTCTCCAGCACGAATGTTAGAGTCGGGTCACCACCTCTGATGTTAGAGTCGGGTTACCACCACTAATGTCAGAGTCGGGTCACCACCACTAATGTTAGAGTCGGGTCACCACCACTAATGTCAGCGTCGGGTCACCACCACTAATGTTAGTGTCGGGTCGCCACCACTAATGTTATATTCGGGTCACCACCACTAATGTTAGAGTCGGGTCACCACCACTAATGTCAGAGTCGGGTTAGCACCACTAATGTTAGAGGCGGGTCACCACCACTAATGTCAGCGTCGAGTCACCACCACTAATGTCAGAGTCGGGTCACCACCACTAATGTCAGAGTTGGGTCACCACCACTAATGTTAGATGTTAGAGTCGGGTCACCACCACTAATGTTAGAGTTGGGTCACCAACACTAATGTCAGAGTCGGGTCACCACCACTAATTTAGAGTCGGGTCACCACCACTCTTGTCAGAGTGGAGTCCCCACCACTAATGTTAGTGTCGGGTCACCAACACTAATGTTAGAGTCGGGTCACCACCACTAATGTTAGGGTCGGGTCACCATCACTAATGTCAGAGTCGAGTCACCACCTCTAATGTCAGAGTCGGGTCACCACCACTAATGTTAGAGAAGGTCACCACCACTAATGTTAGAGTCGGGTCACCACCACTAATGTCAGAGTCGGGTCACCACCACTAATTTTAGAGCTGGGTCACCACCACTAATGTTAAAGTCGGGTCACCACCAGTAATTTCAGAATCGGGTCACCACCACTAATGTCAGAGTCGGGTCACCTCCACTAATGTTAGATTCGGTTCACCACCACTAATGTTAGAGTCGGGTCACCACCACTAATGTTAGAGTCGGGTCCCCACCACTAATGTTAGAGTCGGGTCACCACCACTAATGTCAGAGTCGAGTCACCACCACTATTGTTGGAGTCGTTTCACCACCACTAATGTTAGAGTTGGGTCTCCAGCACGAATGTTAGAGTCGGGTCACCACCTCTAATGTTAGAGTCGGGTTACCACCACTAATGTCAGAGTCGACTCACCACCACTAATGTTAGAGTCGGGTCACCACCACTAATGTCAGCGTCGGGTCACCACCACTAATGTTAGTGTCGGGTCGCCACCACTAATGTTATATTCGGGTCACCAGCACTAATGTTAGAGTCGGGTCACCACCACTAATGTCAGAGTCGGGCTAGCACCACTAATGTTAGAGTCGGGTCACCACCACTAATGTCAGAGTCGTGTCACCACCACTAATGTCAGAGTTGGGTCACCACCACTAATGTTAGAGTCGGGTCACCACCACTAATGTTAGAGTCGGGTCACCAACACTAATGTCAGAGTCGGGTCACCACCACTAATGTTAGAGTCGGGTGACCACCACTAATGTCAGAGTCGAGTCCCCACCACTAATGTTAGAGTCGGGTCACCACCACTAATGTTAGAGTCGGGTCACCATCACTAATGTCAGAGTCGTGTCACCACCACTAATGTCAGAGACGGGTCCCCACCACTAATGTTAGAGAAGTTCACCACCACTAATGTTAGAGTCGGGTCACCACCACTAATGTTAGAGAAGGTCACCACCACTAATGTTAGAGTCGGGTCACCACCACTAATGTCAGATTCGGGTCACCACCACTAATGTTAGAGCTGGGTCACCACCACTTATGTCAGAGTCGGGTCACCACCACTAATGTCAGAGTCGGGTCACCACCACTAATCTTAGAGCCGGGTCACCACCACTAATGTTAAAGTCGGGTCACCACCAGTAATGTCAGAATCGGGTCACCACCACTAATGTCAGAGTCGTGTCACCACCACTAATGTTAGAGTCGGGTCACCACCACTAATGTTAGAGTCGGGTCCCCACCACTAATGTTAGAGTCGGGTCACCACCACTAATGTCAGAGTCGAGTCACCACCACGATTGTTAGAGAAGGGTCACCACCACTAATGTTAGATTCGGGTCACCACCACTAATGTTAGTGTCGGGTGACCACCACTAATGTCAGAGTCGGGTCACCACCACTAATGTTAGAGATGGGTCAACACCACTAATGTTAGAGTCGGTTCACCACCACTAATGTTAGAGTTGTGACACCGCTACTAATGGTAGAGTCGGGTCAACAGCACAAATGTTAGAGTCGGGTCACCACCACTAATGTTAGAGTCGGGTCAACACCACAAATGTAAGAGTCGGGCCACCACCACTAATGTTAGAGTCGGGTCACCACCACGAATGTCAGAGTCGGGTCACCACCACGAATGTTAGAGTCGCGTCACCACCACTAATGTTAGATTCGAGTCACTACCACTAATTTTAGAGTCGGCTCACCACCACTAATGTCAGAGTCGGGTCACCACCACTAATGTTAGAGTCGGGTCACCACCACTAATGTTAGAGTCGGGTCACCACCACTAATGTTGGAGTTGGTTCACCACCACTAATGTCAGAGTCCGGTCACCACCACGAATGTCAGAGTCGGGTCACCACCACTAATGTTAGAGAATAGTCAACACTACTAATGATAGAGTCGGGACACCACCACTAATGTCAGAGTCGGGTCACCACCACTAATGTCAGAGTCGGGTCACCTCCATTAATGCTAGAGTCGGGTCACTACCACTAATGTTAGAAACGGGTCACCACCACTAATCAGAGTCGGGTCCCCACCACTAATGTCAGAGTCAGGTCACCACCACTAATGTCAGATTCGGGTCACCACCACTAATGTCAGAGTCGGGTCAGCACCACTAATGTTTGAGTCGGCTCACCAGCACTAATGTTAGATTCGGGTCACCACCACTAATGTTAGAGTCGGGTCACCACCACTAATGTTTGAGTCGGGTCACCACCACTAATGTTAGTGTCGGGTTACCACCACTAATGTTAGAATCGGGTCACCTCCACTAATGTCAGCGTCGGGTCACCACCACTAATGTCAGAGTCGTGTCACCACCACTAATGTCAGAGTCGGTTCACCACCACTAATGTTAGAGTCGAGTCACCTCCACTAATGTTAGAGTCGGGTCACCACCATTAATGTTAGAGTCGGGTCACCACCACTAATGTTAAAGTCGGGTCACCACCACTAATGTTAGAGTCGGGTCACCATCACTAATGTCAGAGTCGGGTCACCACAACTAATGTTAGTGTCGGGTCACCACCACTAATGTCAGAGTCGGGTCACCACCACTAATGTCAGAGTCGGGTCACCTCCACTAATGATAGAGTCGGGTCACCACCACTAATGTTACAGTCGGGTCACCACCACTAATGCGAGAGTCGGGTCACTACCACTAATGTTAGAGACGGGTCCCCACCACTAATCAGAGTCGGGTCACCACCACTAATGTCAGAGTCAGGTCACCACCACTAATGTTAGAGTCGTGTCACCACCACTAATGTTAGAGTCGGGTCACCACCACTAATGTTAGAGTCACGGCACCAGCACTAGTGTTAGAGTCGGGTCACCACCGCTAATGTTAGAGTCGAGTTGCCACCACTAATGTCAGAGTCGGGTCACCACCACTAATGTTAGAGTCGGGTCACCACCACTAATGTCAGATTCGCGTCACCACCACTAATGTTAGTGTCGGGTCACCACCACTAATGTTAGAATCGGGTCACCACCACTAATGCTAGAGTTGGGTCACCACCACTAATGTCAGAGTCGAGTCACCACCGCTAATGATACAGAAGGGTCTACACCACTAATGTTAAATTCGGGACACCACCACTAGTGTCAGAGTCGGGTCACCACCACTAATGTCAGAGTCGGGTCACCTCCACTAATGGTAGATTCGGTTCACCACCACTAATGTTAGAGTCGGGTCACCCCCACTAATGTCAGAGTCAGGTCACCACCACTAATGTTAGAGTCGGGTCATCAACACTAATTTTAGAGTCGGGTCACCACCACTAATGTCAGAGTCGGATAACCACCACTAATGTTAGAGAAGGGTCACCACCACTAATGTCAGAGTCAGGTCACCACCACTAATGTTAGAGTCGTTTCACCACCACTAATGTTAGAGTTGGGTCTCCAGCACGAATGTTAGAGTCGGGTCACCACCTCTGATGTTAGAGTCGGGTTACCACCACTAATGTCAGAGTCGGGTCACCACCACTAATGTTAGAGTCGGGTCACCACCACTAATGTCAGCGTCGGGTCACCACCACTAATGTTAGTGTCGGGTCGCCACCACTAATGTTATATTCGGGTCACCACCACTAATGTTAGAGTCGGGTCACCACCACTAATGTCAGAGTCGGGTTAGCACCACTAATGTTAGAGGCGGGTCACCACCACTAATGTCAGCGTCGAGTCACCACCACTAATGTCAGAGTCGGGTCACCACCACTAATGTCAGAGTTGGGTCACCACCACTAATGTTAGATGTTAGAGTCGGGTCACCACCACTAATGTTAGAGTTGGGTCACCAACACTAATGTCAGAGTCGGGTCACCACCACTAATTTAGAGTCGGGTCACCACCACTCTTGTCAGAGTGGAGTCCCCACCACTAATGTTAGTGTCGGGTCACCAACACTAATGTTAGAGTCGGGTCACCACCACTAATGTTAGGGTCGGGTCACCATCACTAATGTCAGAGTCGAGTCACCACCTCTAATGTCAGAGTCGGGTCACCACCACTAATGTTAGAGAAGGTCACCACCACTAATGTTAGAGTCGGGTCACCACCACTAATGTCAGAGTCGGGTCACCACCACTAATTTTAGAGCTGGGTCACCACCACTAATGTTAAAGTCGGGTCACCACCAGTAATTTCAGAATCGGGTCACCACCACTAATGTCAGAGTCGGGTCACCTCCACTAATGTTAGATTCGGTTCACCACCACTAATGTTAGAGTCGGGTCACCACCACTAATGTTAGAGTCGGGTCCCCACCACTAATGTTAGAGTCGGGTCACCACCACTAATGTCAGAGTCGAGTCACCACCACTATTGTTGGAGTCGTTTCACCACCACTAATGTTAGAGTTGGGTCTCCAGCACGAATGTTAGAGTCGGGTCACCACCTCTAATGTTAGAGTCGGGTTACCACCACTAATGTCAGAGTCGACTCACCACCACTAATGTTAGAGTCGGGTCACCACCACTAATGTCAGCGTCGGGTCACCACCACTAATGTTAGTGTCGGGTCGCCACCACTAATGTTATATTCGGGTCACCAGCACTAATGTTAGAGTCGGGTCACCACCACTAATGTCAGAGTCGGGCTAGCACCACTAATGTTAGAGTCGGGTCACCACCACTAATGTCAGAGTCGTGTCACCACCACTAATGTCAGAGTTGGGTCACCACCACTAATGTTAGAGTCGGGTCACCACCACTAATGTTAGAGTCGGGTCACCAACACTAATGTCAGAGTCGGGTCACCACCACTAATGTTAGAGTCGGGTGACCACCACTAATGTCAGAGTCGAGTCCCCACCACTAATGTTAGAGTCGGGTCACCACCACTAATGTTAGAGTCGGGTCACCATCACTAATGTCAGAGTCGTGTCACCACCACTAATGTCAGAGACGGGTCCCCACCACTAATGTTAGAGAAGTTCACCACCACTAATGTTAGAGTCGGGTCACCACCACTAATGTTAGAGAAGGTCACCACCACTAATGTTAGAGTCGGGTCACCACCACTAATGTCAGATTCGGGTCACCACCACTAATGTTAGAGCTGGGTCACCACCACTTATGTCAGAGTCGGGTCACCACCACTAATGTCAGAGTCGGGTCACCACCACTAATCTTAGAGCCGGGTCACCACCACTAATGTTAAAGTCGGGTCACCACCAGTAATGTCAGAATCGGGTCACCACCACTAATGTCAGAGTCGTGTCACCACCACTAATGTTAGAGTCGGGTCACCACCACTAATGTTAGAGTCGGGTCCCCACCACTAATGTTAGAGTCGGGTCACCACCACTAATGTCAGAGTCGAGTCACCACCACGATTGTTAGAGAAGGGTCACCACCACTAATGTTAGATTCGGGTCACCACCACTAATGTTAGTGTCGGGTGACCACCACTAATGTCAGAGTCGGGTCACCACCACTAATGTTAGAGATGGGTCAACACCACTAATGTTAGAGTCGGTTCACCACCACTAATGTTAGAGTTGTGACACCGCTACTAATGGTAGAGTCGGGTCAACAGCACAAATGTTAGAGTCGGGTCACCACCACTAATGTTAGAGTCGGGTCAACACCACAAATGTAAGAGTCGGGCCACCACCACTAATGTTAGAGTCGGGTCACCACCACGAATGTCAGAGTCGGGTCACCACCACGAATGTTAGAGTCGCGTCACCACCACTCATGTTAGATTCGAGTCACTACCACTAATTTTAGAGTCGGCTCACCACCACTAATGTCAGAGTCGGGTCACCACCACTAATGTTAGAGTCGGGTCACCACCACTAATGTTAGAGTCGGGTCACCACCACTAATGTTGGAGTTGGTTCACCACCACTAATGTCAGAGTCCGGTCACCACCACGAATGTCAGAGTCGGGTCACCACCACTAATGTTAGAGAATAGTCAACACTACTAATGATAGAGTCGGGACACCACCACTAATGTCAGAGTCGGGTCACCACCACTAATGTCAGAGTCGGGTCACCTCCATTAATGCTAGAGTCGGGTCACTACCACTAATGTTAGAAACGGGTCACCACCACTAATCAGAGTCGGGTCCCCACCACTAATGTCAGAGTCAGGTCACCACCACTAATGTCAGATTCGGGTCACCACCACTAATGTCAGAGTCGGGTCAGCACCACTAATGTTTGAGTCGGCTCACCAGCACTAATGTTAGATTCGGGTCACCACCACTAATGTTAGAGTCGGGTCACCACCACTAATGTTTGAGTCGGGTCACCACCACTAATGTTAGTGTCGGGTTACCACCACTAATGTTAGAATCGGGTCACCTCCACTAATGTCAGCGTCGGGTCACCACCACTAATGTCAGAGTCGTGTCACCACCACTAATGTCAGAGTCGGTTCACCACCACTAATGTTAGAGTCGAGTCACCTCCACTAATGTTAGAGTCGGGTCACCACCATTAATGTTAGAGTCGGGTCACCACCACTAATGTTAAAGTCGGGTCACCACCACTAATGTTAGAGTCGGGTCACCATCACTAATGTCAGAGTCGGGTCACCACAACTAATGTTAGTGTCGGGTCACCACCACTAATGTCAGAGTCGGGTCACCACCACTAATGTCAGAGTCGGGTCACCTCCACTAATGATAGAGTCGGGTCACCACCACTAATGTTACAGTCGGGTCACCACCACTAATGCGAGAGTCGGGTCACTACCACTAATGTTAGAGACGGGTCCCCACCACTAATCAGAGTCGGGTCACCACCACTAATGTCAGAGTCAGGTCACCACCACTAATGTTAGAGTCGTGTCACCACCACTAATGTTAGAGTCGGGTCACCACCACTAATGTTAGAGTCACGGCACCAGCACTAGTGTTAGAGTCGGGTCACCACCGCTAATGTTAGAGTCGAGTTGCCACCACTAATGTCAGAGTCGGGTCACCACCACTAATGTTAGAGTCGGGTCACCACCACTAATGTCAGATTCGCGTCACCACCACTAATGTTAGTGTCGGGTCACCACCACTAATGTTAGAATCGGGTCACCACCACTAATGCTAGAGTTGGGTCACCACCACTAATGTCAGAGTCGAGTCACCACCGCTAATGATACAGAAGGGTCTACACCACTAATGTTAAATTCGGGACACCACCACTAGTGTCAGAGTCGGGTCACCACCACTAATGTCAGAGTCGGGTCACCTCCACTAATGGTAGATTCGGTTCACCACCACTAATGTTAGAGTCGGGTCACCCCCACTAATGTCAGAGTCAGGTCACCACCACTAATGTTAGAGTCGGGTCATCAACACTAATTTTAGAGTCGGGTCACCACCACTAATGTCAGAGTCGGATAACCACCACTAATGTTAGAGAAGGGTCACCACCACTAATGTTACAGTCGGGTCACCACCACTAATGTTACAGTCGGGTCACCACCACTAATGTGAGAGTCGGGTCTCCATCACAAATGTTAGAGTCGTGTCACCACCACTAATGGCAGATTCGGGTCACCACCACTAATGTTAGAGTCGTGTCACTACCACTAATGTCAGAGTCGGGTCACCACCACTAATGTCAGATTCGGATCACCTCCACTAATGTAACAGTCGGGTCACCACCACTAATGTTACAGTCGGGTCACCACCACTAATGTTAGAGTTGGGTTACCTTCACTAATGTTAGTGTCGGGTCACCACCACTAATCAGAATCGGGTCACCACCACTAATGTCAGAGTCAGGTCACCACCACTAATGTTAGAGTCGTTTCACCACCACTAATGTTAGAGTTGGGTCTCCAGCACGAATGTTAGAGTCGGGTCACCACCTCTAATGTTAGAGTCGGGTTACCACCACTAATGTCAGAGTCGGGTCACCACCACTAATGTTAGAGTCGGGTCACCACCACTAATGTCAGCGTCGGGTCACCACCACTAATGTTAGTGTTGGGTCGCCACCACTAATGTTATATTCGGGTCACCACCACTAATGTTAGAGTCGGGTCACCAACACGAATGTTAGAGTCGCGTCACCACCACTAATGTTCGATTCGGGTCACTTCCACTAATTTTAGAGGCGGCTCACCACCACTAATATCAGAGTCAGGTCACCACCACTAATATTAGAGTCGGGTCACCACCACTAATGTTAGAGTCGGGTCACCACCACTAATGTTGGAGTCGGGTCACCACCACTAATGTCAGAGTCCGGTCACCACCACTAATGTCAGAGTCGGGTCACCACCACTAATGTGAGAGAATAGTCAACACGACTAATGTTAGAGTCGGGACACCACCACTAATGTCAGATTCGGGTCACCACCACTAATGTCAGAGTCGGGTCAGCACCACTAATGTTTGAGTCGGCTCACCACCACTAATGTTAGATTCGGGTCACCACCACTAATGTTAGAGTCGGGTCACCACCACTAATGTTTGAGTCGGGTCACCACCACTAATGTTAGTGTCGGGTTACCACCACTAATGTTAGAATCGGGTCACCTCCACTAATGTCAGCGTCGGGTCACCACCACTAATGTCAGAGTCGTGTCACCACCACTAATGTCAGAGTCGGTTCACCACCACTAATGTTAGAGTCGAGTCAACTCCACTAATGTTAGAGTCGGGTCACCACCATTAATGTTAGAGTCGGGTCACCACCACTAATGTTAAAGTCGGGTCACCACCACTAATGTTAGAGTCGGGTCACCATCACTAATGTCAGAATCGGGTCACCACAACTAATGTTAGTGCCGGGTCACCACCACTAATGTCAGAGTCGGGTCACCACCACTAATGTCAGAGTCGGGTCACCTCCACTAATGATAGAGAGGGTCACCACCACTAATGTTACAGTCGGGTCACCACCACTAATGCGAGAGTCGGGTCACTACCACTAATGTTAGAGACGGGTCCCCAGCACTAATCAGAGTCGGGTCACCACCACTAATGTCAGAGTCAGGTCACCACCACTAATGTTAGAGTCGGGTCACCACCACTAATGTTAGAGTCGGGTCACCACCACTAATGTTAGAGTCACGGCACCAGCACTAGTGTTAGAGTCGGGTCACCACCGCTAATGTTAGAGTCGAGTTGCCACCACTAATGTCAGAGTCGGGTCACCACCACTAATGTTAGAGTCGGGTCACCACCACTAATGTAAGATTCGGGTCACCACCACTAATGTTAGTGTCGGGTCACCACCACTAATGTTAGAATCGGGTCACCACCACTAATGTTAGAGTTGGGTCACCACCACTAATGTCAGAGTCGCGTCACCACCACTAATGATATAGAAGGGTCAACACCACTAATGTTAAATTCGGGTCACCACCACTAGTGTCAGAGTCGGGTCACCACCACTAATGTCAGAGTCGGGTCACCTCCACTAATGGTAGATTCAGTTCACCACCACTAATGTTAGAATCGGGTCACCCCCACTAATGTCAGAGTCAGGTCACCACCACTAATGTTAGAGTCGGGTCACCAACACTAATTTTAGAGTCGGGTCACCACCACTAATGTCAGAGTCGGATAACCACCACTAATGTTAGAGAAGGGTCACCACCACTAATGTTACAGTCGGGTCACCACCACTAATGTTACAGTCGGGTCACCACCACTAATGTGAGAGTCGGGTCTCCATCACAAATGTTAGAGTCGTGTCACCTCCACTAGTGTCAGATTCGGGTCACCACCACTAATGTTAGAGTCGGGTCACTACCACTAATGTCAGAGTCGGGTCACCACCACTAATGTCAGAGTCGGGTCACCTCCACTAATGTAACAGTCGGGTCACCACCACTAATGTTACAGTCGGGTCACCACCACTAATGTTAGAGTCGGGTCACCTCCACTAATGTTAGTGTCGGGTCACCACCACTAATCAGAGTCGGGTCACCACCACTAATGTCAGAGTCAGGTCACCACCACTAATGTTAGAGTCGTTTCACCACCACTAATGTTAGAGTTGGGTCTCCAGCACGAATGTTAGAGTCGGGTCACCACCTCTAATGTTAGAGTCGGGTTACCACCACTAATGTCAGAGTCGGGTCACCACCACTAATCTTAGAGTCGGGTCACCACCACTAATGTCAGCGTCGGGTCACCACCACTAATGTTAGTGTTGGGTCGCCACCACTAATGTTATATTCGGGTCACCACCACTAATGTTAGAGTCGGGTCACCACCACTAATGTCAGAGTCGGGTCACCACCACTAATGTTAGAGTCGGGTCACCAACACTAATGTCAGAGTCGGGTCACCACCACTAATGTTAGAGTCGGGTCACCACCACTAATGTCAGAGTCGAGTCCCCACCACTAATGTTAGTGTCGGGTCACCAACACTAATGTTAGAGTCGGGTCACCACCACTAATGTTAGAGTCGGGTCAACATCACTAATGTCAGAGTCGAGTCACCACCTCTAATGTCAGAGTCGGGTCACCACCACTAATGTTAGAGAAGGTCACCACCACTAATGTT